>NC_142009.1:166692924-167030637 GCF_049901735.1 Notechis scutatus | reverse complement strand
AAGCTTAGAAATATATACTAAGGTTACGACTATTGCAACTAAATCCGATAAAGATTTCCTTCTGATAACTGTGGACCACTGTTGGAAAAGTAATGTTATACAGTGGACCTGTAACCAAGTATTCCTGTGTCAGTTCACCTTTTCAGGAGGAAGTTTGTGATCTGTATTTCAGGTGCTGTTTAGCAGTTCTAAATAGCACAGCTTTTTCTCAGTTTTCTGGATTCTTCCATTCCATTTAATTTCCATTTCTTAATAATGTTTCTTTCAGTTGAAATAAGTAGAAACCTTTAGATAGTTAGATATTTTTTAGCCCTCTACTGCTTTTCAAAAGTAAATTATTTCCATTTTTAAATGCTCAGAAATCTGCTTAAAAGACTCCATGATTGTTAAAAATATTTAATTATTTTCCCCAAGCCAGGGGTGTCAAACTCAAGGCCCGCGGGGTGCTTATCTGGCCTGCAGGGCTGCCCTGGAAACAGCGAAGGACTGGCCTGCAGTGCCTCTGCCAGTAAAAATGGAGCATGGAAGGGCCGCCATATGGCCCTCCCAGGCCCCATTTTCAGCCGTGACGGCCTCCTTTGCAGCCCCCTGCCAGAGAAAATGGAGGTCCGTTTTCTCTGGCAGAGGGCTGCTGGAGGCTGTTGTGACCAAAAATGAGCCCGGGGGGCTGGCACACACGGTCCACCCGAGCTTTGTTTTCGCTGGCAGAGTGCTCGGGCCACCACAGGTAGCCCCAACATGAGTGATGTCAAGCTGGCCATGCCCACCCCAGCCACAGAAGTCAAACACAACCCTGATGTGACGCTCAATGAAATCGAGTTTGACATCCCTGCCCTAGGCAAACATAGATCTGATTCATTTGCCATTAGTAACTTAATACTACTAACAACTTTACAGAAAAGGATGGTGACAGCTGAATGAATCAACTTGAAGGATATCCAAACTTTCGTATATGCCATAATTATGTAGAGGTGATTCAGCTTCTGTTCCCTTGGGGATTTATTAAATGGTTTCACAAGGAATGCAACTGGATTTTTAAGCATTCATAACATTACTTTAACATGAATATATGTAGTATGATGGTGTCAAATTCTGAATTTATACGGCAATAATGAAACATAAGCATTTTACTTTAAACATGTACAGTTTAAACATTTGAATATTTAAGAATTTTCATCTAAATTAAGTATCTTAATCTTTTGTCCCTACCGCAATATTAAATACACAGAAAACACATTAATTGCACTAAAGTCTGTTCATTCATTTGAATGTTGTATGATTTGATCAACAATAAACAGAGTTTATTATCTTTAGCAATACAAATCCTACAACTTTTCTGAATTAGCCTTGCTATTAATCCATGAGATAGGTCTCTAATATATTTGTTTTACAGAAAAGAAATTTAGATTTGTATAAACTTATGATCCAACATAAGACATCTGTAACAGGAATCAAACCAGTGGTGGTATTCAGCAGGTTCTGACCAGTTCTGGAGAATTGGTAGTGGAAATTTTGAGTAGTTTGGAGAACCGGCAAATACCACCTCTGACTAGAGATTTTGCAGTATCCTTCTGCTGCCATGCCCGCCAAGCCAAGCCCACAGAACCAGTAGTAAAAAAAATTGAATCCCACCACTGAATCAAACCCAATTGAAAGCATTAAGAACAAATCCCAAGAGCTGTGTTATAGGCACTATATCCATTTCTGTAATAAGAAGTAGCATGACTAGACCTTTCCACAATATTGTCAATTGTCTACAACATGCTTTCTATCAGAATTAAGTTTTATATAATTTGTTTATATTTAAATTCAATAAAATTTCAAATACCTTGGGGTAAGAATTTCTTTATACTGAAGTTTTTCCAGTTTTGATGGTGCAATTAATGACATAGGAACAACAATATTGTCTATGTCATAGGAACATTCACTTCTCAGTCTCCGCCTTGAATTGAGCTGTTTAAAAATTGTTTCATTAAATGACATTAAAAAGCTATATGAAAAACAAATAATTTTCAGTGCATATATTAGTAAAAATACTGAGCTTTCAAACTCAAATAAATGCAATAATTTCTACATAATATTTTCTTTTGAAGCTGGCAATGTTTTTTGTTGGTTTTATAAAGTCATATTTATTTTGAATGTATAAAATTGTGGAGAAATAATATTGAATTGTTGAAATTGTAATTATTAGGACAGTAAATCTGATATTGAACTTGTATCTAAACTAGCCTATACAATTAAAAATGAAATTACACAAAATGATAAAAACTGAAAGCATTTTTAAAATGTGATTATAGTTGCTTAGATAAGAGGGGAAAAATTAAGACTTCTAATCACTGTAGTGCCCATAGCCTGGCAAACTTCCCTTAAGTGACCATCACACTGAACTGCCCCAAGGAGTGCAGTTCTTTCAGGGCAAAGTACAGGCTTCTAGTCACAGCATCTTTATTTTTCTTCATTTTACTATCTAACAGGTGACTAAGGTTTTTCTCAGTAGGCCAAAGCACTACAAAAAGAGAAGAATTTTTTAAAATTCCATTTCTTGGTAAAGATTGTTGAAAGACTTGGTGGGACAACTATGAAGATACTGGATTAGGAAAACAAAAACCCAGTTTCAGAAGATCACGCAGGGAAGACTTGGATATAGACTTGGATATAGACAAGAAATGAGAGAAAGAAAAATGGAGAAAAGCAGGCAGGCAGAGAATCACCATCCCCTTTTAACAACCCCATAATCCCTCGTGGGGTAGAGTCTGGGCAACTGAATTGAGCTGAGTGTTTACTGGCTGGATACCCTTTCCCATTGCCAATGTGGAGGTTTTTTATCAGCAGATATATTCCCAGTGTGCCCATAGAGAGAAATATCTGCCTCTACCTGGGATTGAACTCACAGCCTCCTGATTGTAAAGCAAGGGCTCCACCTCTAGGCCACCACACCACTCAGGCAGGCAGAGAATGTTAGGTTGATTTTAAAGAAAAAAGAGGCAGAAACAATTTGTGCATTATTTCAAAGACCTGTACTAATGTTTTCAACCTTTTGTGACATTAGGAAGATGCCACAGAAAAATGTTCAGGGCACTTTTTAAAGGATTATAGACTGTTCAAGGCCAAGATTCAGCTTCTGAATCAGACCCAGATTCTGTATATTCTGTTACAAAGGCCTTAGGAACAAAAATAAATTTTAATTTGCCTTGCTATTAAATGATGTGATATAATTTTAACAGTCACTTGAGCAGATACATTCAGAAATCCAACCTATATTTAATAATATTTACTTTTAAGAAATATGCTGAAGCATGAGAGATGATTTAAAATTCATTAAAAACAAATAGAAAACTTCATTCCTAACAACTAAAAATTGCTGTCAAGATTCATCATTACAGAAAAATGCCACCGCCCCATAGAAATTTAAGAGAGTTACTCAAGTATTTATTTATTTTTTTGAAAATATAGGCAATGTGACAATATTATCATACCTGTGATGAGATACTGTGAGATCTAGATAACATGTCAACATTGGATGCTGCTGTAAAATTACTATATCCTTCATGCTTAAAAGACAATGCTTCACAACTATCATTTTCTCCTGCCATGAAAAGATTAAAAATATCAATTAATGAACAAAATTCTAAGTAATAAATATACAACATAGATACTTCACAGGAAATGCAAAAGCATATCTAGAGTAGAAAGTAGGTTAGCAATGCAGCTATGACTTTTTTACCCCAAATAACAGAACAGAATAAAAGAGTTGGAAGGGACCTTGGAGGTCTTCTAGTCCAACTCCCTATACCATTCCAGACAAGGGGCTGTCGAGTCTCCTTAAAAGCCTCCAGTAATGGAGCAACAAAATTTCTTTTCTTTTTTTTTATAAAAGTTTTATTTGGGTTTTCACAAAACATAATACAAATAAAATATCTTTTTTTTTTGAGAGCAGCATGATTCCAGGTTATCATATCTCCATACAGACATAATCTCAGTTACATATTCATCTTTATATTCCATATCTTGTCACAATTTCTCAATAATTTTTCCCTTCCTTTACTTTCCTCAACCTTATTTATGATTATTTCATTCTTTTCTCATTCAAGTACATATCTTTTTCTAAATTTCTATATCTTTCTAGTCATATTTGTACTTTTGTCTGTCCTGTTTACAATTCCATACATTCTTTTTCCATCATCATCCCAAAAGGGAAAAGAAAAAAACAATTCCCTCCCCTTCCAGGCATTGAAAAACAAGGTTTCCCCTATGATTACCAAGTAGAGTGTGTCACCTTTATATCTTATATTTGTTATCCTTTCAAATCTCATTAAACATTTAATTTATGCATTATACAATCATAACATT
Source organism: Notechis scutatus (assembly GCF_049901735.1). NCBI lineage: Eukaryota > Metazoa > Chordata > Lepidosauria > Squamata > Elapidae > Notechis > Notechis scutatus. The sequence continues at coordinate 167,026,287 of NC_142009.1, read as the reverse complement.
CAATTTCTAATATCTATTTTATATCATATAACTCTTATCAACTGAATGGTACTTTCCCTTAAAAATACACACTAAATTCTAAAAAAAGAAAAATTATATAACAATAATGAATAAAATGGTTATTCTATTCCAATTCATCCTGACAACTGATATTGATTTCATTATAAATCTTTTACATTTCTTTTCAATTGTATTTTATAAATCATTAAGAACAATTAAAGTATTTTCATTCCTTCCTCTTATTCCCTCTTCTTTTACTTTTATTCCCTTTCCCTCTTTATTTAATTATTAACATTCCATTACATAACAATACCAGTTTTGTCTTTCACTTTAATCACCTGTTTCATATTTGCTAGCTCGTTACTATTTCCAGTATAACACTATCTCTTGTACCCTTGCAGAATCCTCTCTTTTAATTTATATTTTTAACCATTATCTTTATGTCTTTTAAATAGGCTATTACCTTTAATCCTTGTACGTTTCCTGTTTCTTTATTTCCTGTTTCTGTCCCTTATAGCTTCTTTTCCTTTTTATCTTTCCCCTCTTTTTCTCATCACCCTTTTTGTCCCCCTCTCTCTGATTCTCCCCTCTGTAATCCTCTCTTCTGCTTCTTCCTAATGTTATATTTACTTTTCAGACTATTCTTCTTTTTAGTTGTTTTCTCAGATCTTGAATTTTTAACTCCTTCCCCCCGCCCTTTTTCCATTTTACCCCACATTGAATTGTTTGGTCGTCAAAGATGGCTTCTTCTTGTTCTTCAAGCATTTCTTGTTGTTTTTCATAGTTCATAATCTCCATTTCTAAGAATTGAAGTGTGAAGCCAAAGGATCTTCCTCCCTGTTGCGACTCTTCTTTCATTCTTTTTAAGTTCCATTTTTAATTCCTCAAGGAATACTGCCATTTTAAGCACTTTTAAACAACCACCTGATTAATTTTAATTCAAACCACTAAAAATCCAACACCCAAAATTCCAAAAATCACCAAATAATCCAAAACTGTTTCTTCTTGCTTCTGTTTTCCACTTTCCCTTTTCGGGGGCTCTGTTATCTTGTAACAAAGTTTCAGTTACAATACATCCTTTGGAAGTCTTGTTAAGATTTCACAGTTAATTCTTTTTATTTCCAGGTGGTACACTCTGTTGTTTACAAGTTCCACCCTTTCTTTTTTCCTCCACTTTCCTCCTTTTGAAGGCGTTAGAATATCCAGAAAGTCTTTATTTTCCCCTTGACACTTTAATTTCAGCTTAAAATTGCCTGTTAGTGTCAAAGTAAATTAACACAAATGTCTTACTTAAATCTCTTCTTTTCAGCATTCAAAGACAATTGCAACTGTCCATGTGAGAAAGATTTTTTTCCCCCCTTTTCCCTCTCTTCTCCGCCGCTTTAAAAATCTTCTTTTAGGAATAACACTCTTAATAATTTTAGATCCAGGGTATCTTGCTTAGATATTATCTCTGCTTAGCCTGGTCTGTCAAGCTCTCCCCTTTGTCTTCCCTCCTGCTCAATCTTGTCCGGTTGGGTTCCTCTTTGAGGTGGCCATTTCTTTTTTTTTCTTTTTTTTGAGACAAATTTTATTAATTTTAAAGACAAACAAAACATCATTAAACATTGAACACATAAAACCTCTTTCCATTATAAATTTTTACAAGGCAGATAAAACATTATTTTATACAACATAATTCTAATCTATCCCATTTCCATATGGACACATAAGTATCTTTTAGCAAATTTCTCATTATTTCTCTTTACTCTTATTCAATTAAATTTCTTTTCTATATTTATCCATTTTATAGTCATCGTATTCATATTTCCCTCTGACTTGTTTACAATTATTCTCATCTGACATTCCTCCAAGGTTTTATTAATTCTCAAACATAAACACAGAAAACACAAAAACATAAAACTTCTTTTTAGAAAGTGGCTTGGCCCCAGATTACCTCTCTTTATACGGACTTCAATTAAATTCATGCTCATCTTATATACCATTACCTATCTTATTTACCATTCTATATCTTCTATATAACTTCTCCCCGCTTTTCACTCTTCTTAATTCTATTTTATTTATTTCATCTTAGTTTAAATCATTATACTTGTATCTTTTGTCCATTCTTTTCCAATTATCCATTTATCTCATTCTCTATAATAAAAAAAAAAGATTTCTCCTGAAATCACTAATCGAAGTATGATGCCTTTCTATCGTTCCCCTAAATTGACATTTAAAATAACACCTAGTTCCCAATCTGATTCTGCTTAGTACATTCTACCTACTAAATTTTAAGAAAACGAGAAAATAGTAAATCTATAAAATAATTAAGTACATAATTAAATATTAAATCTTGTAACATTCCAATTATCTATTTCAAAGACAAATGCTGCAATAATAAGTTTATCATAACATCAACACAATAGTCAATTAAACTCTATAATTGAACTAAATATTTTGTTAAATCTTAAAATCTATCATTATTAAGCATTTTAATATTTTAATCTTTTTTTAGATCTTATGAAATTCTAATTTTCTATTTCTAATACAAATACTACAATACTATCTTATGTACCTTGCAGAATCTTTTTTTTTTTTTAAAAATTATACATTACCCTTTATCCCTGAAAAAAATTGCTTTTTCCCATCTTGTTTCATACCTTTGTGGCTTCCCCCTTTTCCCTTCCTTTCTTATCCCACCTGGCCTTTTTACCTCCCCTCTCCTAACCTCCGCCTTTTAGCTTCCCCTCTCTGTTGTATTCCTCTTTTCTTTTGCTTTCCAACATTGTATTGATTTTGCATCTTATTTTTCTCTTTCTTGGGTGTTTTTTTAGGTCTTAAGTCCTTTATTTTCCTTCCTCTCTTTCTCCTTTCTTTCTTAATCAAACTTTTAGATTCATTAAAGATGGCTTCTTCTTCTTCTTCTTCTTCTTCTGCTTCCTCCATCAGTTGTTGTGTTTGCTGACAAATAGCAAGCGCCATTTCTAAAAAGTGAAAGGCTTCTTCCAAAGCGTCCTTGCCTTCTTTCTTTGTTTTTCCATATTCCTTTCTTAGTTCATCAACAGATGAACCATTATAAACCTTTTCTTCTTTTTTCTTTTTCCCTCTTCTTCTTCTTAAAACAACCAAGATATTTCAAAGCTTAAAACAGTTCCCCAAAGTCCCAGAGTCATCAAGCAGTCCAAACAGAGCACAAAGTTCTTCCCTTTGCACTTTCCCTTCCTGGGGTAATATCAATTGAAAAAAAAAACCAGTCTGTATTTTAAAGCCTTATTGCAATTAACTTCTAGTCTCAAAACCTTCCAGGCATCTCCTCCAACAAGATCTTAATATAATTTTTTTTTGTCCTCTCCCTTCCCACTTGTAACAAAGAGCTTTAAATTTTTACCTTCTATAAAAAGGCAGGTTTTTCAATGTCCATTTGTTAACTCCGTAGGGAAGGAGAGTAAACTTTCTCTTTCAGCACTTCCATTCGCCACTTTAAAAATCTCCTCTGGAAACAAAGTATCATTCAAAAAGTCAAAGTTTTCAGGATGTTAGATGTATCTTAAGATCCCGGTTCAGCCAAAGAACTTTCACTTCAAAACTTTCTCCTTCTTCCTCCAGCGCAATCTTGTCCAGCTGCCGGCTTCTTTGTGGCGGCCATTACTGATCGCTGCTCCACCGCCTTGAGAAAAGGGGGTTTTGCCGGCTGGGGAGGGGGTCTGCGATACCCCCAAACCCCTATCCGGATCACCCCTATCTTCGGCTGCCTCTACGGGGCAGCCTTATCCTCCAGACCCGTCGGGATCGGAGGCACCAAGACGGCTATCGCAACAGGGATCGCGCAGGATCGCGAATCCCTGCCGCCGCCGAAGCCTGGAAAACCGGAAGCCGAGGTGGCCATTTCTGACCACCACTGCAACCGCCTTCAGGAAAGGGAGTAATGACCAGCCGAGGAGGAGAGATGTGGCTCCCCTTGACTCAGCTGGCAGTTTCCCCCCTCTTCACCACCTCTACGGGGTGGCTTCAGCCCTGAATTCAAAGGATCAGGGCGCTCCAGCGGCGAGCATGGATCGAAACCACGCACGATCGTGGATTTCGGTCCGTTGCCAAAGAAGCCCAAACCGGAAGTCGCAACACAACTTCTGAAGGAAAGCCGTTCCATTGGTTTATTGTTTTCACTGTTAGGAAACTTATTCAATCCTAGGGTGCTTCTCTCCTTGATTAATTTCCATCCATTGTTTCTTGTCTTGCCTTCTGGCGCTTTGGAAAATGGGTTAACCCACTCTTCTTTGTGGCAGCCCCTCAAATATTGGAACACTGTTATCATGTCACCCTTGCTCCTTCTTTTCACTGGACTAGACAAACCCAATTTCTGCAACTGTTCTTTATATGTTTTAGTACTCGGCCCCCTAATAATCTTTGTTGCTCTTTCCTGCATTCTTTCCAGAGTCTCTACATCTTTTTTCATTATATGGTGAACAAAACTGGATGCATTATATTTCACATGATCTTGATTCTATCCCTCTGTTAAAGCAACCTAGGATTGTGTTGGCTTTTTTTGGTGGCTGCTGTACATTGGTGGCTCATATTTAAGTGATTGTCCACTAGGACTCCAAGATTCCTCACAGTTCTGCTATTGAGCTAGGTTTCATGTAATCTGTAGCAGTACATTTGATTTTTCTTGCCTAAGTGTAAAACCTTACTTTTCTCTACACTGAATTTCATTTTGTGGATAGAGCCCACTAGATGCATAAATATGGAAATATCCACTCGTTACCACAAAATTGGTTGTCCATACTACCATCAGTTTTAGACCTTGAGTCGTATACTGTACTAAAAGGAAACATCTTTTTAATTAATTTATTCGAACTTTTAAGTAACCTTTACTTTTTATTTTTTAAAGCAACCTAGAACTAAGCAGAAATTTCCTGACAGTGAGAACAATAAACAAGTGGAACTTCTTCAGAAGTTGTGGGTGCTCTGTCACTGGAGGCTTTTAAAAAGATACTGGACAGCCACATATCTGAATGGTATAAGGTCTCCTGCCTGAGCAGAAGGTAGGACTAGAAGACCTTCCAACTCTGTTATTCTATTCCATTGATAATGATTTTATGTAGAACCTATACAAAAGGTTCCAATAGACAGTATCGCTAAATTATTCAATTGTTTTCTTTAATTTCTTTAATTAAATGCTATTTTAGTTCATTGTGCTCTTTATTTCTGATTTAGGAAATGAAACAGCATGGTCCAGAACTTAAAATAACAACTATGTTTTCATGTGTATTCACATGAAATTCTGTCCAGTACCTTTCATCTTTGGAAGGGTTCAGTAAAATTAGAAATATTAACCCTGCCACCCTACTATTAACTTTTACATGTAAAACAGTGAGTAAAAATAACAAGATCTTCTGCTCATTCCATTCTCATTCTTGAACCCCATGTACACTCCAATTTAGAGATACTTGTCAGGAAAAGTAAATTCACAGACCATATTGTTTCTTGAAAAATGACAAATAATCAACAATTTTATTTATAATACTAAAACCAATACCAGTAATTTATTAAATCTCTATATTGCCTTTCAACAACTTTTTAATGGGATCCTGTTAATGCATGTTTAGGAAGATTACATAGCAGAAACCATCAGTATGACAGAAAAGTGAGTGAAGGGTGCTTTCCCAAAACTTAATAGGTCTGTAGAACTCTGATCATATTAACATTGTAATGGGTGCAATAGCTTTAGCTTGAAAATGGAAGGATTCAAATATTACTGTCATTGGACATAGAGAAAACTTTGTTCGACCCATGGAAGCATGGGCAATATATTTACGATTCATTTTGATATTTCTCAAAGGGTTGCATCTTGGACAAAGATGTTATACACCCTAATCAGTGTTGTATAGCCTAATGAATTATATAATATAAATGAGTACTATGGCACATGTAAATTGATCTCTTTGTTCACTTATAATTGGACATAAGTTTTAGCTTTGCACAAAGGTTGAAATAAACAAACAAAAGTTTCCCCTTGAGTTCAAATAGAGAATTATTATTTTGCCCTATTGATTTGCAGTCATGGCTTGTTGTTAAAGTTCTTATTAATTTATTTTACTAGTGAAGATACATTTCCCCTACCAGAATAAGTCCAGTCCAAATTCCTCTGGGCAGAGTTTTAAGTCTCCAATGTGCCTTATGCTTTGAATCAGATATGAAAGTAGAGATCAGACTCTGGCTCTAAACATGTCTTACCACAGGGTCTTGCCCTCTTGAGGATGTCATGGAACTGTCACTAAAAGAGTTCCCTTGTAAGCAAATTATAGACAATTTTCCTCCACAAAAATATTGTACTAAAAAGCAGCTATGTTCAAGAGATGTTGCTCATTAACAATGAGATGTTTCTCATTGTAAATGTAGAATGCTAAATTGATTTAGTTCTTAAAAGTATCTGTGGACCACTGCATAGGCTATCTTATAAAATGTGCCTCATAACTCACAGAATTAGATCATTTAGGATATAGAATAACATATCCTGGAAAGGTGCGGTACTCTTTTTTCAGCAGTGCTGGCAGGTTCATATTTAAAAAAACCCTATCCAGTTTAATTGTATCATGAGTACTATGTACTTACCACACGTTTCGCTTAAATGTCTTTTCTTCCTTCCCTCTGAGAACAGTTCAGATACTTTTGCCATACTTTGATGTTTAGAACTGGCTTCATATCCATGGCTCAACTGTTGAAGAGGAGCTTTAATTTGATTAAAAACTGGGATTAAAAAAAACATATCTTTAATATGGTTCTTTTTCTATTTAAATCACACAGAAAATGTTTAACTTTTAGCAGTATGCTTTTAAGACATTGAATTATTTTAAGCCAAAAATACATCAAAAGTGGTCAATGATTTCAGTCATAATTTATATATGGGCACAATTTATATATATATTTTCTTTGCTGTAAAATTTATTAAATACAGAAGGTCATGTAGAGATTTATTTTAAATCAAACTGACTTAAGTAACTTAATATATAAATTGATAATACTATTTTAGTATTATCAATTTATATATTTGAAAGATGATTTGTTCACCAATCAGGAAAATTCTTTAATAGCAACTTCTAGTAAAAAAAAATCTGGTTTGATATATTCATTAGTGTAGAGGAAGTACAAATGAGAGATGAATAAATCTCATTTTCCGAAGGTGCATACGATATAAAAGATTTGGTCAGACCTTTTTCTGATGCATTTTCATCACAAAAATGAAATAATGATCTCAGTTCAAAGCAAGCAGATTTTGCAATTGTATTAAATACTAGCTGGATACCTGTGCTTCGCGATGAAACTTTGTGATTGGGCTATGCAGGATAAATTCGGTTCACAATCCTTGGCTCAGTGGTGGTCGGTGATTGAAACACATAAGGGTTTCTTTTCTTTTCTTTCCCTTCCCTTCCCCTTTCCATTCCTTCATTCCTTTCCATTCCTTTCCTTTCCTTTCCTTTCCTTTCCTTTCCTTTCCTTTCCTTTCCTTTCTCCTTTCCATCCATCCATCCATATCTATCTATTCAGCAAAAGCGTTGTAAAATACAATCCTCCAACTGTTGTCCCAAAGGTGCTTTTTTTCAGGAGACAACTGGACTTTCTGGTTTTTCTTTGAAAATGTTTTGCTTCTCATCCAAGGAGCTTCTTCAGCTCCGACTGGATGGTGGGTAATAAAAATACTACAACCTTTGATGCCAAAGTAACTTCCTGTTTGGAAGTGTGGTTTGCATCCTTTTAGAGAGCCGTTGAGACAACTTGGAGGTTTGTGTGTCCTCGGGTCACCTGAGTGGTGCAAATGGCTGTGAAGCTACTAAGGTAACAGAATGTGAGGCAACTGGCAGTTGGAATGGAGTTCTGTTTAGGTGGGGAGGGGGAGTAGAACTCCTTAGCATCAGAGCGTGCTAATTACTGTATTAAGAAATACTAATGATCTGATGGTCATTTTGAAAAATCCTTTCTTAATGAGCACCTAGAAGCCAAGAGGAACATACGTGCCAAATTTCAAGTTTGTAGGTTTTACGGTTCTGGAGATTTCATGATGCTGCGTGGATGGTATTTCGCTTTTATATATATAGACTAGCTCTTATCAATCAAAAATATAAAAACAAAGGAAAACCAATGAACTATTGAATTAAAAATAGTTATTTTATACTTTTTTTTATACTGCATACCATTAAATGGAGACATTTTGAATGCTAAACCAAGAGCAGCGCCTTCAAAAGTGTCACCTTTGATTTCATATTTCTTGAGTAAAGTTTTAAAATGAACATGTAGAGGAACATCTGCAAAAAAAATTTAAATAATAATTTCATTTATTTATTTAAAACATTACATAGCTGTCCATCTTATATATAACCCTGGGTGGCTCAAATTAGTAATTAAATAATATCAACAATAAAACAACATGATACATAAATATATTAAAACTGTAAATATTAAAAACCTGGCATCAAATTTTCGCTTACAAACCTTGTTATTAATTGTATCTCTGTTTATCTAAAACAAGTACCATATTGTTCATCTTTAAATGTCTAAAGAGTCTAACAGAGTTCAACACATAGCAAAAACAAGAGATATTGTCATATTGTGTACATTTCAGCAGGTTTTAAAATTTATAGATTAAAATTTGCAGGAGATATGATGAAAATCTACATCACATAAATAAAGGCCTTAACCATCCTAGCACTTCCTCAAGAGACTGTTTCTCCAAAGGCAGAATTGAGCTAGTACTGATCTAATGTCTTTATATTTACTTTTATCAATGCTTCATCTGTCTAAGTAGATCAGCAAACAATCAACTAACATTGTTGAAATTGATCACATATTGTTCAGTAAGTATGATTTTTACTTGATACATCAGAATTACATTTTTATCTCACACAATGGAATCCATAAAGTATAATTGCTAGTCCTCACTTATTTATAAAATTATGGCCAGTCCTTATGCACTGGGTTCAGATCAATTATCAACAAGATCAACAGGTTCAAATAATAGTAATAAATTACTAAAACCTATGCAAAGAAATTATGGAAACTGTTCAGTTTTGAGATGACTGAGGAGGATATGACAGCATTTTTTCTGATGTTGCATCCAGATTTTGACACATATTCTCTATCAGCCCAGTGACTGAGACTACAGAATAAGATATAAAAACTGAAATTTGCTTTGAACATTAGGAAAAATAACTAACAATATAAACAATTCTATAATGGAACCAATTAATTAAAAATGATATGAGTCCTTTTATTGGATGTGTTCAAATATAGACCATACAAACTATGAACACATCAAAATAATTACTTTGCAACTGCTTTCCTAGTCCATGATTCTTACACACCAGATAATATTTGTTGATTGAACCATGATTTTCCAGTACACGGACAAAACTAATTAGAGATTTGATTATCATAACAATCAGCTTTAAGAAAATGTTCATAATGATTTTCACACTATATTAAGATTTTTAGAATAACTACTCATGCCATAGCGGGTAACAAACTTACCTGAAGGAAATGATAAAACAGGATGGAATGAGGTGTCTAGTTCCAACATGAGTTGTTTGTGTATACTAGAATTGGTGCTAAACTCGTAACTACTTCTTTTGCTGCTTGCAATCTCTTCTGTATTATACAAGGTACTGCCCTGATGCAAAGCCTATAAAATGGATATAGATTTGAACAAATGCAATATTGATTTGACCAATCCTAAACAAACTAAGCTAAAACTGAAATCAAATCCAAAAAAACTTCTTCAATGACATAGTTCTACTAGATTTTGATGGGCTATATTTCCCTTAAAAAATGAACGGTTCATTGTTTGGGGTAATTTGTGCTCAACTTTTTTCTTAAATAATGACATTACAATGAAACTAAACTATTCTAATTGTATTTGTTTTCTAACAACAATGGATTTGGCCACAATTACCAAGCAATACATCTAACCTGAATGAATATAAAACAAATTATTAAATTAACTTTTTGTTACTATACATGCATACAAGTTTTAATAAAAAGTCATATATGCATAGAAAATGTTTTAATAATGTTATTGAACCTTTAATTTACCATCTTATATGTTGTGATCCTGCTGAACCAAAAAAACTTTTTTTTTTGCTTAATTAATATGCTCTTTGTCTATCTTTTCTCCAGAAATTCCTAACTGGTGATCACAGAATTATAGAATTCTTTGTTGGCCAAGTGTGATTGAACTCACAAGAAATTTGTCTCCAGTGCATAAGCTCATAATATACATATAAAAAACAAGTAATACGTCATAGATCATAATGAACAATTGATAAATCACAAGAAACCATTTGGAGAAGATAGGAAAGATGAGAGGATGAGAAGAGACAGTGATGTGGGAATTACGGTAAGTGTTCAGCAGATTGATGGAAAGGGGACGACGACTATCTTTGTATCTAGTAGTTTTGGCATGCAATGCCCTGTAGCAGCATCCTGAGGGGAGAAGTTGAAATAGATTATGTCCAGGATGTGAGGGGTCTGTAGAAATTGAAGTCTGTATCTGTCCTGTTCGGTTGCAGTGCCAAACCAGACAGTTACTGAGGTACAAATGATGACATTCCTCTGTAGAACTGTATCAGCAGTTCCTTGGGCAATCTAAGCTTTTTGAGTTGACTTAGGAAGAACGTGTATTCTTCCTAAGAGATTTTTTTTTAATCAGAGAAAACATTCTAGATCGAACATGTAGCACTACTATTATATCATAATCTGTTTTCAAACACAATACAAAGGACTTATTCTCTCTTCTTAAATATTACAATGCCTTCAACAACAATTAATACATTGTTTGGTCATTTGACTATATTAAGAAACTCTAAAAATAGTACTAAGATAAAGTAGAACACCTTCATAATGTATTGTTGTCTCTGCAATCAACCCAAATCTATTCTATATGATCCATCCTCTTCTGGATGTCTTTGATATAAAAGACACAGTCCTCTAGTAATATGTAAGATCATTCTCTGCAAAAGGTACAATCTATTTTGACTATTCCAGTATGGCTTAGATTATTAAAAACACTTAGGCAATTAATTCTTGCTACAGAGTAACAACAGCACCTTGAATAACTAGACCACCACAAATATACAATCTTATTTAAAAATATAAGATCTTTCTGCAAAAAGCACTGTAGGAAATCTCTCATACTTTACCATAGAATTGTGTGGTTCAATCTAGCTCTAGAGAAAAGTCTTCTAAGGTGCTGAGGCATGTAAATTATTAAAAGCTTTCTACCTGGAAATCTGATTTATGTTGTGCCAGCCGCTTCAAAGACTTGGTACACTTAAGATATGCTATGTCATCATGGATAGTGAAATCCAGGAGCTTTTGAAAATTTAGCTAGCTCTCAGGTCTGCTTGACCTGGGAAGTGAACAGAAAATCCCTATGAAACAGTATGACTAGCAGTATGACAAGAAGTGCAGAACTGCTGAAAATCTGCTCTTCAAAAGACAGCTTTTATAGTCTGAGTCCATGGATGGATTCTGCAACCAGCAATTAAATAATTGTTAGATGACTTTGTATTGGGGGTATTCCCAGCTCAGCCTTTAATGCAAAGATGGATAGCCTAAAAGCTAGATATTTTAGGAACCTTATCTTTCTACATGAATCTGCTAATCATCAGAACACACTGAAATAATCCTTTCTCGTGTCATCATCAGATCTCAAATAGAATAAATAGGAAAAAGCCTTGTTCCATCTGATTTCTTTTATTCTGACAAGGCTAAAAATTAACTAATACCTGATGTGCCTTTCCCTCTATTTCTTCCTTGCAATAACATGCTGTATACCTTAAAAAGGAATCTACTCATTAAAGTTCATGTGACTTTTTAAGAAGGGGGATCCCTTTTTTCTCCTTCACAGGGAAATCTGAATTTTTTTTTAATAAAGAGTAAAGAGTAGCTGTGCTTGTGAGGTGAGTGTCTGAATCATTTTGTTGTGTTACAGACTTAACTAACATTAAGTGGTTTTTCTATTGCAACACACCCAGAAGGGTGGTAATGTTAACTTATATTTTGAAAAAATCTTGGCTATCAATTCATAAATTTAAAACATAGTGGTGGGTGATTTTTGTTATAAAACGATTCCATCGTAACACACAAACACAAACACTCTTACAGAAAATATTTGAATGCCGCTAAAGGAGTTTTGTTACACTGAATAGTTTCTTTTCATACAAAGCATAAATTGAATATTGAGTAAAAATTGAACCTGCATGTTATCAATACAAAAATGTTGTGGATTCTAAAGTTCAGGATATATGTTTATTTTGAAAGAAGTCACATTGTCCTTAAAAAAACAGGTTTAAAACATGTGAGTCTGGATGTGGCTTAACAGTCATATTTCATCTGGGACCTTCAGCTTTAAATAATGAACCAATTCTGTCCATATTTAGAGAACAGCAATCTGGAATTGGTGGCACATATAATGATAACCTCAAGATTGGATTACTACAATTACCAGTACTTCTTTCTAAGTCAAATGCTGTGGTCTTTATAAAAGGTTTTTAGATGATGAGCCAAAAGGGCACTTTTAGAACTTTTCCTTACATATGAATCTTTTCTGAGACTGCATCATGGCTCCCTCATCACTGTAGCAGCTCCCTTACAATGATAATAACACATAAATTTGCTGTTAAAGTTAATGAAGTCCATGTTCTTATATCTTTTTATATGGGGTTGAAGTATGGTGTTTTAAACATGTATTACCTTTACAACAAACACATTTGTGTCACTTGAGTACATTGGATATAGCTAAAAGGACTCTAAAAGCTATCACTGTTAGAGCTGAGTTGGGAATACACTGCATATGTTTTGTTACTGATTTAAAAATTAGAGGGTATAAAACTTGGTGGAAAATTACTTTTAGGGAGATTGATATTCTCAAAATTATACTTGATAGAATAAAGTTCAATTAGCATTTATAACTAACTAACAAGTTGTATCAGAAGTTGTGGGCTTCCTATGTCTTGTTTAGCTATGTTTGGACAAATTAAGAAACTGATGCACAAAGATGCTCAGTAAAGTTGATATGCCAAGATGGATAAGCTACCACAAACATAATTTTGAAATTGAAAAATATATAATTACAAAAATGCCCTAGTATCTAAGAAGGATATTTAGCCATTAGAGATTTGAACAACTAAAAACATTGGTACAATATGGAACGTTAAGTTAAATCTCTATCAAGATTCTCAATCATTCAGGTCAGGGTTGTCCCAAAGGTGCTTTTCAAAAGGCAACTGGACTTTCTAGGTTTTTTTCCCCTTGAAAATGTTTCGCTTCTCATCCAAGAAGCTTTTTCAGTTCTGACTGAAGGTTGGGGGAATTGATGGGGAGTAGAAGGAACATTCTATTCCCCCACCATTCAGTCAGAACTGAAAAGGCTCCAGTTGCCTTTTTTAAAACACCTCTGGGTTTGGATGAATCCCCTATCATAAATGTATATGTGTTTGAGGTATAGGAGAAACTGAGGATATAATATATATTGTATATTATTTGAATATCAGTTGTTTCCATGAGACCCATATCTCAGAACATATTTTAAGTGCAGAAACAATACAAATATTACAAATAAAATGGCCCCCTTTTTGAATAAAACAGTGCAATTGAGAGCCACATATGTCAATATAAATGAGATAAACTATAAAGTGATAACCTATCTATTTTGGTCGTAAGGTGGGAGAACTTTAATTGAAACTCGTTAAGTTACAAAGCCCTCATCCTGGATCACCCCAATGCACACATTAAATGAATGTAGGGGTGAATGCAGGGGTCATTAAATGTGTACGGGTGTCTCAGGGACACCTGCCTTGCCCCCCCCCCCCCCAGAGATAAGGGTGATGCAGAAGGCGCTGCTTTGCCTTGTTTGAAACCTGACCTGGAAGGCAAAGCTCTCTTCGGCCTCCCTCTGCATTGCCCTTTTAACACTTGAATCCTTCATTGTCTGTTTTCCATGTCACTGCACAAGCTCCTGTTTCTCCCCCTTCCTTTAAAAACTTTTTACCAGGAAATATAGAAACTGCAAAGCACAAACCACGGCTCATTATACTGTTTTGAGTTAAAGAGGCCATATAGAAAGGCAGAATGCGGGGAAAATGCTGCTTTGCTGAGATCAATTTCCAAATGGCTGCTCCACATGGCCCAGTAAGAATGGCACACAATACTGAGTTCTGCAGATTTCTGCAAGGTAAGCAAGGATTGTGAGGGGTGGAACGGGGGAGGGGAAGGGGGGGAGCAAGCCCAGTGCCTTTGGGGACCTGGCAGATCAAGGATGTGGGGGGAAAGTGATAGATCAATGTGCTTCAGCGTCTCTGCAACATTATGAAGTTGCCCGATCATTTGTAAATACGAATGACCGGATAACTTTTGTAAAATTCTTATCTTCTAATCATGGTTGTACATTGCTTTTGAGAGCTCTGTTGTAACTTTGAACAGTCATTAAATTATCTGTCGTACCTTGAGGATTACCAGTATTGTGATATTGCCTTATGGCTAATCAGTAAAATATTGTTATGGATAGATTTTTGTGTTTCATGCAAAAAAATCATCCTAAGAATCAAATTGCTTTTTAAAAAGTTACACAGAATCTGAGAAGCGATAAAATGCTTCTAAGCTGATAAATAAGATTGCTTGAAGAACTTATGAAGAAGTAAACCATTTTTTTCCTGACTTTTGATTTAAAAAAATGAAACGAAAAGTTAGGAATGCTGACTGCAAAACAGAAGATGGTTTCTGAGACTACCTTTATTTATAACAACTTAAATATTCTTTGGACAGAATTGCATGTAATCTTCTGCAATATATGCCTAATTTTGGCTTTGCATGTTTGATTCTTACTTTAAGGAAGTACAGAATAATATGAATAACATTTGTTCTTTCACTGAATCTAATTAAGATATGACATTTGTAAGACACATGAAAGTCTTATGTACAGCCAGCCTCACATTTATCCTACATATTCAAGGCTCTCACAAAAACAGACATAATATGCAAAAATAATATATATATATAAATCTTAACACTATATTAAAGAAAATGGAAAAACATCTGCACCTGGTTATTCAAAGTAAAAGCTGTGTTCATTCTATATGGCTTTCTCCTCTGGAAACTCAGAAGTGGTCTAGTGCGAGCAGATGTGCTCATTAGAGCAACAGTAGGTGTTTTCAGTTTCATCTTTTCTTTCCTCCTTCTCTTCGGATGTTGTTGATCAGCCAGGGAACTACTAGAAGACGAAATTTCTTCCTTGTTCTCTGATTCTCTGAAATATACCTAACTATTATCCCAGGTTGTGAAGAATATTTTAAAAAACCCACACTTCATAATAATAACTTACAGTTAATATTAATTTAAATATATTAATGTAAAAATATATAGTTGTATCAGAATTAAGTAACTGATTTTATGAACTATAGCAATTGTGTTACCATACATTTTAAAGTAATATAAAGAAGGGAGTGGTCTTTTCTTTTGTCCTGAAAACAGGACAAGAAAAAATGCATTGAAAACAACAGGAAAGTAGATTCAGGTTGGAAATTAGTAGTAATTTCCTGATAGTAATCAGCTACTAATAGTTTGCCTCATTAAGTGCTAAGTTCCTCTTCACAGAAAGTCTTCAAACAACTGTTGAACAACCATAGATTCAAAATATTTTAGCAGATGCATTGAGCAATTGTTGGACTACAAGAAATAATTTCCAACTGTAAGGATCCATGACAGTTGTTCTTTGGTTCATACATTCTTTTTTTTTTTACTTAATTAATATATGCATAAATAATATATGTTGTTCAGATATATTGCGTTACATTCCAGTGTGAATAGTAAAACATGAGATTTTGAATCTTTGGATACAAAATAATTAATTTCAGTGCCTCTAGTTTCCTTCTCCCACGAACAAATTCATCCATTTTCTACACTGGGTATGTCCACAATGTACTTGAATTTGGTGCTAATTCCCCTTGCTGAGTCACATGGCTCAAAGTGACTTCCCACTCCCCACAGTTCTTGGCATCAAAATGGTCCCTCTTCTTAAGTTGTGAAAAAGCCACCGGAAAAAAAGAAGCAGATGACTCAAAAGAAGAGGTCAAGTAGTCAAATGGTCAAGAAGAAAATAAAAAAGTAAGAGGATTTGGATTTTTCCCCCTCTGTATAGGGATCATACTTGAACCTTGGCAGCCACTGAAATTCTTTGGTATCTAATTAGTTTAGTAAATATTACTTATTTGAAGTTTTGGGAATTCTTCTAAGTTTTCCTGAATAGTTACTTCTGCTCAGGGCATGGGTGTCACATTGTAGTCATGTGACATATTGTGACCTTCTCCCCTTCGCAGAGATGGGGTGGGCGTGGCCTGCGTGTGACACATCTGGCCCACGGGCCGCCAGTTTCCCTCCTGGCTTAGGAAATAAAGCCTGACATGTGTAAAGTAATGACAAAAAAGGCCCTAACCACAGATTGTTTAAAAATCTTGAGGCCTGTTCTTTAATGATCAATCAGTTAACAGGACCACATATAATGAGGGCCACCTGTAATCTATACTAAGGGTAGGCAATGCAGTGCTTGTGGGCACCAATATGCCCATATAAGTCTTTTGCAGGTGACAGATTCCTGTACCACCTGCTTTTTTATTTACTGAAACTAAATGTATAAGTTGTCATGATGTAAATTTAAAGCGCAAAACTCTAGCATCATCATTATTTACAGTAATCCCCAGACTTTGGTTTGTTATACTGCTCATTCTTGAAATGTGTCCATTACACAGAAAAGAATGTTAATCAAAAACTACTCAATGACTGCATATCTCCATGCCCTGAATTATTGGATAACTAATTGGAGTATTTTTTTAAAAAATATTTCTCACCTTTATTATTTTTATAAATAATTCATGGCAGCAAACATACCTAATACTCCTTCCTCCTCCTATTTCCCTTGTAACAACACTCTTGTGAATTGGCTTGGGCAGAGACAGAATAACTGGCCTATGGTCACCCATTCAGCTTTCATTTATTAACATATTTCTATTATTTGAGTTCCTTGGAAACAGCAAATTGTAAAAGTGAATCTTTTAGCATCTTTTTGGGGAGGAGGGGATGATGTTTAGTCAAGGTAATGCTGTCATTTTATATATATGCCCATATATGCTAAACTTACCCCAAGGTTAACCTTTAGTTTTCGAAGTGCTACCTACCTTAAGGAGATGCCATTAACCAATTCATTCTGTTTACAGGTTTTTGAAGAAAGTGAAGATGATGTTGGAGACAGATTAAGGGGAGCAATTAGACTGCTTATTATTTCACTCAGCTGAGCACTCTGAATGGTACAGGAAGAAAAAAATACATTCAATTTAATATACTATAAGTACTTAAAACCAGTTGTGTCCATATTACACCTAAACTCCATGCTTTATAACTGAACCTTACCAATATCAAGAGTTAATTTGAATTTTTAAAATGCCTTGCAAAATAAGACCATATCAAATTCAAATCCTAAAGAGATTTATGAAAATTTAGAAGACATTGATATATGCAAAAACCAAAACAAATTACAACTGTGATGTCCATGTTCCTTACCCAGAAATAATCACTGATATCTTGAGGTGGCAATCCATTATGGCTGCTAGCATATGATTGATTATTAAGGTTGTTTTCTGATACAAGCATATTTGAACAGTTGCTAATCTTAAATTGAATACTACATGTAAAGCTCAAGGAAAGCCAAGGTCAAGGATTGTAATTCTCTTTCGCCATAAATCTGAAATATTTCTTTTTGTGCTAATAAGCATTTTACCAATAAAAGACCTTGAAAATGGTATAAGCAGAAATTATATTTCATTCTTGCAGAAAATTAATGAAGACATAAAGAGACAAGTACAATTCAAATCTAGAATCTTCCTTAAAACTCCCCTCCTACTGATACATTGCCTGTTAACTATACAGGTAGTCCTCGACTTACGACATTAATGGACTCTGCCCATTCATGCTCGAAGTCGAGGACTGTTAAATGAAGCACCTAACTAATGACCTCCATCCTTGCTTTCCCCAATGAATTTGTTAAACAAATGCACAGGTTGTTAGGTACAGCATGGAGTGACTCAGAGACAGGGGAAACTAAGGGAGACCTAGTGCAGGCACTCCCAGGAGGCCTCCCCCTCCCTCCAAGATATCCTATGGCCTGCCCCTGTCTCCTGGATTCTCCAAAGCCTTATGGGCCTCCTCCATACCCCACCTCATTACCATTCACTTTCTTACATTTTGATGAGTTCAGGAAGTCAGGATAGAGAAGGCCGCTCCCTCGCTGGACCACGTGGCACAATCAAGAAGAAATCCAGTCACTTTTGTTTCCGTTGCAATCTTTTCCTCTCCAGCCAGCATAAACTACTATTTCTTCTTAGCTCTACCAGTGCTAGTTTTATGCCAAATTGCAGTGGTTTACTCTGGCTTGGGAGGAAAGGATTGCCATGGAAACAAAAGAGATCAAATTTCTTATTTTGTTCTATCAGCGCAAGACTGGTGTAAAACTAGTGCTGTTAGAGCAAAGAAGAAATCTGATCTCTTTTGTTTCCATGTAAATCCTTTCCGCCCCAGCCAGGGTAAACCATCATTTCTTCTTAGCGCCACTAGTGTAAAACTAGCATGGCTGAGCTAAGAAGAAATCGTAATAGTTTATGCTGACTAGAGAAGAAAGGATTGCAACAGAAGCAAGAGAGACTGGATTTCTTCTTCTTGCTTATGCCAAATGGCCCAGCAAGCAGCCTTCTCTATACTGACTTCTTGAGTTTGTCAAAAAGTAAGCAAGTGAATAGTGACAAGGGAGTGAGAATGGGGAAGATGGTAAAGCAGGCCAACATACTGGGTTCTGGGGGCCTCTGAGGACCTGGCTGGGCAAGGTGGGAGGGAAATAGGTGGCTGGGTATGCTGCAGGGGGAGGAGAGGGACTGCAAAATTTGTAAGTTTGTAACTTTGAAATAGATTTGTATTTAGTATTTGGGGTGTGTGTTGTAACTTCAAACATTCATTGAATGGACTGTCGTACCTCAAGGATTATCTGTATTGTCACCACTTTTTCATCTGGGAGAAATACTTACAAAAGTATAAGTGTTTTTATGGATTATGAGTTAAAACATAAATGATTGAAAAATCATTTAAAATATGAAAAAATACCTGTTTTTCAATATTACGAAGAAGCAAAGTTGGACTGCTGGGTGACATTTCAAAATCATGTTCTGGCCAAACATCCTGCCTCTGTAGGAAAGTTTGTGAATTCCCTATAGAATTCAATGCCTCTTGATCTGGTAATTGTGTACGTTTCTTCAAGATTTCTTTTGGGACTGAACATTCTTCTAAAATCACCATTCCCTAGACAATAGTAAATGAACACAATCAGACTGATAATCAGAGTCACCTTGTAGGGTAGATAGGCTACATAAAAATGAATTAAAATAAATAAAAATCTGAAATGTAACACTTAAACTCCCCAAAATATTAATTGAAAGCTCCACAGAAAAACTAGGACATTGCTGGGGCAGAAGAGTGATATCAAATAGCTTCTTATTTAATTGTATTAACTAAAATAGCAGGAAATAGTTATAATCTATTCCATATAATCAGTTGCATTAAATATATATCTTAGTTCTGTTCAAACTTCAAAACCAATCAGTTTTGAACACGGACCTTAAGGGACGACCAAACAACCTGTTCCTTACATAGAAGTCTTATTATATTCTAAATTGTTTTGCATAAAATTGCCTATATCAGATTTATCGGCGTATAACACGCACTTTTCCCCCTGAAAATAGGGGGCAAATGATGTATGCGTGTTATACGCGATATAATGTTAAAGCCTTCGGTGAATGCTGCTGGGATCGGGATCAAGGACACAAATGAAAGAAGGGGAGGGAGGAAGCAACCGAAGCCTGTCCTTCTCTCTGGGTCAGCTCTCTCAGTTGCTCTCTCGCTCCTCCACCAGCACAGGAAGAAACTGCTTCAAAGAAGCGGGGGGCTTTTCCTGTCGCCTCTCCCCCCCCCCACCCGTCCGCCCGCCCGCCCGCCCGCAGTGCTCCGTTCTGCCTGCCTGCCTGCCTTCGTTAATGGTTGAATCGGAACAGCTTGGCTGAGTAAAAGAGGCGAATAGTTATTATTCTCAGCAGAAGCTGCTCCCAAACAACCAGAAACTAAGGCAGGCAGGCAGAATTTTTTTAAATTTTTTTTCCTGAAATTTCCCCCTTAAAATGAAGATGCGTGTTATACGCCTGTGCGTGTTATACGCCGATAAATACGGTATTTAAACTATAATTCTTCATTGCTTTTCTCACTGATTTACATGCATATTTATATCTTTTTTTAATTGCCAATATCCTTAGTGATCAGTCAAGATAACCCTTAGTTACTGCACTTTTTTCCTGGGACAATTTAAACTGGAAAAGTGATGCTGAAATAGCCCTGCAGCAAGATATCTTTAGTTGGGCAATCCACACAATTCTAGTGAAAAGCAGAGCCTTTCAGTTAAACTCAACTCCTAGTGACTTTATGGATATATCCATGCAATTTTCTTGTCCACAGATATAGTTTGCCACTGACTTCTTCGGAGATGTTTTTAAACTACTCAATCTAATTCAGTTTTTCCCTGAAAATAAGACCCAGACTTGTATCTTTTGGGGCTCCAAAATAAGCATTAGGGCTTATTTTGAGGGAAAGACGCTATCAGGGTGATCAGTGTGACTGGGCATCCCACTCCCCTGGCGCACACACAAGACATGGTGAGCACGTAGGGGCCGACAGTGTCCAGTAACTGCTGCAGTCCCCCAGCCCTTGGTCGGTGCACTCTGGGGCTGCGCAGCCTGCGTAGCGTGGGTGAGTTGATTACCTGTCCACGTGGAGGCAGAGATATGAGTGGAAAGCAGGTGATCCTGACGCGGCACACAGGCCGCAGCTAAGCCAAGAGAAAGACTCCTGTAGCTGCCCACCCCCTCTGTCCTACCATCTCTTGGCTTGCCTGCAGCCCACACAGCACATCCGGATTGTCTGCCTTACCCCCGTGCCTCTGCCTCTGTCTGCTGCCAATGCCGCCGCATAAAAATGAGTCTCTCGTGGCTGCCCACTCCGGCCCACCAACTCTCGGCTTTCCCATGGCCTGCACAGAGCATGTGCCTCCCCCACCTCTGCCTGCTGCTTGGACAGGTAATTAACTCACCTACATTGCACAGGCCGTGGTTGCTGCCGGACACCATCAGCCTCCACTCCTCGGCAACTCTGGTTCTGGCCACACCCACCCACCCACCCTGGCTGATGACTGGGGCTTATTTTTGGTGCAGGGCTTATATTAGGAGTATGCTAAAAATCAGGCTATGGCTTATTCTCTGGTTAGGTCTTATTTTGGGGGAAACATGGTATATAATGGCTGATATACACTGGAGTGTCTCACTAAAGAACTAATCAGGCCTGAACCTCCTTTGCTTCTGAGCCAGATGAAGTCAGCCAGAAAAGGACACACTATTTCAGCTGGGATTTATTTTATTTTATTGTTTTTGTTTGCTGATATACAGTAATATTCAAACTTCTACCACTCTCAGGAAAAAGATGGAAATCCTGGGAAGAAAATTTTCTTAGTCCTCCTCTGGACATATTGATTATATATAAGTACTGATACCGTATTTTTCAGAGTATAAAGCACACTTTTTCCACCCCCAAAAGGGGGTGGAAATGTCTGTACATCTTATACAGTGAATGTTGCCGAAGTCATGCCCACCCGCCAGCCCCCATCCTTTAGCCTCTTTCTCCCAGCAATTTGCTTCCTTGAAGCAAACAGTCTGTTTCAGCTTCAGCACAGTCTGATTAGCAGAAGCAGCTGACTGTTGGTTAGATCAGTCTCCTGACAAATATGCTGTGTTGAAACTGAAACAGGCTGTTTGCTGTTTGCTGCAAGGAGGCAAATTGCTGGGAGGCAGAAGCAGATTTTTTTTTTCTTGTTTTCCTCCCCCAAAACTAGGTACGTCTTATACTTTGGAGCATCTTATATTCCAGAAAAATACGGTAAGTATCAGGAATTAAATGACTTTAATTTTTTTAAATTCTTCCTCATGCTTTTACAGTAAGTTAAAAACTGAAAATCTAGATTTACTGTAAGTAGTTAGGAACCAAAACATAATGTAAGATGTTGTAGTCAAGCTGCTAAATATATAAAACTGTTTCTGTTTCTCTGTGTTTCTCCATGATTTCTTATCAAGTACTCCAGAAAACAATATTATAACCAATGCAATTATAGCAACTAAACATAAAATTAAAAATGTATAACTTTTCAAGGATCGCATTACTATACAAGTTGGTCCTTATTCAGGCTATAAGCTCTTCCATTAAACTTTGAACAGAAGGGATATAATTTCACCATCATCAAATCCAATATCTACATTTCCGATTATTCTTTCATTTGTCACAGGGTGCATAAAAATCAATGATTTTTTTAATTTTTTTTAAAAAATCAGATTTTTAAAATTTAAATCGGATTTTATTTTTATCAAATTTATTTTAATAAACTGCTTTTGGAATAAAAATCTATCTAAAGATAGTTTTCTATTTAAGATACATTAATCATTTAGTTTATTCAGCATGAAATGGAGTTTAGTTATGTAGCATGAGGCTGTATATTCTGCAATATTGGGACTGTCGGTGAATCAACATCAGGTCAGAGGAGGAGCCATTGCGGGACAGAGTTGCTCTTTAAAAATTATGATTTAAATCGAATTGATTTAAATCAAGTCTTTTTACTAGTGATTTAAATCGTGATTTACATCAAATTCACCGATTTGTCATTTTAGATTTCTCAAAACATTTCTGTATAGAGTTCATGGAAAATACCTATCAACATTTTAACATTTTTTTTGAATAAATACTTTTAATTAATTAATAATACCTTGGTGGCACGAATCTGTCTGTGAAGGTCAGTAAGTTGTTGAATTTTGTATTCCAGCTCAGAAATCTGATCCTGAAGCCATGTCCACTGACAGCCAACTTTAGCTCTTTCTACCAACCATTTCCAGTCAGATCTACAGTTACTGAGAAGATAGAACATTGATTAGACAACAGAAATGATTTTTGTTCATTTTATAAAAATAACTTATGTATTCTGAATCTTTATTTGAAAACCACAAGTCTTTTAATAAATTAACTGTGCCTGGTTATTACACATCTATTTTTAATATAAATAGTTGGTTTATACTACCGTAGTCTAGACTTGAGACTACATATATATTCTGCATTATTATTTTGATGTATATTCAATTTTTCAAACACTAGTACATTCATGAGTGCTGATCTCTGGGTAAAATTTTAGATGATAGGCAGTTGATTAGTATGCAAGTATTTCTTATGAACAAAGATAGTAAGGAGTTTGGAGGTTAAACTGTACACTGTACAGAACTAGGTATGTCTAGTCTAAAAGTACTGGGGAAGATATGATAGCAGTCTTCTAGTACTTAAGGGGACCTCACAAAGAGTGGGTTGACCTATTTCCTAACGGCAGGACAAGAACTAATGGAAGATCATTCAAGAGAAATTCAACCTAGAAATAAGGAGAAATTGGCTGACAATGAGCATGATTAATTAATGGAGAGGCTTGCCTCTAGAAATTGTGGATGCTCCATTACTGGAAATTTTCACCAAGAGATTGGACAAGCACTTGTTCAGAACGGTGTAAGGTCTCCTGCTTAACATTCTATGTTGGTATTCTACAGTATATTCTGATTAAAGGTGAATTAGCATTTGTGATATAATTCTAGATCAGTTAAATATGAGCACTTGATAAGCTTAATTCTGATTTCTATTACACAATTCTTCAGGCTATTATTTATTATATTTGGTTTTTTGCATTAGGTAAGTTCTTTTCATTCTGTTCTGACCCAAGCCTTGTTCAAATCAAACAAACACAAAGTATGTATAAAAACAAACCTTTTTAATGCGGTGCTGTGAATTCTGTTCATTCACAGCCAAGAGTCATTCAAAACTAATTGTCCCAGATAAGAGCCAGCCCTTTCAAGGTTGCGAAAGGCTGCCAAGGACAAAAGACTAATTGCAGATAAATATCCCAAGCCAGAAGTTTCCAAAAACAAACCGGAGGACAAGAACTCAGAGCATAAAAAACCTGAAAGCTGGCTTTTATCCCTTATAGAAGGGGCCATCACCTTCCACTCTTACTCCCGAGTTGCCATGCTGCTTCAGCTGCTCTTTCCTTCGAGCAGCCCTGCACGCACAGGCTCCCCAAATCCCTCTTCATCATTGGTGCAGACTCCACAACCTCCGATAGTCCTGGCCCCATCCCTGCATCACATGTAGGCACCTCCTCCAAATCCTCGCTGTCAGAGACCTCAGCCATTCGCAACCGCTGCCGGTGAACCACAACACATTCATTTAATATTTTATTATTGTTCAAGCAGTAAATTTCTATTTTTCCTAATCAGAGCACATTCAGGCAATACACACAATGAGAACTGTTTAATCTCACAATACATTGACAGACTAGACATAGTTTTAGTTTGGAAGCTGTGAGCATTCTACACCAAGCTAAATCCAAAAAAACAGGAATCCCTGGAAGCTTGACATTCAGACAAATCAGCCATTGGCGGACACCTAGAGATAAATTAATTTATACACCATTCAAAAGAGCTAATAAAAAAGAAGTATAAAGAGTACAATACATCCTTTCCTGCAGTCAACATCTAGATAAACAGGGATTATCAGCAGAAAAACAATCAATTGGGCAGAAAACAATACCTAATCAAAGAAATACCAAGCAGAAATCTTCAACCTCACCAACACGGACAGAAAAATTATTGTATTCAAACAGGATTCCACAGTATAAGCCCCCCCTCCCTCTCTGTGTGTCTGTGTGTGTTTGTCTTGTCTGTCTGTCTACTTACTGTTGGAATTACTGTTTAAAATAAATCTGTTTATTAATAGAAAAGTATTCTACAATTAATATAATACTTGCAATTTAGAAAGCATTTTGGAATTTATTACAAACAGATGCCAAATATATCATTTGGAGAGAAAATTATACATTGGAGCTAAAATGATACAGGGGCTAAAATCAATCCATAAAAACATCCAACTCTAATCCATCCTCACCTATGGAAGCATATGGAGTGGTATTGACTTTAGTGAAACCTCTGTCACAGAGTTGTTGTGTAAAAAAGTAGAACAGAATACAATGTAGCCTGAGTTACTATATAAAAGTGGGATATAATTCTAACAAATAAATTTAAGAAACAAGCTTGTTACTTGGTTATAAATGAGCAATGTATTAGAATTTAAATCTCAATGTTACTGAAAGCCAAAGCATTAAAACAAAGAAGCCTTGAAAACATATGACTTTAACATAGTTAGCTAAAATGACAAGCTGAAAACAGAGATAGCAGTAAAGAGAATGTGGACTCAAAATGACAAATATATTCCAGGCTGTGAAATGTAGTGCCTCTTACACAGTTCTAAATTCTGCTGTACGTAATGGTAGCACAAACCTTAAACTAGTTCTAGCCCAAGACAATAATAATTAAACATCAAATTCAGAAAAAAACAGTAGAATATCTGTAGCCCGTATGCAGCCTCCCAAACATCTGGCTTTAAAAAGAAATTACCAAATTGTAATTTTTTGACATTAAAGAACATTGTTAAATATATGGCTAGGAAAACAATTACATTAACAGTATTTAATTTTAACTAATGTGATTATTTTCCCAATGCAGAGGTGGTGTTCAGCAGGTTCTGACCAGCTATGTATGACCGGTAGCAGAAATTTTTAGTTCGGAGAACCGGGAAATACCACCTCTGATTGGAAATTTTACAGTATCCTTCTCCTGCCATGCCCACCAAGCCACACCCACAGAACTGGAAGTAAAAAAATAGAATCCCACCATTGTCTCAAACATATTAATTATGAAATCAATGTTTTATTTTTATTGGGAATAAAACATAGCCTGCAGCACACTACTAAAAAAAAGTCTAAAACAGTGAAATATTCATAGTATAGGCCAGTGGTGGCTAACCTTTTTGGGCTCCTGTGCCAAAAATTGTGTGCGCTTGCACATTCGCGTTCGCATGCCAGCACCCCAGAAGGCAATGCACGCGCTCCCATGCCCTACGAATGCGTGCGCAATCCCCACCCACTAAGCCACCCCCTTACCTGCACTGCACCTCACAGCTGATTTTCGGCAGGTGTGAGGCCTTTTTCAGACCCCAGAGGCTTGAGGAAGGTTTCTGCAGGCTTTGTAGGCCGCAAACTAGGCCAGTTTCGTCACTTCCGGCACTTCTGGAAAAACAGGAAGTGATGAAACGGGCCTAGTTTTCTGCCTGCAAATCCTGCAGAAGCCTTCCTCAAGCCTCTGGGAGTCCGAAAAAGGTCTCACACCTGCCGAAAATCAGCTGTGAGGCACGCACATGCGCAGTGAGGTAAGTTTGCCTGCAGCTTGTGTGCCGGCACAAATGGCTCTGCATGCCACAGGTTTGCCATCACGGGTATAGGCCATAATATTTAGGAGTTGAAGAATGTATTAAATTGGAGAACAGAATGTGACAACTTATCATAGCCTTCAAATCATTAAGTTAATGATTTTCATGCAGTTCTTTGGCTTTGGTATGCATGGCAAGGTGCCTAAGCTCGCAGCTGTAGGAAAATCATTTTTCTGTGCACTAATGGGAAAAGTATTGCTCTGGCAGGGCATGTGATACAGATCCTAATCATGGCTAAAACCACCTTAGCTATTGGTGGTAATAAACACAAAAGAGGTGCTGACTTTATATCTAACAATGACTGAAATCATCTCACATGATAAAACAAACAAGAGTGGCTTCTGCTGTTTATTTTAGTTCCCCTATTTTAAGCTGCGGAGAAAGTGTCATTCTTCTTAATCCAGTGGACTTTCAAATTGTATATTAATGAGGCTTTCTACAAGAGGTTTTAGGGCGATATTTCTCTAGAAAGTTTAGACAAAATGATAAAACAACTCTATTTTCGTGAGAGTAGATCTCGGTAATAAAGATGTGTCCTAACTGGATTTAAGTCCCATAAAGAGATTCAGAATAGCAGGGTCTAATTTATAAGGTGACCAACTTTTTTACAATGAAAAGGAGGACACAAATAAATTGAAGAAAAAAAACAAAGCCACTTGCGTGCGGCGCACTCTTGCGCGCAGCACACTCTTGCACACGGTGCACTCTTTCACATGGCACACACTCTCAAAACAATTCTCCTGTGTGGAGCACATGTGTCTCATAATTGCGTCTTGCCGCACTGTACCAGGCCTTAATGAATCATGTCAAATACAAATACGTCACATCACACACAACGGATCGGATCGGCATCGATCAAATACGGAGATTTACAGATTAGTCTTGAAATATCAAAAAGGAGGACATGTAGAAGGACACTTTTCAAGGGAGGACAGAACTTACAAAAGGAGGACTGTCCTCCCTAAAGGAGGACGATTGGTTACCTTACTCATTTATAATGTAGAAACAGCATTTTGGCATACAGATAGCACCTATGGGGAACACCTTAAACTTCCAAGGATTATGGAGTAGCTGAAAATAGCAGATATGTAAGCCTAGGAAGAGATTAACTATATTTAATTACTTCAGTTGCCCCTTGTATATTGGTACTTGCAAAATATTTGCAAGTACTTTGTTACCTCCATTAGTAAATCATGAAGTGGAAGACACTACAGCATTCTTGTGTGTGGCAGTGGGCAAACTGAGATACTACCGTATAATGTGATCCTTCTATTAGAATGTATGCATTCTCTTTTATATATAGCTCATGTAAGATATCACTGTATTATAGGCCATATCTAGCATGTGTTGTAGAAAAAAAATTTTTTTTTTCAAATAATGCTTTTAAAACTTGCAGTAAGTTACATCAAATTTTTATTATGTTCTGGTAAAATGCCAAAATATCTAAATAATCTTAGAAATAGAGTATGATTAGTCACCACCTGAATAATTTTTGGAAGGAGTATGTTATTAATGTGATATTAATATGCTTTCAAAGTACTCAGATATCTTCTACATAATAACTTATAATTATTAACTATTTCAGTTCTATCTGTCACAACATCCAACCTTCACTTTTTACTTCAGACAAATTATTTGTTGGATATTTAGGTTTTCAAAAATTGAGCAACAGTCATTATCATCTTTGTTTTAGAAACTCTTATTGTAGACTGAAATGTTTGGCACAGAACAAATTACAGTGGT
Organism: Notechis scutatus; assembly: GCF_049901735.1. NCBI lineage: Eukaryota > Metazoa > Chordata > Lepidosauria > Squamata > Elapidae > Notechis > Notechis scutatus. Next base: position 166,998,036 of record NC_142009.1, on the reverse strand, counting down.
ACTTCGGTACTCATTGTTAATTGGTTCCGGGAGACGCAATGAATATCAAAAACAATGAATACCCAAAAAAAAAATTCCCATAATAATATAGTGAGTTACAAGGCAGAAAAATATTGACAAGTTCTAGCTTGTGCACTGAGTACCAAACAAACAATGAGTACTGGGACAAAGTGTTCATATCAAAATGTGTTGAGTATTAAATTTGATGAGTTTCAAAGCAGGTACCACTGTAATTCAATCTATCCATTAAACAGTTGGATAATTTTAGGAGGCAATGTCATGTCCTGAATTTTTCTTTATCTTGGAAATTCTTCTCCAGATGATACTGAATATTTATTTCCATAATTCCTGGGTATATGCCACCAATATAAAAGAAAAGAAATACATAGTTGAAAGGTCACAAATTCTACACCCTATACTTCAGTCTTTCTGATACTCATTGGTATTAAAAACGACTAACAAAACTAGTCCCTGCAGTTTTTTTGGCAAGATACATACAGTAGTTTGCCATTGCTTTCTTCTTAGAGCCAAGACAGAATGACTGGCTCAAACTCATCCAGCTAGTTTCATGCCTAAAGCAGGACTAGAACCCATAGTCTCCTGGTTTTTGACTTGATACCATAACCACTCCACCAAACTGTTTCTCAAAAAGATCAAATGCCTTTTGGGGATCAAGTACATACTAATTTAAATAGCTAGTACAAAATTAGATAACTGGATCTACTATATACATGTTGGCATAAAAGTCAGAACCAGATTGTGTACAAAACACCTATTTATTGGACAAAACACTTACCTAATGGAAAATTTTGACATTCTCAACATAACACATATTAGGCATGATTTTTTTTTTACATTAAACCATCTTAGTAGCTATGTAAACATAGCTTAGAGAACTGGCAACTGTACTTTGCTTCACGATATGCTTAATACTAAACTAAAATTAAGAAAACAAATTGTTTTGCTTCGCAATGCACTATGTAACATTACATCTTTTAGCAGTTCTTAGTTCCCATCCATCCATTCCAGAATCAGGCTTGAAGGACTATTTATAAGTCTAACTCTATAGAAATCAAGCATCCCCTACTCATGGTCTAAGCCTTACTTCAACACTCCCACTCCCAGGAGCTCTTTATTTCTTAGGATGTTTTCCTGTAATTTAAATACATTATTGTAATTTAAATTACATCCTATGCTCTGAAACAATGGAAAACAGATCTCAATAATCTTGTATCATTTTCCTAGTATCTCAATATTATTCTATTACATTTCCCTTAGGTTTCAATTTCTGAAAGCTAAACAATTCTTAAATTATCCTGATTAGGTCTGAAGTTTCTAGTCTCTTGATCATCCTTGTTTTTTTCTGAATCTGTTTCAGTTGTCTGACTCCTTCTTAAAAAGTCAGGCCCTGGTTTAATTCTTATGATTTTCTGTAATATAACAACAAAAATTCCATTATAAGTAGAGTGTGTGGGAGAAATGGGTATCTGAAAAGAATAAGTTATATGAAGGTTAAACAGTGAAACTCAATTAGACAGAACCATAAATTCCCTTCATTCAGTGTATTTACTCATCTTCCCCACTGAATACGAGCTGTCTTCCAAGTTTTCAGTCATTGGATATAACTTTACCATTTAGTAAAATTGCCTCAAAATATCTGCATATTTTAATATTTTATATGCATATATTAATATTCATTAATATAACAACTTATACAGATTTTAAGTATGAAGCATAGGCATTGAATTTGAGTATATAAAACTGTTAGATCTGTAGCACTGATATTTTGAAATGCTTTAATGCTTACATTGGCAGAATTGTTTTGGAAATCTGCTCATCGTCATCTTCACTTGAGCTGCTACAAGTTGCTTCCGAATCCAAACTTTCTTCCGCTTGAGACAGCAATTCTGCTGTAGAACAAGCAAACAGCTTGATTTCATCAGGTGCGGAACCCAAATTAGACCATGTGTCTTTATTCCTACCAGCTTCTAGGGAGTTTTTAACTTTAACCATAGTACATTTTTCATTGTTTCCATCCAAAAGATTGTTTGTATCATGAAAAGCTTTCATTCTCTGTAGCTGATGTTTCACAAAGCATTTCATCTGCTGGTCACAATGTTTGACAATATGCTTTGCTAATAAAATTTGCAAGCGTTTCTGACTTCTTTTGGCCCGGTTTAACAAAGTCTGTTGCTTGCTTACGCACTGAAGTAACTGAAAATTTAATTCCTGTTCTTTGCTGCCAGGATTGCAATTTCTTGTTACTTCTGGAGCATCATTGAGTATTTGATGGAACAAACCTCCTTTTTTTGTATTAGGATTAACAAATAAAGCCTTGCCATAAAAACCATTTGTTCGATACCACTTATAGTTTGGAAACTGCTTTTCTTCTGTGTTCTTCAATTCAGTTAAGTGTAAATCCAGTAATCTCTCTGTTTTCAGAAAGCTTTTCCTTGTTCCTGATACAACATCTCCTCTAACTTGTTCTCCAGATTCTGAATTAATACTCTGATTAAAATGTGTATTAGTGCTGTTACTTACAGGATTTCTCGATTTGGAGCAATTATGCTCTTCTAAGTTCTTCTGGATACAATTGTTATTGTTTACACTGAATGTTAAATTAGGATTCATTAATAAAGAACAATGTTTAGATGACTGGGGATCAAAGTATTTTAAGTTAAAGCAATCAATATTGTGGTTGACTTGAGAAGCAGGAAACAAAATAGAACAAGAAAAACTTGTAGCAGAACCATCATTTATCTTCTCTTTTACTGGTCTAGTACTTTCCATTGCTATTGTTTCACTGGACTCCATCTCTCTTGAAGGTAAAGAAGATGATAAATAGACACCATGACTTTTCATTGTTTTCTCTTGGACAGCAGGTGTCATAGCTGTTGTAAATTGCTTACAGCAAACCTGTAATAAAAGGAAACAATAAATAAGACTGTCAAATAAAATTGTGGAATTTTAATTATAGCAAAAAAAAAAAAAAAGATGAATAATATCAGAAAGAAGTTCAACAAATCCAGCTTTTGCCAACTTGGGTACCCTCCATATTTCAGGGCTTCTATAATCATCAACAATAGCCAGGCCGATTGAGTAATTCTGGGAAATACAGGCCTAATTTCTGGAGAGCATGTTTGTAGGATGTCTCTTCCATGACACATTCTGATATTCACCTTTCTACTGATTTCCTTCTGATATCAAAATAAGGACTAGAGTTGCACACGTTTGTAAACTGAATTATACATTATTCAAAACTGAATGCTGTTGACTATGAAAAGTCAAATTTTTAATGAGAATCTTAATACTTTGCAATCCTAAATACATTTATTAATTACATGAATGCATATATACTTATTTCTAGGTAAGCTTGAATATTTTACCGTAACTACATTATTAAACTTATTTATTTGGAAGAATGTCCAATTGAAATAAATTACTTTTTCTTAATAAATTTGGACAAGATTAAAAAATAATATTCTATAATATTCTGTGACATACTACAAAGTGTTTTAGGATAATAATGATGCTACTAACACAAAGCATATTTGTAAGTTGTAAGCATATATTTTAAAAAGATAGGATCAAAAAGATTGCAACAACATTCATGTACAATCACTTTATGACTGCATTATAAACTTGTTTATTTATAAAATACCAGCTTATGGCAAAGAATATAAAGAAAGGGGAGAAAGGAAACCATTGACATTCCCCACCCTCATAAAATTTAGTATTATAAGACTATAGTCAATTTTCCGCTAGAACTGTTCAAAAGACATTGACTTCAGTAAGACAGTCTCAAAATTTTAAAAAGTGTGAGATATCTTATTTAGAAGACTACTTCAGCTTACAATACTTTTTTAAAGCTCCAATTTCATAATCAGAATGTTACTGGGAATCTGAGAAAGAAAACAGCCTCAAGTGGGAAACTTGCAATGTTGCTTGCTAAGATCCAGCAACCAGGTTACACATTAGAACTGATACTGTTGACATACCTTGGCAAGGTAATCACCTAGCTGATTTACCCTAGTAAGAAACCGTAGTAAGACCAAACCTGGAATTCTGCAACCAATTTTAGTCACCATACTACAAAAAAGATGTTGAGACCTTGGGAAAAGTTCAGAGAAGAGCAACTAAAATGATCAAAGGTCTGGAGACTAAACCATACGAAGAGTGGCTGCAGGTTTTGGGTCTGGCTAGTCTAAAGAAAAGAAGAATTATAGGTGACATGATAGCAGTATTCCAGTATTTGAGGGGCTGCCACAAAGAAGAGATCTAATTATTCTCCAAAGCACCAGAGGGCAGGACAAGAAACAATGGTTGGAAACTAATAAAAGAGAAAAGCAATCAGGAATTGAAAAGCTTCCTAACAGTGAGGACAATTAACCAGTGGAAGAGCTTGCCTCCAGAAATCGTGGGTGTTCCATCAATGGAGGTTTTCAAGAAGAGACTAGATAGCCACTTATCTGAAATAGTATAGGTTCTCCTGCTTCAGAGGGGCAGACTAGAAGACCTCCAAGGTCCCTTCCAGCTCTATTCTATTCTATTCTATCCTGAAAGCTAATCATTATAAACTGGACATTATTTGGAGAATATACTGATCATGAAATTAAAAGAAATGCTTGAGAAAAATCAAGTTTATTTAAGAGCATTTTAATATTTTTTAAATCTGTATAGGTTATTATGGTTATTATGACAGTGAGAGGAAAGGGGAAAAGATGTAAAATAGGATTCTCTGTCAATGGATGAGAAAAGCACTGCCTAGAGCTTGGAAATCTTATGTATCTCTCATGATGCTTAATCTATAGACATATTTCTAACCAATTAAAAAGAATACAGACATACTTGAGGGGAAACTGGCATAAAATAACCATTTTGCAACAATCCAAGCATGATATATCTAAAATTCTTCATAAATAAATTCCAAATTCCATAGCAACAAAGAGAAGTAGTAGTTCCAGCACTGAGCACCAATGGCTCAGAACAAGAAGGGCGGCCTGATGCACACTTTTGACACACATGCAAAATGATAGACCAACATGCATAAAGTATTTTTCAGATTTAACAGACATTAAGCCCTCTTCTCTTTGTAAAATACAAGTTTTAAGCTTTACATAGTCATAGACGGGGTAGCTGCAGAAATTGGTGAAGTCTAGCATTTTTATCTGAAGATGACTTGTCTACTAGAGCTTACAATGAAATTATAGTAAAATTATATAATAAATTATTCATTTATTATTTTAGATATCGCAAACTTTGAGTAGTCCCATGAGAAAACATTTTAAGATCAAATTGTTGCTTATTCATTTTTATAACAATAAGGAGCAGTTGGTGGAAGTTGTGGTTGCCCAACTATGTGCTCATAAGGGACCATGGGATATTTTAAATTGTTGAGGGAAACTCATCAATACTAGACATCTCTTCCACGCATGGAAGGGAGCTGACATCCTTTGGAAGGCTGCTCCTTCACCCACTAGAGATGAGAGGGAGCTGATTTTTTTTAAAGGAATTTCAGCTCTTGAGAGGAGACAGTGAAGAATGCCTCAGATGGGTGGGGAAGCCTTACACAAGCCGTGTATGAGTGTCTTTTCACTCAGGGACTGAAAAACCTGCTTGGATTTTGACAGGGAGGACTTTCAGCTCCTGAATGGAGAGAGAGCGCAATAAGGAAAGAAGTGCAGGATGTCTCAAGGGTGGGGGTGAGGGCCTGGGTTGTCCAGTGCAGGCAGCACACAACTATCTTTCCCTTAAGGAGTGAAAATCCTGCTTGGATTTTGAGCTCCTGAGTGGAGCTTCCCTGGTATTCCTCATTCTGAGGGGCATTCTGGGGTCAATTTTTCTCTTGCAGCCACATCCAGGGAGGTTGCCTATGATCCCATGGACCTTAAATTTCTTGTTAATATTAATCAGCTTGGTCACAGATACATGAAGGTCTTTAGGGAACATTTTATAGCCTTTACCTTTACCATGCTCGGCTATTACCTTCTTCCTTTCCTCCTCAGGCAACTCTCTGCTTTTCTTTCTCTTGTCCATGTTCACTATGCTGCACACAATGATACAAAATGCTCGAGTGAACACATCACACAAACTAAAATTTATAATCTCTGCCAATACCAATATCCATTTGGTGTCAATGATCTAAAAGCTCTATGAAAATAAGGGATTAACTTGGTTTCAATTAACTGGGTCACAAGATAGGAAACCTTCACTTTGAAATACTAATAAGAATAATCTTAATAAAGTGGATGGTACATATTCTTTAATTTTCAGGAATCAGAAGTTTCACTCAATTTTTTTTAAATGTAGGTAATGATTAGTTTAAGGTTTTTCAAAGTATGTTTTGTGAAACCCTAGCATTCTCTCCCGTGCATCTTTGCTTAAGAGTGCAATTCTGCTTGGATTTTGTCTCCCTTTTATCTCTAGTGGCTAGCTGAAAAATCAGCCTTCCAAAGGATGTCTGCTTCCTTCCATGGACCCAAACTGGATTCCAGAGCCTGAAAAAGTTTGACAACCCCTACACTACCTGACACACAATTTTTGAATATGTTGAATCACAAATTATAATACTTCAATCAAGACCAAAGGCTGATGAGATTCTTGGAAAAATATTCAGATGGTATCAGAAACAACAAACAATAGTGGCCATCATAAACCTATCTGATTATTTAACATTTATGAAAATAACAGCATTACAATTTATTACTATAGTATCTTATTTGGACTTAACTGTTTATTTCATCCCCTGTAGATTTTTGCATATGTTATTGACATATTCCAGAATAGGGAAGTGAGCATTCCCCTATTTCTAAGTATGACACCTTTATCTTCAAAATAATTTTTACTTTTTAGAAGACAAAACTGAGATACTAAGTAGAAAGATACACAGGTAGCCGACAACTTACAATTATTCATTTACTGACCATTCAAAATTACAATGACACTGAAAAAACTGACATGACCAGTTTTGACATTTATGACTGTTGCAGTATCCCGATGGTAATGTGATCAAAATTTGGATGCTTGGCAGTTGGCATGTATGTATGATAGTTGCACTATCACATGACCCTAGCCAGCTTCCGACAAAGTCAATGGGGAAAGTTATTGACTTTATGACTGCAGGATTCATTTAACAACTGCAGTGATTCACTTAATCTGTGGCAAAAAAGTTCGTAATTTGGGGCAAAACTCACTTAAATACTGCCTTGCTTAGCAACAGAAGTTTTGAGCTCAATTGTGGGCATATGTTGGGGACTACCTGTAAATCAAACAAAATTAATTTACAATTATATTATAATATTTATACTACTTTTCAAATATACTAGTAAAAGTCACATTAAAGACAGGTTGAAGATAAAAATTTGTCAGATCAAGCTATGGAATTTCTACTTAAGGAGGTTAGGTAGTAAATTGATAGATATCTATTTTAACCCTTAGAGGAATGCTGACATTCAGCATATATGCATAAATAAAAACACTAGTTCAAGACAACATTATCGTATTGGATAATTATCAAGTCCCATATTTTAAGGTAAACTCAAGTTACATATCCAGCAAGTTATCTATTGAAATAGAGTAACACATAGGCAGATCAATTCACTCAACAAATACATATTTTAGCATATAATTTATGCTATTATTATTTTCACTGTATTTGCTAAAATGTAGAGTTTCCAGAATAATAGAATTTCCCATTTGGAAAGAATACAAAAGCTGAAATTCAAACCTGAGCGATATTGCCTTATTAGCAATATGATTCTAACGAATTAAAGAATCCAATTGGACACTGATTTACTTCTGGAAAATTAGTATGTTTTTCACTCTTACATCACATTTTTAGAATTAGTTGGCCAAATAAACAGGGAGAGGAAGATAAAAAAGGAAGGGAGGGAAGGATGAATATGGAAGAGAAGGAATCAAGTAAAGAAGAAAGGAGAAGACATTTCTGACCCTCCCTGCCAGTTTCCCCAAAGTCAAAGATGAAGCTGGCAGGAAGTCCAGAATCGCTCCTCCCCCCAAGCTCCCAGTGCTGTTTCATTTGCTCACTTATAGTCATTCTGTTTCTCTGTTTATATAAGAAAATATCTCTGAAATAATAACCCAACATGTCATGGGTTATCTAGTTTAAACTAAGTATGAGTTGTCATTTTTAGAATATTCACAGGCTACATGTATGCTACATCCATGCCCCTTATATGCAACAGCAACCTCTTTTTTCTGTTTTGTCTTCATGACATTGTTTTCATCTGACTCCCACTCTATGCCTGCATCTCCTTAAACATCCTTAGTTACAACAGTGTTAAAAGTAGCCTTTCCCCCTGTACCTTGATATTAGTTTGGCTCGTATTCTGGTATACTTCATCAATCATTGTTAGTGGCAAGTCCTGTGATATTTTGGAGGTGAGATCAGTACTTGTTAGTCAGTAAGGTTGGTTCAGAAGTGCCCTCTGTTTTGATCCTTGGTGTTGTTTTCCAAAGCCACTCTTTGAACACTAGGACAGCCTGATTCTTTCAAACTGGGTTCTCTCCCTATATCCACAGGGACCCTGAGCCAACCTCCAGTTTGGAGGGCTAGACTGGTCCAAATAGAAGCTGGTCAGCAATGGTGACAGAGAGACTTACACACAGTGAATAAGGAGAATAGTCTTCTTCTTGCTGCTTCATGGGGCAGCAACTCTCTAATCCACACTAAATCAGCAACCAAAAGGATCCTAACTAAATTGGTTCATATAACCAACGGTTAAAACTCCTCCAGGTCTGGGAGCCTTTCAACCTAACCTACTTGAACAAATCTGGAGGAGTTTTAACAGTTGGTTAATCAACCAATTTAGCCATCTTTCAATCCATATCTCCCCTGCCAACCCCAGCTCAATCTCACACCAAGGAGATGGGATGCAGGATATTTTCCAACTAGTTGGTGATATTTGGTGGAGAAGAACAAAGCTGGGAGGAATCCACCAATTCCTGTCCATAAATGAGGGAAAACGTGCATAAGGTAGGATAGGGATTACATACAGGGACAGCATATTATATGCAAGTATTTTGTTAGCTGAAAAGCTGGTGGATAGTTCTTTAATTAGGCTGCGTTTAAGAATACGCTTGATCTATTTTCAAACAGCAGCAAAACATCCACTTTTATACATTCCACGTTGCTACTTATGAAGAGCGATAACTTCAGTCAAATAGAAATAAGCCTCAGCTTATAAGACCATCACCTGAAATTTTTAAGTTTCTCTCTTCCCCGTAGCCAAGATAGAGCTGAATCAGGCCCGACACCCTAACCCCTAACCCCCCACAACCCGCTCCGCAGACTTCTAAACTAAGAAACCTAACGCTGCTTCCCAAACCTGAGGCGCACTCCTGGCTGTCCCGCACCTCTCCTTCTGCCTCACTGTAAAACAAAACAACAAAAAACGGACCCCTTCCTCGCGCCCCCGAATCACGGCACTTCTTCCGCCCCGCCTCCGTCCCAACCCAAGGCGCGAGGCTGCAGCCCTTCTTCTTCTTCTTCTTCTCCTACCCTCATCGGGCCCCTCCGCCCCTACATTCCTTGGGCGCCGCCACGCCCTCCCCCCCTCCCCCGGCGTCCTCCCCAATCCCGCCTCCCGTCGCCCGCATCCCTACCGCCTCCGTCCTCTCCCCGCTTCAGTGCCGTTACGGCGCTGCTCAGAACTCTGCGGCTGCCCCGGGGGTCGTTTGCGCTTGCCCTCGCGCGTCCCAGCGAAGGCGGGAGGAAAGGAGAACGCCGCCCGGAACCAACCGTCTCTTCTCAAATTCCCGAGGCAACCGTGAAAAGCAACAGCCTCCACCTCTCCCAAAGCACCGACTTGCCTGCCAACTCCGCCTGTCCGTTCACGGGCTGCTTCTCTTCCTCCGGTTGCCTCACTTTCGCAGAGAGTCCAGTTCACTTCCCCAAAAACAAAAACGGCGGCGCCCTCCCATCCAACTTGGCGACTTCACTCAGTTCTCGCTTTCCCCCAACAGGCGCTCCGCTCCAAGTAAGTTGCCTCAGCAGCAAACAAGCGGGAGCGGGCGGGAGCTTGGGCGGGGCAACCGAGGCCTCTGCTCGGACTCGGCCGCCTCAGCCAACCAATGGAAAGCCAAGGAGGGCGGCCCTATGCAAAGCACCCTGCGGCGGGTCTTCAGGATTCTGGGAACGCAGCCGATCTCGTTGGAGACAATTTTGAACTGGAGCCTTGTCCTGCCCGGCGCTTCGCCCGACTACTCCCTTCTAGGTTTCATTGTGCGCTGGAGTTGCGCATTCGTGGATTAGGGTACTGAGCGGACATTAACTTAATACGACTTAACATCGTAGCCGAAGCACGAGGTAGAGTTAGCAGCGTTGATCCATTCCTCTTCCATCGTGTCAAATGTAAGAACATACTTAAATACTACTGACTGACTGATCGCTTTTCTGGCTCCTTCAAAAGGGCTGGAGGGGTAATTGTGATGAAAACTCCGCGACCGACCCTTTTTTAATCAACAGCTTTGATAACGATGCGCTGTTCCGGAGCATGCAGATTGTACAATCACCATTTCTAGATATAATATTCTTGTAGAGTGCTGTGTCCTTAACCTATAAAGAGTAAAGATAGCATCCCAGCTAGTTAATATAATAGAGGGGGCATGGTAGTTCCTTGCTGATACAGAAAACATAATTGTGGAATTGTAGAAATAGTATTAGGAAACAGACTAACATAATTTCATTGAAATAGTCCTGGGGCATTTGAAAATCTGAAAAACCCATCGTGATATCCATAAAAGCTTATTTATTTATTTATTGAATTTATATTTTTTTGCCTATTTGCCCATGGTGACTCGAGGCGATTTACAGAATGTAAAACCATATTTAAAATAAAAAATAAAAAAACAATAAAAACTAACAAAAAGAATAAAATAAATTAATAAAGTACAACAGAACAAAATCTGGGGAAAAAATGCCACATTAAATGTGGTCTTTTAAGTGCCAATGCGAGTGTATGGTGCATTTCAAAGAGGCATGAAATTCTGCTGCATGGTTTTAGCTATCCTGGCATATTTTCAGAAAACAACTCTATTAGGCGTGTTTTTATGAAAAGATCCCAACTTTGCTATTTTCTTCAGAGCACAGTGGAAAGCAAGAGAGAATGAGCTGTATTTGGTTTGATATCAATCAATAGAGAAGACTTAGTTGAGGAAGTAGCAGTAATGGGAATTTTTGGAGGATAGTAATCCTGGAGGTCTTGATTTTGAGGGAATCTAAAACTGAGTATCATATGCTGTACTTTTAAAAATGAGATTTGATTAACCTCAAGCAATAAGGCCAGAGACATGTACAGGACAGTCAACAAAATCAAAATGGTGGTCAAAACTGGGTGATTAAAGCATCCTTTGTTATGTTGAGGCTATGTATGCGCGCTTCACATTCAATTGCCCAGTTGCACTTGCCATTTTTGACTTTGCTGATTATCTCTGCAGACATCTCTAAAAAAACAAAAGTAGATTCCATGACGATGGGGAAAAAAGATAGATGAGATACACAATAGTTCCTAATGAAGGAGGTTTAAAAGTTCAATGAGGTGAGAAAGGGACAATAGAAGACGCCAACTGGAAATCCAAAACAGCTTAATGAAAATCTGAACATAAAAAAGGCTCATACACAAAATAGAAATAATATCAGGTTACAAGCGAAGAGAACAGATGGATTGCCCAAACTATAGGGCTAAATTGCATTCCAGAATGTTTAAGTTCTGGCTGAGCTTCTACATACTATCTTTGAGAAATCCTAAACAACTGAAATGCACAACAATGGAAGAACAAACTTTCCTTTCCAATATCTGTTGGGAGGCATGTCACCTACAAGGGGGAAGTGGCACTGTTTTCAAGATTACTTGCCTTGTCATAAACTCCATGAGTTTATCCTATCGCCTTTAAAGCCAACTATGTTACTGGCTATTGCCATGCTTTGGTGGCAATTAAATACACATGCAAATTATAATTTTGGGGGGTTTCTTTTGGGTTTCTTCCAATCAGCTTTACTGGATGACCTCTTTTGTTTCAGTTTTCAGATGATAAAAACTTCTGCCCACTTTTCTTAAACCTAGCACAATTTTATACACTTTATCTGTATAAAATACTGAAGGTTTTTAAGAAGAGATTGGACAACCATTTGTCTGAAATGGTATAGGTTTTCCTGCTTGAGCAGGGGGTTGGACTAGAAGACCTCTAAGGTCCCTTCCAACTGTTATTGTTTGTTTTGATTTTTTTGAAGAATGATGAGTTTTAACATCTCATCAGATACACTACAGAACTTTAACTTTCATTAAAAATGCCTTCTATTTTTATTCAGCTTTTTTAGATCATTGAAATGTCCTCTGTCCAACTACAGACTATCAAACATTCTAGCATGTTCATATAAAGATTCTGACCTCCCTCCCCCAAACTTTCTACCTTTATTATAACTTATTTTCAAATCTGGACACTAGAACTGTACATAATATTCTATGTTCACCCACATAATGCATTTGTACAAAGATTAGAATTTTGGCTATTTTATTTTCAGTTCTTTTCCTAATGACAGGACAGTTGTGAAAATGGCTTCAATACATTTTTCTTGGTACAGACCTCTTGGATCCCATCAGTGTAAATACTATTTTTTTGCCTCATACATAATTTTACACGTAATTATTTAATATAATTATTAAAATTGCTGTAAGAAAAAATTGGATGGGATAACTAATATTAAGAACACTAAGAAAAAATATAAAATGATCCTAATAGAATAAAAGTGATGGAATTAATTAAAAGTGTTTCACTTATGAAATAAAAATCAACTGTGAATATTGTACACAAGGATATCTGGTTTGGTAATAGTACTTGTGAAAAAGTATTAGAATAGTAGTTGATCACCAGCTGATTATGAATCAGCAACACATTCCGGGTACTGAAAAAGTAAATGCAAATTTTTTGGCTTTCTCAATAGACCTATAATTATATTTTGTATCAGTTCAGAAAATTTTATTTTCCTTTATTATAAGATTATATGTAATATTTTAAAAATAAAAAATAAAATGTATTAGAAGTAAATTCACATTCCATTAGTTCAGAAGTTTGAGAATTATTAAAAATACAACAAAGTGTCTTGCATTGTTCAATGTGAATTTATATAATCAAAGACAGACATGATTTAATACTGAACATTAAAGGTCAACCTGAGAAACAGTTTTTGTTATTACTGTTTTAAAACTTTTAAAAGATTATCCCATTTCTTCAGTTAATCATATACTGGGATTTTGTTTTTGTGAAATTTAATTTTCCATCAGGTAAAATGGCATTGCAATCTAATTGTTGCTTACAATATCTCTTGCAATGAGCTCTTTCATTATTTCATTGGTACCGCCATAAATTGGCTGAACACGAGAATCCACAAAAGATCTGGAAAAAAAAAAGATAATGAAGCATATGAATTAGCTATACCAATACTAATAAATAGAAATATCTGTCACAGGATATATCTTTTCCTACCAAGGTATACTCTTAACAATTATCTTGTTAATGGTGATTGGTAGCTTTTGAGAAAATATGAAATGCAAATTTTAACTTTCTGCAATCTTGTTTTCCAGAATGTTTCTAAGACCTATATGACCCAAAGCTTCTTGAGAATAAGGATGACAAGTATATTAAAACTCAAAATGGAGAAAAAAGAGGTATGATTCACATTTGCTGCTTAGCAAAAAGACAAAATGGAGAAACTCTGGCTCACCCAAAAGTAGAGGAGAAAAGAAAGAAAAATAATTGTAGCGAAGCAGTTAATGGTGAAAACACAAAGACAATTTTGGGGATGACTTACAACGTGGTGGTGAAAATCAGACGTGGTGGTGAAAATCAAAGAAATGACAAGTCAAGCTAAAACAGGTCGTATGAAAAACTTCATGAAATTCTTCATATATTTAAAATACGTATGTCACTTATCAAACCACATACAACATTAAATAGTTGAGCTTTCTTTTTAAATTATAATAAAACATATAAAATCTCTCTTTTATGTCAAATGTTAAGGAAAATGCTATGTGTTTGTGGGTTATCTGTGTTTGCGAAGTGATCCAACCAGTTTGTCCTCTTGTAAAATGGATGCGATAACTGATCACACTAACTACAGGAATAATTTTGTAAATGGACACATTTCCCACATCAGGTATTTTATGATGTTAATCACAAGACCCAAAATTCTACTGATCCCAAGAAATCTACAATATTTAATTATAGAACACCAATATAACACAGATGTTAAACAACTACTTAAAATAACTAACAAAATAAAATTAAAATGGACATAAAATTAAAGTGGAAAGTAACAAAGGGGCCATAAAGTTGTATATAAAGGGAACATACTACCTGAGCTTGCTGCTCACACTGAGGTAAGCTGACTGGAAAAGTAAAAGATTCCTGAAAAAATTATGCTAAGTTTGTTCAACTAAACTGCATGACTAACAAAATAAAAAAATGTAACTTACTTTGCAATTGGGTACTCCCACATATATCCCCATCCTCCATGAAGCTGCAAACACTGAGTAGCCACATTGTTCTGGAGATCAGAAGCCCTTAAAGCATAGGTAGATAAGTCTGTTTCAAAACTATTTGTATTGTGTACTCCAAAAACTGGTTGAAATTATTACTTCTATTTATCTAGCTGCATTATTTTTACAAAAACACATGAGAAGTTTTAACAGCTAGCAGAAATATCTAAGCAATCATACAATAATAATGATAAGTTATAACTAATGATAAGATTCAAAATCTCATTTTGGCAATGGCAATTGAACAAAAGGTTTTTAAATGTAGGTTTAAATTTAACAAGATGTTCATTATACATAAATGTTCAATACAAACAATTTAAGTTTACCTTCTACTGAAAATGTTTTCTACATCAGTTAACGTATGGAAAAATTATCTGTACCAAAATAATTTTCTATTCAGTAGTAAAATCTCCATATCACTATGAATGTAGCTAAAATCACATTCAACTACGTAAAAGAGAAACAGCTTTAAGAACGATACTTTAAATATTACATTGGAGAGCAAGATAAGCATGTTGTGAATGGCAATACCCAAAATATATATCTAGGTAAACCCATAAATAAGCATTCTGCACATTGCTGGAAATACTACTAAATAGGTATGTACAACTGCAAATAGACGAATGATTTCCTTTTATTAAAGCTAAATATAATTGCTGTTTCAGTCCAGTATTATTTTATATTACTAGATGTTTCTCATCTGGACTTTAACCTTTGGGCTTATTTTAGTAATTTTTGTAAGAGACAAAACATTTCAGGAAAAAAAGTTTATGCTCTTTCTCTTAATTTTATACAGGTAGTCCTTAACTTACGACAACCATGGAAACAAAAATTTCTATTGTTAAGTGAGATATTTGTTAAGTGAATTTTGTCCCATTTTATGACCTTTCTTCCCACAGTTGTTAAATGAATCACTGTAATTTTTAAGTTAATAACACAGTTGTTAAGTAAATCTGATTTTCCGATTGACTTTGCTTGTCAGAAGTTTGCAAAAGGTGATCATGTGACCCAGGACACTGCAACTGTCATAAAATGAACCAGTTGCCAAGCATCTGAATTTTGATCATGTGATCATGGGGATGCTGCAATGGTTGTAAGTGTGAAACTGGTTATAAGTCCCTTTTTCAGTGCCGCTGTAACTTTGGTCACTAAATCAACTGTTGTAAATCAAGGACTACCCGTACCTTACTTCTTTTACCCATGCAGTTAATTTAATTTGGTATCTGTACACAGTATTCCCTTGGATGTGTTCACTTTGGTGAAACATATGTTAATATGTAACAGCAAAAATTTCCAAGAGCTGTTTCTGGCTAATGAAAAACAGAACAGTAAGCAATCTAGCTAAAGCTGTCTTATGTAACAATGGACTCCTTTTCCAGTCAGATTTAAGGGAAAAAAATGTATGTGTGTAATATATATAAATATATAGAATATTCTATTTAATTAATACATTGTTAAACAACTATTTATTTCATTCATTTAATAATGGATCCAATAAACATTTAGTTCATTCATTTTGCATTGTTATAGAAATCAAAGTTTTAATATGAGTCATTTTTCCCAAGAATCATTTAGAATATTGACTCTTTTGTCAACACAATCTTTCCTAGAAAATCAGCCAATAATAAAGTTCAACTGAAAGCTTGCCGATTAATCATCCTTCTTTCAAATCAATCCAGTACACTAAATCAATGTAATATCCTATACTTAAATAAAGACCCCCAAAGTATTTTATTTAAAAATTAATTCAGAACTGCATTGCATTCTGGCATGTAGCCCGAATCGTTCCAGCTTTTTAAGATGAATTTATAATATAACAGAATAATAGAGTTGGAAAGGACCTTGGAGGTTTTCCAGTCCAACCCCCTGGTTGGAGCAGAAGATCCTATGTCATTATGGGCAAATGGCTGTCCAAACTCTTCTTAAAAACATAATAATATTAAAAACATAATTTAAAATATAGTTAAAATATAATGTATTTAGGATAAACCATTAATTATGGTATCAAATTATTTAAGGATAATGCATTTCTCCAAACCAATGTCCCAGAAACTGCTATTCTTTATCGAATGCAGTATTTTTTATATATTACAAATGCTGTTCTGAATGGCATTATGTAGGTATCAAAACAACTATATACTATGAAATAGCCAGAAAAAAAAATCCTACTGTACTCCATATTTTTGTACTTTACGGTGTTAATCCCCTCTCCAACTTCTGATCTCCTTTTGTTTTCCTGCAGTAAAACTAATACCCACAAAGCTGGAAGCAATCATTGAGCTTCTTTCCTTCTGTTTTGTGCAGGAATCCAAATTCAAATATCCACAACAAATTACTTTTGAGCTTCAGTTTGAACATATATAGAAACAACCACCCCTACTCAAAAGGTTAGCAATTTTTTCTTAACATTCCATGGGAATATACCAGCATATAATTTAAATCCATTAATTCATGCTGTGCCATCTTAAACTATAAACAGGAGGTTCTGGCCTTTGCTATATGACACCCTTTCAGATATCTGAAGAATGCTATCAGTTTCTTCTTCTTTAAGGCTCAGCATCTTTCACTCCTGCACCCTTCAGAACCAAGTTTCTAGGCTTCAAGCCATCCTTGTTGCCTAGAATATTTTTTTTTGTGATAGCCATATTGCTGGTTTCTCTTTTCTTGAATTGTCTTCTCAGTTCTTCAAAATTAACAGGCTGGGCCTATTTTTGCTAGTATCATCTGCCCTCTTATGAATTAGCAGAAAGGAATAATTGTCAGTTGATTTGATGTAATATGCGGTGGCATCCCTAATCTGTGCTCTTAGCAGAGAGAAGATTTCAGAAACCAGTGGATCTGATTAGCACATCTGCACAGTGCAGGTTAGGAAGAGATTTGAATGCATGGAAGAAATCACAGGTCGGGGTGGGGGGGTCTGCAATGGAGTACACAAGAGGTATAGTGCAGGGAGGGTGAACAAGGATTGAATAAGTGCATGGGAGGTGTAGTGTGGGAGGTTACATGAGTCCAGTTGAGTGTGCAAGAGATGCCATGCTGATCAAACGTGAGGAAGTATGTAAGAGGCACTGTGTGGATCAGAGGGGGACTGTGCAGGTCAGAGAGGATATCTAGGGGTATGCGGGAGGCATGGCAAGAGTTGAGAAATGTGCATGGAGTTGCTGGGTGAAAGCATACAGGTGGGTGAGTGATTTACTCCAGCAACTTGCAACCTTCCCTGCTGTCTCCCCCATTTATTTTCTGGGGAAGCCAACAGGAAAGGTTGTAATGTTAACATGGGGCACTTGGCAACCGGTTGTAAGTGCAAATGAATTGCCAATCACCTAGATTTCAATCACGAGACTGTGGTGTGCTGGAACAACCAGAATTCTAGGGCAGGGACAATTGTAACTACTGTTCACTTAGCACCATTGTAACCTTGAACTGTCATTGAATGAAGGGTCGTATGTCAAGGATTGCCTGTATACCAAAGAATTTGATGCATCTCAGTGTTTGAAAGTGATTTGTGTGTGTTTCTAATTATTTCCCAGCTGTTGGCAAATGCTGTGTGTCTTCTTTAGCCACACCTATCTGGAAAGCAAGGGTAGCTTACTAGATTCATGAGCCTCAACAGTCTATGAATGAGTGAGAGATCATAGGCCAAACGTGCATGTTAACGACTCCACTTTAAAAGTTCATGTCTACACATATCAGCAAATCTAAGTTTTCATGTTCCACTTCCTTATTAATGGGAGAAATCTATTTTAATTTTTACAAAGGTATCAAGTAAAACATGGGTTCGGAGTGAGATACAGCTAAAAAAGATGCTATGTTGGGATGCGTAAACAGAGGCATCAGGTTTGATCATCTGCCCTAATCAGAACCATTTGGAATACTGAGTGCTGTTCGGGATGCCATAATTTTAAAAAGACAATGATAAATTAGAACAGGTTCAGAGGAGGGCTACCAAGAAGGTGAAAAGTCTGGAAGCCAAACCCAGTCAAAAAGTCTGGAAATCAAACTGAGAAACAGTTCAATAATCTGGATACGTTTCACTTGTAGAAAAGACAGCCAAGGGAGATAACGAAAGCAATCTTCAAATACCTGAAGTTCCAACGTACAGAAAAGTGAATGGACTTATGTTCCATTGCTCCAGTGGGCAAGACCAGAACCAATGGGTAAAAAACAAGGAAGGAGTTTTACACTAGACATTGGAAGGATTTTCTTCAGAGCACAAGTTGTCAGCCAGTGAAAGAGGCTGCCACACAATGTAGTGGTTACTCGTTCACTAAAGTCCTTCTACAGAGGCTGAGTGATCATGTATTAGAGATGCTCTGATGGATTTTGTATTGAATAGGGAGTGGATAGGATTATTTCTATAATCCCTTCCAGCTATGATTCTACTGAAATTCTGTTTAAAGCAAAACCAAGAGTGCTCAGTTAAGGCCCCTTATACATACTGTACATACTGACATATATTGTGAGTGAAAGCAACAAAATAGAACTGAAAATAGGGTAACCTATTTGAATTTTCTGCAGAAGGTATTTGTTCCTACAATTCTTGAGTACAATATGAGTTTATATTTATTGTCACTATTCAGATTTTGAGAACATACATATGACATTAAATTCTTATTTAATAGACATACCAGTATTTGGCCATAGATGCAGTAGCAGAATCCAGGCATTTCCGTGAATGAAGATCAATACAATTATCCAAAAATGTCCGACTTACACAAATCTGTGTTTTCAATTCTGCTAACTTGTGTTGCACAGTCTTCCAATTGAAAAAAGATACAATGTGTTATCTTTCAATACTTGCAACACATTATGAACATCCCAATTATATCTCCATAATAGTTGGCAATATTTTGCAAAAACTACTCTTATGTTTTATATTCAAATATAATGTCCATAGAAATTCAAAATTTAAAATATATTCACTGGCCCAAAGCAGTGATATTTTAATCACATTGAAACTATGTGAAAAAACATTTTAATCCTTAATATTTACAGGTAGTCTTCAACAATTGAGCCCAAAATTTTCATTGCTAAGCAAGACAGTTAAGTGAGTTTGGCCTATTTTACAACCTTTCTTGTTGGAGTTAAGTGAATCATTGTAGTTGTTACATTAGTAACACATTATCTGGCTTCCCCACTGACTTTGCTTGTCAGAAGGTCATAGAAGTAGATCACATGATCCTGGACACTGCAACCATCATATAGATCAATAGATGCCAGTTGCCAAGCACCTGAATTTTGAACATGTGACCATGGAGATGCTGCAAAGATCATGTGAAAAATGATCATGTCACTTTTTTCAGTGCCATAGTACCTTTGATCGGTCACTAAATCAATGGTTGTAAGTCAAGAACTGCCTTTATTTGATGCGGAGCGGAACCCCACCACAATTCTTTCTTACTTCAGTAGGTACAATATTAGTTATATATTAGACTGTGAAAGAATGTTATCTCTATGAAGACTTGTATTATTCAGTATCACCAATGGTAATAATAATGAATCTTTTTCAAAATCCTAGTTTAACTTTAACAACACAAAACTTTTATAACTGCAAATTTTAACCAGGTCAGTAAAACTGATCATGAACAAAAGCATTTTATATCTAATTAATCTTGATAGTACATCAGCTTTGTACCTAGAAAGAACATCAGTATTTATTTTTCTTTTTTCCTATTATACTCATAAAATTGAATTAATTTCATATGAAGAGCAATTTTATACAGTTAACTTTTCCTCTATCTCTGCTTTTATCTGCTATCCAACTCCCCTCTAGCACTGTGCTCTGCTCAGTCCCATCTCCTCTCCCATGTTGTTCTGACCAGCTATTCTCATTGTCTCCCAATGTATTTCCTATTTAATATGCATTCTTCCCTCCAACAAGTTCATCAAAAAGTAATAAATCATTTTTCTTTTGAAAAATATTTTTACTGAGCATGTTTCAAAAGGAAGTGCAGCTGCCTCCCTTATTCATTTCCCCAAAGAACACCTCAGGAGTGTCTGAAAACTACTAATTATTTCTGAAATTGGATTTCTTCTGCTTTTCCGAGTCAAGAATTTGTAAAAGAAAGTAAGTCCACACACATATTGATATTATAAACTGGCTTAAAGCCTTCTCCCCATCCCTAAGAAATCTAGAAATGAAAATGTTATTATACAGAATTATAAACACAGATTTCCACCCTCAGCAATTATAATACCTAGCACCAGGATGTATTTAAGGCATGCTTGCAAAGAAAGGATATAATTCTGGCTTTCAACCTCCTTTCAAAATATCAGCAATCCATCTATTTATTTATTAACTGTTAGTCTAATGCATAAGGATCAAATATAACAATGCACTTCATAGGAATATTTCTATTTTAAAATGATAAACTGAGAAACTTCAGAGAGTCTCCAAGTCATTTTCTAAAAGAACAAAAAGCTGGATATAATCTGCATACATGGGACAAAACCAAACCCCAGGAGTCCTAGAAACCATAAGGGCAAACAGCGGCCCTCAGCTAGAAATCAAAAGGAAGATTTCTAGATGTAAATTTTTCATCAGATGACCAGACAACCAGGTTTGCACCCCAAATGGAAAAAAAAAAAAAGGATTTCAAATTTAAAAATATTACTGAGGAAACAAATATTCTCAAGTTCTCACTTGTAAATGTGAAATTGTTTTCCCAAAAGCTTTTCGTTGTTTAACATAGCTTCTTGTTTCTTCAAACATGAATTCACAGCTAGCAATTGCCATATCACCGATCAAGAGCCTTTCCTTGACAGAAGGGGGAGAAGACATTCTCAGACATGATCATTATTAAATGGAAAAAAATATCATTATTTCTCTATACATTCTTCTGTTGTATCGTCCTCGTTTTTGTGTCTCTGGCTTTAAAAACCTTTCTGGTTTATAAAGATGTATATAGGTCTAAATCAGCCTTGTTAATTACATCAGCTGTAGATTTTAATTTCTGCTTTGAGTCCACTTTTGTGTCTGGTATGTTAAATGTTAACAGGAAAGAAAAGCTCTCAAATAATTTGACTTGCCCCAGATGCAATTGTAATATTTAATATTCTGGCCTGTAACATCAACATACATTTTACGCAGGGTAAAAATATGTAGTCTTTATGGATGATGGAAAAATTCAAAATTGCTCTTAACTGGTATTTTAAGATACCAGTCTGAAATTCAGCCTGTTTGTGGACATATTTTGAATAGGTACTAAAATAATTGAGAGATGAATCTGATTGTGGTATGCAGAAGTTTTGATCAGCATATGGAAATCAGGAGTGAGGAGCCAACAGACTTGAAATGTACATAATATTGAGTCAACTTTGACTCTCTACCTAGTGCTACTGTGTAAATGTATATGAACCTCTTGAATTGTTGAATATGGTTGGTATTCTACATGAAAACATAAATCATATTCTGAAAATAATACTCCCCAAGGAAAGATTGAGATAGAAATACTCAAAAGGCACTTCCAGTATTATACCCCTTCCAGGAAAAAAAAAATATTAGACAGGAAAACAAAAACAATGTAGACAAATACCTACCCAAATAGAACTGAGTGAAGTGAAATATTTTGAATAATTAATTATATTTTTGTAGGTGCTGAGAGAAAAGGGCCCTTTTTAACTGTTTTCAATAACTTTGTATTTTAAATTGGTGACAGAAAGTGTAACCTGTGAGATGGGGGTGAGACATTCTACCAGAGAAAAAAAATGCTAAATAAATTACCACCTCTCCTTTGGAGTTTTAAAAGAATGCTTTACTAGGAGCAAAATATGTCTTGCTTTGGATTCAAGACAGGCTCAACTGCAGCCTCCTAAACCTTCAATTTCCTCCCCTTTGAAAGCTAATGACAGGGAGATAGCTTTTCCTGACATTACACTGAAGTCCACAAAAAGAGCACTAAGGCAGTGATTCCCATAGAAAGAGGAAAAGAAAGACAGGGGAGGGCCCTAATAAAAAGCAGGTTTTGCTTCTATAAGTATCTGTACAATAGTTATAGAACAGGAATGAGATCTGATACTACATATTTTAATATTGAAATATTAACGTTGCTAAGTATATTCCCCAAATCTCTCTCTCACATATTACATCATGTTATATAAAAGCTGCTAAAGCCTTGAAAGAGAAAATAACAATGCAATTCTGGGTGCAAGATTTCCACCCTGAAATCAGTAAGTGGTAGCTGTCAACATCTTGCATAGAAGCTTAAATGTCATCCAGCATAATCTGTTGCTAGCAGATAGTTGCAATGACAAATAAGTCCTTTGTGTTATTCTTTGATATGGTTTCATATCTCAGCGTAGTTCCATGTCTGTCTTACCTGAGGAAGCTCTGACATTAGATAATAGAAACCTTTGTTCTCCTGGCCAAGTAGTGCACTGGCAGGCAAGCGGACATCTTCAAAAAATAGCTCAGCCGTGTCCTAATTTTAAATAACAGAGTCACATATTTGCCAGTGTACCTTAAACCCTGTATCATAATGTTTCTCTCTTAAAGAAGTGCCATGGGCACACAAACGCATTAAAATAGATGGAGTAACACTTACCAATGTGATTACTTTCCATAGCCAAATTCCAAGGTCTAAGTAACATATAATAGTGGAAATCAATCTTTGTTCTACTTAGTATTTATTCTGTTGTCTTATAATGAAGGACGCAAAAAATCTCATTTTATCACAGATAGGACATGGAAGGCAATTAGTATTTCTACATCTTTGCTTTATTTTCCCAAAAACCCAAGCCCTTGTCCTCCACCTTTGAGTGATAAAATATCCTGCACTTCTTTTTGAATGCACTCACTCTCCTTTCCTCTCCTCCCCTCCCCTCCCCTTACCTCTCCCTTTTCTATATTTGAATGGGGCAAAGCCATGAGTAGCCAAATCTTCCTACCACTGGATCCAGCTGAGAAGTCATGTTGGGTTCCATAGCTTATCAAGAGAAAGCTCACAGGCATTCAGTAGGTGAAAAACACTGTTATGGGGACCATTAAGATTAGGACACAAACTTCTGCAGCCATTTGCCAAATATATTTAGCTTGCTATCTAATGCAATGATAGTTGAAATACACTGCTCAAAAAAATAAAGGGAACACTTAAACAACACAATGGAACTCCAAGTCAATCACACTTCTGTGAATTCAAACTGTCCACTTAGGTAGTAACACTGATTGACAATCAATTTCACATGCTGTTGTGCAAATGGAATAGACAACAGGTGGAAAGCATAGGCAGTTAGCAAGACATCCCCAATAAAGGAGTGGTTCTGCAGGTGGTGACCACAGACCACTTCTCAGTTCCTATGCTTTCTGGCTGATGGTTTGGTCACTTTTGAATGCTGGCAGTGTTTTCACTCTAGTGGTAGCATGAGCCGGAGTCTACAACCCACACAAGTGGCTCAGGTAGTGCAGCTCATCCAGGATGGCACATCAATGTGAGCTGTGCCAAGGTTTGCTGTGTCTGTCAGCATAGTGTCTAGAGCATGGAGGCGCTACCAGGAGACAGACCAGTACATCAGGAGACGTGGAGGAGGCCGTAGGAGGGCAACAACCCAGCATCAGGACCACTACCTCCGCCTTTGTGCAAGGAGGGACAGGAGGAGCACTGCCAGAGCCCTGCAAAATGACCTCCAGCGGGCCACAAATGTGTATGTGTTTGCTCAAA
The DNA here is from genome assembly GCF_049901735.1 of Notechis scutatus. Lineage (NCBI taxonomy): Eukaryota > Metazoa > Chordata > Lepidosauria > Squamata > Elapidae > Notechis > Notechis scutatus. The sequence goes on along the minus strand of NC_142009.1, from coordinate 166,973,825 downwards.
CAGTCAGAAGCAGACTCCATGAGGGTGGTATGAGGGCCCGACATCCACAGGTGGGGGTTGTGCTTACAGCCCAACACCATGCAGGACGTTTGGCATTTGCCAGAGAACACCAAGATTGGCAAATTCGCCACTGGCGCCTTGTGCTCTTCACAGATGAAAGCAGGTTCACACTGAGCACATGTGACAGACGTGACAGGGTCTGGAGACGCTGTGGAGAACGTTCTGCTGCCTGCAACATCCTCCAGCATGACCGGTTTGGCAGTGGGTCAGTAATAGTGTGGGTTGGCATTTCTTTAGGAGGCCGTACAGTCCTCCATGTGCTCGCCAGAGGTAGCCTGACTGCCATTACGTACTGAGATGAGATCCTCAGACCCCTTGTGAGACCATATGCTGGTGCGATTGGCCCTGGGTTCCTCCTAATGCACAACAGTGCTAGACCTCATGTGGCTGGAGTGTGTCAGCAGTTCCTGCAAGACAAAGGCATTGATGCTATGGACTGGCCCGCCTGTTCCCCAGACCTGAATCCAATTGAGCACATCTGGGACATCATGTCTCACTCCATCCACCAACGCCACATTGCACTACAGACTGTCCAGGAGTTGAGGGATGCTTTAGTCCAGGAGTGGGAGGAGATCCCTCAGGAGACCATCCGCCACCTCATCAGAAGCATGCCCAGGCATTGTAGGGAGGTCATACAGGCACGTGGAGGCCACACACACTACTGAGCCTCATTTTGACTTGTTTTAAGGACATTACATCAAAGTTGGATCAGCCTGTAGTGTTTTTTTCCACTTTAATTTTGAGTGTAACTCCAAATCCAGACCTCCATGGGTTGCTAAATTTGATTTCCATTGATAATTTTTGTGTGATTTTGTCAGCACATTCAACTATGTAATGAACAAAGTATTTAATAAGAATATTTCATTCATTCAGATCTAGGATGTCTTATTTTTGTGTTCCCTTTATTTTTTTGAGCAGTGTATATTTCTATTGAGTTTACTACCCATGCTTAGAGCAATTATCTGGGACTTACCTGTGCTTTAAGTCCTATTTTTTCAAGCTTACGTCCTTTAACAAAGCCTTTCATACCATTTTCCACCAGGAAAAGGCTAATTCCATGAGCAGGGGAACGGGCCTCACGATTTGTAACAGTCACAACAATAACCAAATCCGACATCCAGCCATTTGTAATAAATACCTGCAACAACCCAGAGAGATATACTTGAATTGTTTTATTGTAATTGGTTTTTTTTTTTTTTTTGCCTATTAAGGACTTAATCCCCTAAAGTCTGCCATTCCTTATTAGTTCTTGGATTCATTTCTTACCTTTAGGTGAGTTTTCCAGTTTAAATAATCACCCTTTGAAGTCACAGAAAAGACACTCAAAGATAATCTAAGATTCCCTGAAGCAAAAAAAAAAAAGTCTTCCTGCTAATACACAATCTTATTGCATGTTCCAAGAAAACAAAATATTTATTTATTTACAGTATATCACACATTTCTGTTAGCAGCTCAAGGCAGCATACATAGTCCTCCTCCTCCCATTTCCCCCCACAACACTGCTGCTTTGAGGAAGACTGGGCTAAGAAAGCAAAGGGCACAAAGTCATCCAGGGAGCTTCTGGGCTGAGGGCAGACCAGAACCAGGTTTTCTGCACACATAATCCAACCCTTTAACTACTACAAACTATATATTCATTTATTTATTTTGATGTCTTTTGTTGTCAGTCTTGATTTCTGGTGCCTGCCTGAACAGTTGCAGTTTTCTTGCCAAATTTTCATAAGTGATTTGCCCTTACCTGCTTGCTAACACTGAGAAAGAGTAACCCGCACAAGGTTACCTAGTGGCTTTGTGACTAGAGTAGAACTAGAATTTATGGCCTCCTGATGTCCTATCCATTCCACCAAACTGCTCAACAAGCTTAGCACCTATTCATCCAATGAAATCATTAACTTTTTTGTATCACATATTAACTGCTTTCCAGTGCATTCCAAATGACACAGAAATCAAAGGCAACTAATTTTGGATAGGTGAGGTGGACATTAATTTCTGTGTCAGTATTTCACACATGTTTATCAACAGATAACACCATATGCTCTTCTAAATTTGAGCACACTGACATTGTCTCTAGACCAGTAGTAGTTTCCAAAGCTGTTCCTCCTGGGGGATTTCAACCTCCATACTCAGAGGAGGGTTGAAGCATAATATATAAGTTTGTGACCTCCAAACTTAGCATAGGTAATTGTGGCCTTGATAATATGGTTGGGCACACATCAGACCTGGTTTTTAGTTTAGTGCAGATAAGACATGATCTGAATATCCTTGGATGGATAGTTGCTCTTTACTATGGTCAGATCACTTCCTTGTCAAAGTGAAAATCTCAGCTGACTTGAAACTCAGAAAGAGTGGCAGACCCATTACTTTGGATTGCCAAGGCATTTAATGGATCCAGATGGTTTCCAGGGAGCTCCAGAGGGGATTCCCAACAATTTGGTGGGCAGTTTTGTCTCATGCCTGCTCAGCCTGTGGAATCCAGAGATGTACAATTGCCCCAGCATGGCTTCTCTCCAGTTACAATCCCAGTGAGTGTCAGCCCCACCATACAAAGCAAACCAGGGAATCAATTCCTGAGGAAGGCTAAAAGAATGTTTATCAAGTTTTGGTATACTACAGAGTTTTGAAAGTCTGGTTGAGCTGCACTTCCTCCCCTTTCTTATATCCCAGTGAATTAGGCAGGCATTAATCTGGGCCACTTCCAAAAGCCAACTTTGCTCTGGACTTCTAAAATGCTTAAGGAATAGTTTTGCTTAAAAAGTAATACTTTTGCTTAAGTAATAGTTTCTGCATATATCCAGCAAGGTCATCTTCCTTATTCGCTACAGTGAGCAGTTTACTGATGAGCTAAGGGAAATGAAAGAGATTCCTGGAATGATGCTGGCATAAAACCAGAAGTGGACACAAATGAAAACCGATAGAAGCTCATGTTTGAGCCTACACAGTGATAATAAGAATGCAAAACATTAATTCTCTCTAAAGCTTATTGGGTCCACATATTTCCAACAAGCAGAAAAAGAAAAATGGAAAAGAAACCCTCACCCTTCATACCCACCAAGCACAATCAACATTAAAAAACTTATCACTCTCTCTTAAAATGCAACCAAACATCTCTTCATTCCATACCTTACTCCAATTTCTATATATCCATCTCTTTAAACTCATCTCTTTCTATTAAGTAGTAAAAGTCCAGTAAGGGTTATTAGAAATATAAATATTAAGACATAATATATTACAAATTATATTTATTACACCCAGTCTGAATCCTTCCTTTCCATCGGAAAAAAAATCCCCATTTCCTCTCTTTGTAATCAGTCCCACTCAAAAAATAATTAAACCAGCATTAACCATTATCATCCAATCTTAATGAAGATGCTGTTAAATATCCTTCCAAATAGCAACCCATTATCTTATCCCTGATCAAATAAATGAGGGCCTTTCCTCAATTTTGGCTGCTATGACAAATATGCACCTTGAACAGGATATCTGGAAATAGCGTCTGATGCCCTGATCATTTGGGGATCACTCAGAAGCTACAACTAATTCAACATGTATTGGCAAAGTTCCTGACAATATAATCAGTAGAATCAGTAGAACAGTAGAATCGCATCTACCCTGGAATAACTATCCTGGCTGCTTATTAGCTTTTGAGTCCAGCTGAAGTGCTGCTGACTACTTTGAAAGCCCCTAACAGCACTGGCACCAGATTATGTTATACAAATCATGCCAGAATAGAACCTGCTCAGCCAGTATAAACACTTAGAGGGGCCAGTTGGGGGTCACTCATACTCTGCAAGATCTATGGTGAGTGGATCACAACAGGCCTTCTCAGTGTTGGCCCCTATTCTTCGGAGCACCCTACCCCAGAAAAGAGGCTATCTCCCTCCCTCTTTGCATTTAGGAGGCAATTAAAACTCTGTTACTCCAGTGGGTATTTCGCCTTTAGTTTGTCCTGGTACTTCTTGAACACTTAATTTTAATTTGCTGGGACACTGTAGTATGTCTTTAACTGTATATACTAGTTGTGTGGTTCACTGTCCAGAATTGATTTGGGTAGAATATAAATACAGTAAATAAATAAATCATACCATATCGATGTCAAGCATTTTTCTCAAGGTATATAATACTAAGGTGGATTTATTTGGTAAAAATCACATTCCCTTATTTTGGGAATATTTGCAGTGCCTTCTTTATCGACACTGTTTTCACTTTCCAGAGGTCTACTTAGCAAAGAAGTAGATAGGAATATGTGTTGAAATTTAATATTTTCAATATTTCTTCCTTATACTGAATCCACTAAAATCTTCTCTGCCCCGTTCTCCACCTGCAGTTCTGCATTATGTAGTCCATACTTTTACTTTGAATTGATGGAAGAAATCATTATGGAAAAATGAGTGAACCAATTACAGAATTTATTAAATTTTAAAATTGGATATGGTAGGAAACTGAGATTGGAGATGAGTCCTTGTTTCATGATTTTCTTACTTTAAGATTTGGTTATAACTTTGGAATATATCATGTGTTAAATGACTCATGAAAAGTTGGCCTGCTTTCATTCCTCTTTCTAGTCATTTTAAATTACATGTAGGTGAAAGGATATAAAATATGGATCAAATTTAATATTTTTATCCCATTTTGTGTGACTTGAATTTAAATTTGTAAACTTTTGCAAAAATCCTTATGTTGTCAAAAAAAGTAAACATTTTACAAATCATATACAGGTGAAACTCGAAAAATTAGAATATCGTGCAAAAGTTCATTTATTTCAGTAATGCAACTTAAAAGGTGAACCTAATATATGAGATAAGACTCATTACATGCAAAGCAAGATAGTTCAAGCCATGATTTGTCATAATTGAGATGCTTATGGCTTACAGCTCATGAAAACCATAAATCCACAATCTCAGAAAATTAGAATATTGTGAAAAGATTCAATAATCTAGGCTCAAAGTGTCCCACTCTAATCAGCTAATTAAGCCAAAACACCTGCAAAGGGTTCCTGAGCCTTTAAATAGCCTCTCAGTCTGGTTCAGTAAGAAGCACTATCATGGGAAAGACTGCTGACCTGACAGTTGTGCAGAAAACCATCATTGACACCCTCCATAAGGAGGGAAAGCCTCAAAAGGTAATTGCAAAACAAGTTGGATGTTCCCAAAGTGCTGTATCAAAGCACATTAATAGAAAGTTATGTGGAAGGGAAAAGTGTGGAAGAAAAAGGTGTACAAGCAGCAGGGATGACCGCAGTCTGGAGAGGATTGTCAGGAAAAGGCCATTCAAAAGTGTTGGGGACTTTCACAAGGAGTGGACTGAGGCTGGAGTCAGTGCATCAAGAGCCACCACACACAGATGGATCCTGGACATGGGCTTCAAATGTCGTATTCCTCTTGTCAAGCCACTCCTGAACAACAAACCTCACAAGCGTCTTACCTGGGCTAAAGAAAAACAGAACTGGTCTGTTGCTCAGTGGTCCAAAGTCATCTTTTCTTATGAGAGCAACTTTTGCATCTCATTTGGAAACCAAGGACCCAGAGTCTGGAGGAAGAATGGAGAGACACACACTGCAAGATGCTTAAAGTCCAGTGTGAAGTTTCCACAGTCTGTGTTGATTTGGCGAGCCATATCATCTGCTGGTGTTGGTCCACTGTGCTTCATTAAGTCCAGGGTCAACACAGCTGTCTACCAGGAGATTTTGGAGCACTTCATGCTTCCTTCTGCAGACGAGTTTTATGGGGATGATGACTTCATTTTCCAGCAGAACTTGGCACCTGCCCACACTGCCAAAAGCACCAAAACCTGGTTCAATGACCGTGGGATTACTGTGCTTGATTGGTCAGTAAACTCACCTGATGTGAACCCCATAGAGAATCTATGGGACATTGCCAAGAGAAAGATGAGAGACATGAGACCGAACAATGCAGAAGAGCTGAAGGCCGCTATTGAAGCATCCTGGTCTTCCATAACACCTCAGCAGTGCCACAGGCTGATCGCTTCCATGCCACGCCGCATTGAGGCAGTAATTGCTGCAAAAGGGGCCCAAACCAAGTACTGAGTACATATGCATGCTTATACTTTTCAGAGGTCCGATATTGTTCTATGTACCATCCTTGTTTTATTGATTGCATGTAATATTCTAATTTTCTGAGATTGTGGATTTGGGGTTTTCATGAGCTATAAGCCACCATCATCACAATGACACACCACGGCTTGAATGATCTTGCTTTGCATGTAATGAGTCTATCTCATATACTAGTTTCACCTTTTAAGTTACATTACTGAAATAAATGAACTTTTGCACGATATTCTAATTTTTGAGTTTCACCTGTATATATGATTGTGCCCTATCAGCTTTCTGTCTGAATCTCAAATCTCAAATACATAAGCCAATCTATTTTATTTTCACAACACTTGTAAAATTGGTAATTTTATAACAACAGTACTAGCAAAAATGTACTATTGAAATGTATTTTCCTTCTTGGTCTCCTGAACAATCTTATCAAAGAAAAATAAAAGCAATTTAAACAAAACTATCCTGCAATTTGTAAACAACAATTGCATTTAGCAGTATCCATTTTGACATTTTCTCTGAATCCTAAACAATATACTCACTCACCAGGAGGAGATGACATTTTTTCCCCTTTTATATATGCCCCTACAGTCAAGTTTTTATTTGCCTCTTTGGTCTCTCCAGGCAATTTCTACCAGGGAGACCATTCTCCTGCCAATTCTTTTAAGCTGTGAAATATCTGAGCATTGGTTACCCTTTGCAGACTAGTCATGTTACAGCATTAAAAGGCCAAATTCTTCAGATGGTTTTATAATGTTCCCCAACAAAAGAAGGACAGAAAAGCACTTGCTAAGTTGATTGAGATTTCGAGTCATCAGCTACAGTCACCATGTTACTCTGGCAGCAGGAGTCCTCGTCCAAAATGGAAAAGGTGATGACCTGGCATTGCTTGATTGAAAAGTTGTAGAATACCAACTCCATAATTCTCAGCACTGATCTCAAATGGCTACATTTACTAAATGGCTACGTTTACTAAAATGGCCAAGTTTACTAAAATTAAAAGAATGTATCACATACCTTACTGCCATTTAGAATCCAATCACTGCCATCCTTTTTTGCAAATGTTTTCACACCCTGCAAATCACTAAGAAGAAAATAGTTCTTACTAATGCAACATAGCAAATGCACAATGTTTAAAGTCTCCCAGCCTAAAGAGGAATTGCAAATGACTTCCCACAGTGATTCTATTTTTTTTCTTTGATGAAGGCCTTTTACACTGTTATTGAAAAAATCTGAAGGCAATCACAGAACTTGGGGATTGACCACACAGTGCCTGTGAGAACGTATGGGACCTGCAAGTCTCCAAAGTTAAAAAAAAAATCATATACATTTGATAAAAAGTAATTTTGTGAGATCATCAATACTTTAAAAATGTTGGCATCCTCAGTTGAAATGCTGCAAGATTTTAAGAACATCAACACCTCCCCTGTCCACCAAAATTATTTTGGGATAAATAATTGTGGATTGAATGCATACATAAGAACACGTTTCACAACTTGCAAGAAACTACCAAGCTTGGGATTGGTACATTGGGCTGCATTTATCAGGAACAAATTTGGGCTCCATCCAATGTTTCTACTGTGAAAATAGGAAATAGAAAATGTTGTCTTCCTGGTTCATAGTTCCATCCAGAACTTTGTACTGACCAGAATGCCCACCAACTTTAGACTTTATGTAGGAAGGAAAGGCAATATTTTTCAGACCCTCAACTTCCAGTATCACTACAAGACAGTAGGAAGCCTGCTGCTAACATCTCTAGAGATAGTGGAACCCAAGCAAGTTGGTCCAATTGTTTTAAATTTTTGACTGTTCAGAGGGTTTTAGGGCTGGAAATGACATATTTGGCCTTGCATTGGCTTAACTCATCTCCAGCATAATTTTTCATTTTTGTGCCAGGAATTTGCCAGTTTGTTGCAAAATTTGGGAGTCTATTCTTGGCTCATTTGCAAGCTATGGAGGGTTAAAGGAGATAAATGGAAGTATAGTTCCACATATTTTTGGTATAATCCACCGCTTTATAATCTTGGGTTGTTCTGGGAATTGCAATGTGGTAGTGGGGAGGAGCACAAGCAACCTATCATATGTGCACCCTGCTGGGAAATTTTATTAGGGATCTTATTAATGCTCACAAGTCTGCCTCAGTGAGAATTAATAACTAAAATGTATGCCAAAGACTGCATTCTTAAAGAGCGTGCTTACCTTCCAGCTCCAGGTTCTGTCATAGCTATTGCACCAATACATCTGCCTGCTGCCATTTCTGGAATGAACCTTTTAATCTGCTCTTTTGAACCATAGTTTGCTATATAAGGCATGACAATATCAGAATGAAGACTAAATCCTGGGCCTGAACAATTAGCATACATCCTGGAAAGGGAAAATATCAAAAAAACCATCAAACCAGATCTGTACCTGAGTTTTCTTCAACTACAAAGAAGAAAATTATTATCAAATTAGTCTCACAATGTCATATTTTAGATCAGCTTTTTTCAAACTTTCAACCTTGAGAGACCCTTGAAATAATGTTTAGATCTTAGGAAACCTTTGCATAAAAAATGCAAAAAGTATGAAACAATACAATCACTTCTAATCTATACAATGCATATTTTACATTATCTACAACAGCAAATTGTCAGGCTGGCATGGCAGCTGAATCATAGTGCATATAAATTCTCACCACTACAAGTGCTAGCATTGCATATAGTGCAAAATTCAGAAAATTGCTAAAAAAATTTGAAACAGTACTTTTTTCTTCAGAAACCATATCCTAAGTAACTGAGCTTGAACTCACACAGCTTGCCTTGTTGTGTGTCATGCTGTATATTATGGAAGCATTCCTACTTTTATTTGGTTAGATTACTGCTAAGAATATACGGTCCATTTTTCCATTGCTGCATATTTTTCAATTTTAATCTCCCAAACATTGAACTTAGTGGTTTCATAATTGCACTGTATCACCAACATAACATTTCACTTTGTGCTCCTCTCCATGAATTTTGCTCCTGTTTATCCACTTATCTTTTTAGATCTTGTTGGCTAAGACTTTCAGCGCAATTACAAATAGTAAAAGGGAGAATGAACATCCTTGTCTTGAGCCTTTGCAAACTGAAAGACTTGTGGAAAGTGTTCCATTCACTGTGATCTTTGCCGTTTGGTGTTGCTATATCATCTCCGCTCAGGTTTTGCATTCTATTCCAAGATTCTTTTTGTTTAAGGCCTCTAGTAAAATAGTCAATTCCACAACATACAAGCCACCATGGCTTGACTCACACTCACACTAACTTAAAGCGAGACCAAATGTGTTATGCACAAATACTTTTCAGCTTAAGAACAAGTGTTTGGATGGATTTAGTGAGGGAAATATCTTCAGCTGTTTGTTTTTTTTTAAGGATTTAAGATTGCAAGGAAAAGAATGAAAAATCTAGTTATTGCTTTGGCTTGGAAATGAAAGGGAGACAAACAAAGGATGGACACCCAGTGTTGATTATGACCATCCAGTCTTTCTTACCCAATAACACTTGCTTTTGTTTATTAAATCAATCTCCTTAACTTTCTCTGAAACTCATACTTCTTGCCTATATCTGTCTCTATAATGCAAGATAAACTCCTCTTCTAGTTTTCGTTGCCAGCAGACCAATATGAATTGCAAAAGGGAAAATGTTGTGAAGTGATGAGAAAGGAGTTCAGCTGCTTATGGCAGAATGAAGGGACTGATGCCAAGAAAAAAAGAAGAGAGATGTTTGTTCTGTAACCACTTTGGGATCTTGTATTTGCATGTAACATAGGAAGGAAATCCTGATCCAAGGAAAGGAGAGATGAAAGGCAGCAGCAGAGGTCTGTGTTAAGTGGCAACAGTGACTATAGCGGAGATGAATGTGGAAGAATGCTCTTGAAATACTAGTGAATTTATCACCACGAAAATTCCTATCCAATTTAGGTTTTGCCTTTACTCAAAATATGCCTTTGTTGTCAATGAATTATGTCACCATGAAGACCAAATTTTAAGATATAGCTATCAGAGGAAATAAGGAGAAAAAAACAGTAATTATAGGAAAATATTATAAAGGAAAGAAAAGAAAAACATACTGCTCTTCCCAAACGATTGCTGAAGACAACAGATCCCCTCCAATGCCTTCATTTTCTTCTGATATATTGATACCAAGCAAACCCTGCTGTCCGGCTTTTTCCCAGAGCTCTCTGCTTACTTGACCAGCTTTTTCCCATCTACAAACAAAAACCAAAAACAACAAGTAAAATCGTGGAATTCTCATAATTTACTTAATAAAAATGCAAAGTTGATTATTTTTGGGGGAAAGATATTTAGAATACAGCATACATAAAAAGACAAGTTTACCCACTGGACTAAGCCAAGTTTATACCGTTATTTGTTAAATTCATAGTAACTTGCTTGAAACTGCTGGGATTGCCATAGCTAAGCAGTGTAGTCATATGATATTGCGTTTTATGACCACACCATTTAGCAATAGAAATTCTAGCCCTAATTACTGCTAAACATAGGCTACCCCTAATATAAAGAAGTGATGTAAAAAATAGTAGATTTTTAAAATCATCCACTATGATGACCTCTATGTTTGCCTTAGCAGAAACAGCAGTTTGGAGTTAAAGTACATCCCAGTTGCACAGTCACTTCACTTTACTGATCTTAAATCACTGGAATACACACAAAAAACCCTCCACCAATCAGATCTCACCCCCAGCTGAGCAAGAGTTCAATGAAAACAAGATGAGGAAAGTCTTCTGAAATTATTTCAACCACTTTTATCAGCACTGCCCTTTGGAGCCATTATAGAAAAGGTTCCAAATTCCTGCTGAGCAATCACTGGAGAAGCAGTGTGTGTTTAGATGTCTGCTGAGATACATAAATTGTTAATTCAGTGAGGCTCATGTAATTGAGAAGATTAGTTAACTTGCCTTATATCATCTAATTAAATTTGATGCAGCGTTAAATGTGAATGTATTTTCCATTCCATCCCCCATTTTCAAGACAGCAGACACAATGCAATGTAATTGGGCCTACAGCGCCTGGGTGTATGCATAAAGTAAAATTTTTTTTTTTTTCCAGAGAAAACCACTAGCAGTTCTAAAACTGTTATTAACCCTATAGAAACTCTTACATTAATGTTATAGTTCTCCACCAGGGCAAGTGGCATAAAATCAAGGATTATTTCAAACATGAGAAAGAGAAAATGAGAAATGGGATTTTGTGCATTTAACTTACTCTCCATGATATGGTACCACAGCTTCCTGGAAGAATTTTCTCACACTTTGCCGGAAAATGTCATGGTCTGAAGAAAAGATCCTTCTAATTCCTATGTCCATTAATGTTTTAGCTGAGGAGGGTTCAAAGCGTGTTGACTCATTATTTTCAGTCTGAAGGTTTCTTTAAAAAATAAAATTAAACATAATACTTAAAAAGTCATCGTTTTGTTTAAATTCTGTCTGTTAAATTTATATGTACTTCCAAACAATAAATTTATGTGTACTTCCAAACAATAAAACATTTTAAAGTTTACTTTTGTGGGTTTATTAATGTTTTGAGGTTTTTAACCTTTCAGTTCTTTTTATTTTCATGTTTTGGTGAGGTACAAAAAATATTGCAAGCTATGATTGACAAACCTGTTCCTTTGCAGTTTTCCTCCACCACCTACCACAGGACAAAACTATAATCTTGCATAGCAATTAAACAAAAAAGACTGACAAAGTTTTAAGATAGTAATGGAGCTGAACATTGATAGATATAAGTCATATTTTATCATCATATTGCTGCACTATTTAGGGAGTTTGAACAGGAGAACTCAAATTAACTTAAACCGTACTTAAGACTTTGCTACTTTTCATTTTTTTAAAAAACAAACTTATTCACATATCCAGTGACATGAAGTGGACTGTACAGAAGATTATACCCTAATAATAAAAGTTATAGTTAGTCCTCAGTTAACAACAGTTATTTAGGTACAGACATTCAGCAACAGTTTGAAGTTACAGCAGCACTGAACGAGCAGTACATACGACCAGTCCTTAAAGTTCTAGCATCCCCACAGTCACACGATCGCAACCTGGGCACTTGACAACCAGCTCACACTTGTGATGATTGCAGTGCTCCGCAGTCATGTGATTGCCATTTGTGTCCTTCCCTGCCAGCTTCCTACAAGCAAAGTCAACACGGAAAGGAACAAGGAAAGTTGCATGTGACATCACAGTTTACAAATACATTGCTTAGTGACAAAAATTCAGGTTCCAAGACTGTCATTAACCAAAGACTATCTGTATGTATAAATTACCAGAAGATTCTTTATTGTTTTTCCCTAACAAGTTTACCTGTCATAAATCAACACAGCTTGCCCTCTATACCAGAAGGTAATGATGAAAACTCTAGCAAAACATATGATCTATCATCATCATAAATGAGCACTGATATGGAATAAACCTAATGCAATTTTGATATATAAACTTCTGTTAAAAGAGTTTCTCAACAATTAACGTTCATCTTGAGCCGAAATTAATGTTTTTAATCTGAAAGTTAATAAAAATGGGAGGAAAAAAAATCAGATAGCTTTCAATAGTAGATCAAAGACAGAGTCATGGTAGCTGATCAGTCTCTTAAAAGACACAATCTTCCTGAACTGCAGGCACTCCTTTGCTGAGAAAACTTGAACAAGTAAAGATTATTTGACATAATGTATTTTGGTGGAGTTTGCAACTGTATCTTAATCCTTCTGTTTCATTACCTCATATATCACACATAAGCACCAGTGAATCAACACAACACACCAAATACTAAAATTACACAAGCTACATTTGCACAACACAGGCTAAACTGCAGTTGGCTACTTTGTAATTTGGTATGTCATAACAAACTTACTGTTTATTTATTGTTGATTTTATTTGTTAAATTTCTATGCCACTCATCTTGCTGAGGTGACACATCTTGCTCTGGACAGCTTACAATCATATAATTAAAATATGATATTAAATCTTAAAATAATAAATAAAACCCATGTATTTAAAATTCAGTTAAAACTCAATTAACCAAGATGGGAGTAAAGTGTGCATGGGGTGGAGGTGGTGTCTGACTAATCCTTTAACCGCCTCCAAGATGCCATTCCCCCAATAGAGCCCCAGACCAACTGGCTGAGCTAGGTCTTCAAGCCTTTGAGAAGGCCAGAAGAGTGGGGGCAGATTTCATCTGGAGCGGCAGGATGTTTCAGAGGGCAGGTGCCACAGCAAAAAAAAGCTCTGTTTCTGGATCCCTCTGGCTGAATTTCCTTGGCTGATGGGGTTCACAGCATGCCTGTTATTGCTGGTACAGTTAGGGTGGGCTAATCCCATTGGGATAAGATGGTTCCTTGGAGACCCCCTGCCCCCCAAGGATCTTCAACTACCCTCAACTTTGTTTTGTAGCATGCTGTCCATATTGCTAAAAACTTTCACTTTTGATAATCATTTTTTTCTAAAAAGGCTATTTATTTGAATAGCAGTGCCTTCTCTGGAACATTCTAATAATCAGGACTTCTCCAACTTTTCAGGACAATGATACCCTAAAATAATAAACAAAATTGTATGATGGCTCCCCACGAATGAAATTACTATATTTGCACTATGATTGGGCATTAAACGTTACACTTATTTTAATGATTCAAATTTGATTCATATATCACACAGATCCTCAGATTTTTGTGGTACTCTAACCTCCCACTGAGGCTTGCACAAGCAAAACAAGAAGCAAAGTTTGGAGCAAGTTTTAACAGCACACCTGTTTTGCAAATTGGGAGTGCTGACAAAACTCACTCCTACTTTGCCTGGATGAGCCCACAGTTGACTTGCACAAGCAACATGGGAGGCAAAACTCAGAATAGGCACTCCCATATAGCTTGCAGTATGACAAATATAAATACTTGGTTTGCCTTCTAATGAGTATAACTATCTAGTATTTATCATTACAGTTATAACTATAAACTGTGTAATGTTTAAAACTATTGTAAATTAGCAGAAGGCCCAAAAGAGGAAGGAAGGAAGGAAGGAAGGAAGGAAGGAAGGAAGGAAGGAAGGAAGGAAGGAAGGAAGGAAGGAAGGAAGGAAGGAAGGAAGGAAGAAAGAAAGAAAGAAAGAAAGAAAGAAAGAAAGAAAGAAAGAAAGAAAGAAGGAAGGAATGTTGCTTGTGCAAGCTTGATTTTTGAAAACAATGACTCCCAGTTGCTTGTAGCCCCACAGAAGGATCTGATCCACAGTTTGGGTACTCCATACCTAACCTTTTTTCATTTTTGGATATAATTTTTCCTCCCCAATTTTTCTCAGCTCTTTACTACTCAATTCCTGAATTCCTCTTCTTCCTTGATCTTGTATTAAAGGACTTCTGAGCCATCACAATAGTTTGCTTGAGTTTTCTACTACTAAAATGGTCATGGCTTCAAAGAAATAGGTTCATTAGCCAGCCTGCAGAACCACAGAATATCTCCAAAACATACATGGAGAACATTTGTTTATTATTATCTAATATTATTAGTATCGCTCAAAAACCAAAGACACACTACCAGCTCCTAATTGTAATCAGATCATAACAAGGCCAATTCCAATCAAACAGTCCTATCTGTTCCCCAGATTTACATAAAATAGAGAGTTTCATTATTAATATGAAAGAAGATAGGCTTTACTGTTTTTTGCCAGCTATATAATAAAAATTGCTAGTGATAAAACAATCAAAGCCTGAAACATACCCAAATCTAAGATCCTTACTAAAAGCTGTGCATGTCAAATGATGAAAATCTCCTGCCAGGTCAATTCATTTTGGGCAAATGTTGAGGTTACCTGTTCCAGGCTGCAAGAATGCTGCCGACTATTAACTGATAGTGGAGTTAAATTTGGGGTATCTATTTGTTGAAAGCTAATAGTCATCCGGAATCTTGCAGCGCACCTCCCTCCTCTCTTCTTGTGTTTGGTCTACGGCCACAGATTTTAATAAACTTCCTCCCTTCTTACTGCCTCTGTGTGCCGTTATATTTTAGGAAGAGTGCGGGACAGAGGGGGAAGTGTCAGGCCTGTCATAATTGGGGCAGTGTTAAATGTTAAAAAGTGTTAGTTAAATGTACTGGGAGGTTAGATGGCTCTTTCGCTTGGAAGGAACTTTTCAGTGGGACTGCCACCCCCTTCAGCCTTTTTAATGTTTATTGCCACGCTTTGTAAAGCTGTTCCCAGGCGACAAGAGAGTCCTTACCTCACCAGGATCCTCCTCCCTCCGGGACAGCAGAGAGATCTCAACGCCTGGCTGACCAGCACCTTGCAGACGGACGCGGCCATGTTGCTTTTAATTGCTTCCTTGAAACAGTTACCGTAGTTTGCTCAATGTCCTGGAGCCTCGTAAACCAGCCAGGAGAGGCGACTCTTTGCAGCTTTTATGACTCTTTGCAGCTTTTATGGATGGGCGGAGAAATGGAGTTGACCAAAGGAACTATTTCTCCGAAAACATTGCGCGGAATGCCGCGCTAACGCTTCACTTCTATAGCTCAGGCAGTTCTCTAAAAAAATAAAACCCGTCAAGCATAAATAAGAGACGAGTAATACTGCCACGGAGAGTAAAGCGCTTTGGTAGCGCCTTGCTCATTGTTGCTTCTCACGCTAAAACCAAGTTTACTCAATAAACTGCAGTGTTGCAACTGGGGTGAGGGAAAGAAATAACTTCAGCATTTCACTATCAAATGGTTAGCTGCACGGTCATGTTCCAATAAGAGCTGTTTCCACGGAGAATCGGAACCAGGAATAATTGCACCAGCGCTGGATCTCATAACACTCCTCAGACCCTTGATCTACATGTTGCAACCGCAATGTGAGGTGCCTTCAAAGGCTCAGAAACCAAGCCTTATGAGAAGAACCATCAATCATTCTGATAGAGACTACTTCTACAGCAGTTCATAGAAATCTGTCGAGTTCCCAGCACAAACCTACATGTCAACCTCTGACAACTGTCAAATGGATCCAGAATAAAAATAGGAATGCTTGTGCACTGCACTAATCAAAACTCTTGCCATGAGAAGGTAGTGGAATGGAGTTCCCTGAGGTTTAATTTGCACAGAAAAGTTATTCTAAACAAAAGCTATGAAAATAATGCAAATGAAAGCCTTCGTATGATAAGTGGTCATTCAGTTATAGCCAGAGTGAAAATGATATTGTCATAAATTGGCCCAGTAATGTCCATTTGATGTTTTTCAGCTGCTGAGTCTAGCCAAATTGCACCAAGCACAAGTCAATTCAGCTGGGACTGATGAACCAGAACAAGGACAGCCCGAGCAGCAATTTAATACCTTTTTCTGCAGATGGGCCTCCTTGGGTGGGCCCAGCAGATCTTGAACTTCTTTTGTTGTATTTCCAGTCTCAGGTTGGGACTGTTCAACAAAGTAAGAAGTAAGTAGCCTCAAGCTTGCCCTTTCCTACAAATGACCAGTCCATAGAGGGTTTATCTTTCAGGGTCATGATTAAGAGGTGCAATTATTAGCCACTGATTGGATGCAGATATTGGAATGAACTAACCCAACATTGTGGTCCACAGCCCATGCTTTATGTTTAAGTTGTCTGTGTCTGTTTCTCCATCAGTTTGATTTCTCCAGCCACCAGCATTTAAACACTTGACTCTGGGCAGTTTACCAGGATTAAAACAGAAGACCTAACAATTTAAAACAACAACAAAAATGACCTGGATAAGGGTTAAGGGGGGGTGGGAAACATTATTAATAATCATCACAAATCCCAGAGGGGGTTCATTAACAAGAACCACATTTTCAGGACTCTTGTAAAAAGTAAGAGGACTGGGCATTATTAAATTAATCACTTCAGTTCATATAATACACTGAGCCATAAACTAATCCTGACTAGTAGGGCAGGAGCATAGGGGGACAAGGGACAACATGATGCATGCAACATCATTTTGATGTTCTTTTGGCTTCTAGCTGGTTTGCAATATTAGACAATCATATTTTAGTCTGTTATGTTGTCTACATCAGAATTCCCCAACTTTCTGGCCTTGCGGACTGGGGGAGGGGAGGTAAGAGGGGATGGCATGCGCAGCTCCATTTGTGCGAGCACCATCCACATGCGCCTGCTGCTCACACAAATGGAGCATGCATGCACACTCTTGCCTGCTACTTGTGCAAGTGGGGATGCCATCACACACTCACCCATCGTCTCTGCAGCCCAATTGCAAACACCTCATGGCCCACGAGTCAGCTACAGCCCAGAAGTTGGAGACCCCTAGTCTACACCGATAAAAGGAGAGTATTTGTAGTTCTGAGTTGAAATGAAGGGTTCCTTGATGCTCTTTGAGCTTGGTTGCCTTTTTGCAGATGTTGCAGAGCCTTGATGATGTTACCTAGTTTGGGTAATGAAATGTCTGCAAGACAACAACTAAGCTCAAGGAGCATCAAGGACCCCCTCAGGTCGACCACACTCTTTAAGAAGCTGTTTGGTCTAATGGTTGAGCACCAGGCTTGAATCCAGGAAACAGTGAGTTGTAATTCTACCTTAGGAATGGAAATTGACTGTGTGACTTTGGACCAGTCACTCAGCCCATGATGTCAAGCTCGGTTGGTTAATTTCTGTCAAAATCAATGGATCAACCCAAAAAATCTTCTACATAAAAAGGACCCTGCACTTTGGTGGTAAATCACTAGGAAGAAAAAAATAGTGGGGGGGGTGGGGAATGTTGCCTAAATATCTGGAGTGGCTTGCTCAACAAAGGATTGAAACAAATTATGATTTGGATCTTTTTCTCGAAATGCTCAGTAGGCTAAAATGTATTTAGTTTGTTGCATCAGCCCATTTGGGGTGGTTAATTTATTAGTAATTACTAATTCTAATTATTTCAATAAACTTGGGATCATGTATACATAGCAAGCATGTTGTATACACGCAACCTCTGATTTTTTTAGTCTAGACAAATGGACCACTAGATGGCAGTGAAAGAATACTATATAAATTATTGAAGATTGAAGCCTAAGACACCCAATGGCTCCAAAGGCAAAGATGTTTGGGGTGGGGAGAGAGAGAAAGAGAGAGAATCAAACCTAAGAAATGGTTATATTATTAAAATTCTCACTATTCAAAGTGATATTTCTGAGAAAAATGGGGTAATTGGTATCATTTTTAAACACAGATTTTAATATATTAATGAACTATTTAACAGTAAAAGAGGATAACCTATATCCAAAGCTTACCTGCAATCTCTTGTATTTTGCTACAGTTCTTCAAAATGAGTCTCTCTCTCTCTCTCTCTCTCTCTCTCTCTCTCTCTCTCTCTCTCTCTCTCTCTCATCCCCCCTCCCTCTCTCTCATTTCCTTGAAAGGAACTTTCCTCTCCTCTATTTTCCTAATGCAACTATTTATTTATTTACAGTTATTTATTTATATGCCATCTTTGTTACTTTTACAAATAACTTAAGATAGGAAATACTGTATATCTAAACATACTTTCCTCCTATTTTTTTACACAACAACCTTGTGAGGTGGAAATCATCTCCTAGCTTAGCATTTAAAACAATACTGGCAGCAGCACATGTGCTATCCTTGCATTAACTGAATTTGGGCTCGCATTAAATGCGCTGTGGTATCAATTTATAATTCTCACTAAATTGAATATCACACTATTTAAAATTGCACCAATCGCAACATATCTCTACAGTTTCTCCTGCTTTCCATTTCCTCTTCATAATAACAATGTGACTGGGAGAGCCATCTTATTACCCTTATTACTTTCTCATCCATGAAAACTCACTGAGTGACTTCAGGCCAGTTAAACCTCTTTTGTTTTAAAAGATGTTGTATTAAGTAATACATTTGCGCAGAATATTGAGCAATAATCATTATCAACATTCAGCTTTATATGCCAACCAGCAGCTTGTTATGATAGAAAATTTTATCTATCAGTTATTAGGGAGCAAAATTTCCAGAATATTATTTACAGTTTATACTAATGGATCAAATATGTATATATTAAGTACTCTCTTATAGAATTTGCACCCATCACTCACTCATTACCTGATCCCATGACCTTTTGAATAAACAGCTGGTTGACTTTGGGCCAGTCATTCTCTCTCAGCCCAACTCACAGGGTTTTTGTTCGAGGGAAAATAGGAAGAGAGAGGAGTATTATTTATGTCTTGAGTTACTTATAAAATAATGACGGTGGGATAAAAATTTAACAAATAAATAAGCAAGAAATCATCATTGTTAACATCATCATCCCTCTATTTCTCCTGAAAGATCACCTATGAAAATGAATGAACTATAAAACCTTATTTTAAAGCAACTTGCTTTTAATGCAGAGCAGGTGTCACATTATGCAAGTGAAAACAAAGCCCAGTTTTACTCAAAGCATGCTCACACACGTCATAACATGTCATTTGTTAAACTAAAATAACTTGCAGTTCCCGCCTTACATATATTAAAATTGTGAAATAGCTATTTGCACCAGTGGTGGGATTCAAAAAAAATTACTACTGGTTCTGTAGGCATGGCTTGATGGGTGTGGCATGGTTTGGTGGGCGTGGCTTGGTGGGCGTGGCAGAGGAAGGATACTGTAAAATCTTCATTCTGACCCCTCTCCAGGGAAAGACCCAGCCGATCAGCTGGGACTCGGGAGGCAGAGTATAGATGGGGGTGGGGGCCAGTCAGAAGTGGCCTTTGCTGGTTCTCCAAACTATTCAAAATTTCTACTACCGGTGGTCAGAACCTGCTGAATACCACCTGATTTCCACTCATTATGAATCACAGTTGCATTCAGTTAGAATATAAAATATTTTGAAGAGTTTTTTTCAGAAGGATTTTTTTTTTACCAATAAAATAAAATAAAATTAAGACCAGAGATGAACTTGTAGTAAATTACTAGCAGAAATAAATAAGCCGTAAAGCAAACAAGCAGTCTGGATAGGAAAAGTCTCTCCCTAGAAAGGAAAAGTAATATTTCTCTGGAGAGCACAATGGAGGACACCACTCTCTGCTGGTTTCTGCTGAATGTTGATATAATGGCCAAATTTGGTACAGTGCAAGGTTCTATTTACATAGCATAGTTGTTCTTTCAATCAATCAGAATAGAGCTAGAAGGGAGGCTTGGAGGTCTTGTAGTCCAACCCCCTGCTCAAGCAGGAGACCCTAGACCAGGGGTATCAAACTGAAGCCCTGGGGGCTGGATCCAGCCCATGGGGTGCTTAGATCTGGCCCACAGGGCTGCCCTGGAAATTGTGAAGGACTGGCCAGTGGTGCCTCTGCCAAGGAAAACTGAGATCACAAGGGCCACACACGACCTTCTTGAGCTCCGTTTTCACTGCCAGAGGGTTGCAGGAGGCTGTCCCAGCTGAAAACGGAGCTCGCGAGGGCCAGGTATGGCCCCTCAAGCTCCATTTCCTCTAGCAGAGGATTTCAGGAAGACGTCAGAGCCTAAAACAGATCTCAGAAGCTGGTTTTTGCTGGCAAAGTGCTCGGGCCATCACAGGCACCCCTGACACAAGTGATGTCATGCTGGCCATGCCCACCCAGCCCCCTGAGGTCAAATGTGACCCTGATGCAGCCCTCAATGAAATCGAGTTTGACATCCCTGCCCCATACAATTTCAGACAAGTGACTGTCCAGTCTTTTCTTAAACCTCCAGTGATGAAGCACCCACAACTTCTGAAGGTAAGCTATTCCACTGGTTAATTGTCCTCACTGTTAGGAAGTTTCTCCTTAATTCCAGGTTGCTTCTCTCCTTGATTAGTTTCCATCCATTGTGTCTTGTCCTGCCCTCTGGTGCTTTGAAAAGTAAGTTGACCTCCCTTCCTCTTTGTGTCAACCTTTCAAACACAGGAATATTGCTATCATGTCATGCCTAATCCTTCTTTTCTCAAGACACCATACCCAGTTCCTGCAACTGTTCTTCATATGTGTTAGTCTCCAGGTCTTTAATCATCCTAGTTGCTCTTCTCAGCACTTTTTCCAAAGTCTCAACATCTTTTTTATAACATGGTGACCAAAATTAAATATAGTATTCCAGGTTTGCACCTTACTAAGGCTTTATAAAGCGGTACTAAATACTTCACATGATTTCGATTCTATGCCTCTGTTTATATAAGAATTGCATTAGCTTTTTTAGCTGTTGTCCCATGCTGCTGGGTCATATTTAAGAGATCATCCACTAGGACTCCAAGGTCCTTTTCACAGTTATTGCCTTTGAGCTAGGTTTCACTTAATCAGTACTCGTACCTTTGATTTTTCCTGCCTAAGTGTAAAACTTCGCTTTTCTCCATGTTTGCTCCCTCATTGGATGTTGGCCTTTCATTGGATGTATAGATGAGAACGTCACATGTGCGCCTTGTTCTTTAACTTTCTTTCCTAGCTGTTTGTAATCTGTTGATATTGTTTTTGGATTCATTGTTATGTCATTGGTTCCAAGATAAAGGAGAAGAAAGAGGTAATCCATGGGTTTGATTATTTTAGTACGGTTCTCAGCTACATCTTTGATTTTTGCTCTAGGGAGACAACATATCTCCATAGATTGACTGTTCGGTCTGCAGAGTATACTTTCTATTCCCCAAAGAATCGGATTTCCTATCAGCAATATTCACACTTTATCCTGAAGCTAAGAAAACAAACTGTTTCTTTTTTATTTCAAACAAGCTTGAGAAGGTTTGTCTTTTCTTCCTCTCACAGAGTATTTAAATTGTTGACAGACTGAGAAAAAGACAGATGCAGAGATGAATCTGTATCCACCTGCCAGGGTTATAAATAGGAGCAGGGATGGGCTCCTTAAGGCCGAGAGTGACATGGAAACCAGACACCTGTCCAATCTCTAGTGATTCATACCTAAGGCTTATCATCGTTTCTCAAACCCCACTTGCTTTTGCACCTGCCAGCACTTGAGTTATGGCCATTTCATATGGAGATATTAAATAGGTTCAGTCAGACTAGACTGGTGGAGAACAAATTGATGCTTGACTAGGGAATTAAGGCAGTTTTATTATGTACCCATTGGAGCAAACAAGTGTTATTTCAGAGATCACGTGAACACCAATAATTACATAGTCTTATTTAATTGTACTATTGATTAGATCTGCACAGATCTGCATAAGCATCTAATTATCTTTGACCCCACCCCCATGTCTAATATGTTAGTTCTCCAGTACCTCAATATTCATGCTTTTTCTGTTTTAGTTTCATCACTTGGTTTTTGACAATTGTTTGTTTCTATTCAATGGGGCCTTTTCACAACACTTATTGCCAAGAGTATTCTGGAAGAATATTGTGATATTTGGAAAAGCAGGTGGCAGCCATTAGCAGGAAGGCCTTAGCATAGTTTAATCTTATACGTCTGTTGTATCCATTCCTGGATCAGAGGGGCTGCTTATGGTTACTTATGATCTGGTGATCTCCAATAATCATTTTTCCGGGAAAGAAAATGATTATTTACTGGCATCTATTTAATTTAAACATTCACACAAACGTAACTCATAAGTCTATATTCCTGCATATTGGAACAAGTGCATATATAGTTACTATATCTTAGAGCAACCTCAAATAGCAGCACAATATCCCTTCTTTCACAACAATGTGCTGTGGCATGTGCTCATGCCCTATGCACTAATGATAACACCTAAGAGTCTTCAGATCTGCTTACTTATCTAGCAGAGCACTGTGTGTATGACACATAGACATGTTAAAGCGAAGCAGACACATATATGCATAGAGCAGCTGTATTTAAAAATAAGTAGTGGTTCAATAGCAAATTCTGCTTCATCAACCAATTTAAAAGTTAAATTATGAATTTGAAAGTAGAGTTCAGGGTCACCTGTTTTATGAGGTGCAGTTTAGCTTATAAACCCCCCAGTGGCTTGGTCAAACTGTTAAAATATGCTATTCAACATGCTTATGTATATATTGCCAGTTTTCCTGTTGTTTGCAGATCTTATTGTTTCTGATTTTTGTAATTGTCATTGGTAGGAACAATTTTCTGTAGAATTGTGTTTCCATTGCTGTGCTTTCCGCTCCCATTTCTGGGAATCACACAGACCCATGCTTATTCTAAAAAGAAATTTTAATTGCTGTTCTTCAGTTGACAGCCACCTGCCCTTCCATGATGACTGAAGACTACAGGCAGATCATACTTCAGAAGCATTCTTGGATAAGAATTCAATGTTTCCAAATGGGAAACTAAAGCCATCATACTATTTAAAAAATCTTCCAGAAATCCCATTTTGATTCACATTCATCAAACTATTCAAGATAATTTTTCTCATAAAACTTTATTGTATGGAATAAAACATAGAGAAAATAAATTAAGACTTCAATTATGTTTTAATTGGGATTTACAGAACTGAAAATTTCCAGCCATACACTGACCACAGGGATTTATTATTAGATTTCCCCTCCCAAAAGAATGCACGCCGACTTCATGGCAGACAATATGGAAAAAAGATTATTGGGCTTGACAGTTGGCGGTGAAGTCCTTCGCAGTTGCCTTGGCAAGTGTTTAATTGGTTGAGTGTAACAACTTTGGGATTCAGCAGATTTTCTTGCTGATGATTTCAAAAGGAAAGGTTGAGAGGCATAAATTATAGTCCACTTAAGTTCCAGGGTGACATTACTGAATGGAACAATGGTTTCCTAGATACAGATTTCAAGTAACTGATGATCGTGTTCTGTTAAAAAGCAAAAATGAGTTATAATCATAATTATAGGCAGAATTTGTATTTTTAACAGTAAAGAAAATAACTGTGTTTTTGCTCCTCTCTCAATCTTTGCTTAACTCTTTTAAATGTGTAGGAACTGAGGTTGATAACAATTTATTCGAGGCCACTTATAATAAGGTTGGAATCATCAAGGGGTATCATCCATGAAGTAAAGAAATGTGTAATAGATTAAAGCTGTAGCATTTGTATCACAGGAAGTTATTCACAATATAGTCTATATTGCCTGGCTGGCAGCCATTCTTTTAGGAATAGAGGAGATGGTTTCCTGCTGTAGGAACAACTTCTATTGTTTCCTTTCCCTGAACCCACCAGTTTTCATAAAAAAATTGGTAACTGATGCTTATGTTTGATTTCCCTCCCCACCTTATCCTTTCTTTCGTGTTATCCCTCTTAGCCTATAAGCCCGAGGAAAGGATTCTCTTGATCCTTGTTGACTTGTCAGCCACTTTGAAATTATTCTTGGCTGAAGAACAGAGTGAAAAGAGTACCAGAGACTGAATATAAGCTACTTTACTTCATCTTGACTTTAGTGAGAGACTTAAGAACTGCTATCAGTGGAATGTTACTTTGGCCACCTTGTGATCTATTCATTTACTTGTTGCATTTCTCTTACACCTTTCCTCCCCAAACCATCACCTTATCCAAGAGAGGCATGCTCAGAAAAGGGACTTACCAAATTATGTGTCTTGAAAAATCCATTTAGATAGACATGATGTGCCTCACAAATGCTGTGGAACAATACAGAATTAGTATACTATTATGAGAGAAGTCTCTGTGATAAAAATGGGCATGGATTAATTATCCTGCTCTTCTTGGTTTGCATTTTTCTATGTTGAGACTCTGTGTTTGGGTTGTTAATACACAATGACAAACTTTGGTGATCCTCCTTGCCTCCCTCCTGTGCATGAATAAAATTGTTGTCACTGCTTTATTATCTATGATAAAACTAACAGAACTAGGCAGATCAGAACAATCTGAACTAACAACATTCACTCCACTAATGATCCGCTAATATTTTAGAATAATAAAGCTACCCAGGTAAAAAAGATGTGATCATCCCCATTATCAAACTGCATGTTGGTATATGAAACTTGGTGTTTGGGATTTTTTTAGTCTAGGAAAAAAAGGTAGAACAATCATAGCCATCATGGATTTCTTTGAGGGCTGGATCAGCATTGTAGTTCTCTGTGAGCCAGCCAGAGAGGTGGGGGGAGATGGGATGGATGCACCCCCCATGCCCTGTTTTGGCTAGCAGAGTGCTGCAGGAGGCCATCCAGGCCAAAAATGGGATGTGGGGGGGATGCACACGCACCTGACACCCCGTTTTGGCTGCCAGAAGCGCCATGGGCCAGTCTTTTGCTATTCCCAGACCAGTCCTTTGCTATTTCCCAGATTTAAGCATCCCACAGACCGGATTTGATCCGCAGGCCTTGAATTTGACACCCGTGTCTCCAGGAATCTGAATGTTCTTATAGTTGTATAGAAATGCCAGCAAAAGAATTACCAGTGTTCTGGGTACTTTATTCTTGTAGGTTCTAGTCAACTCCATTCATTGTCCATCTTCATCTCACTCACTGAAAACTTTTGATGCATTTGTCCAAACCAGTTGTCCTTTCCTAACATTTTTTCTCTCCTTCCAATAATGTGACCTGTCTCCATAGCTATGCTGTCAGGTTTCCAAGTGATGAAATCCATTTAAAAAGAAAATAACAATGGCTATACAGATGTCAATTTCAGGCTTGACATATGCTTTTCTTTTGGAAGCTACCTGCATGGTGTTTTCCCTTGATCGTTGTCTTTTAGCTGAAAGGAAGATGTTTCTCAAGATTTCTCCCCATGATTCCAGCAAACACATGACTGGTATGTTACTGACAGGGTGTTTGCCAATGTGCCATGTGAAGAAATTATGCAATTGTAGGGAAGGGTTTCATATGCACAAGGAAGAGTCCTGAACACAAAGTAAGATAGTATGGCAATCTTGTCAAGTAAACCTGGAACTTCTGTACTGAGTCTGACTAACTACTTTTTTTTCTCCTACTTTAACATCCTCTCACTTTCTTGTTAGCTCTGTTTTTTACCTCAGTTGAAAACCTGTCTGGCCAAGTACTATTAGTTTGCCTGAAGGGTGGGTGTAACCATAACACCCTTTATTTAGCATGCATTCAGAGAACTATATGATAACAAAGGAAATAATTCCAAGTTTGAGGAATTTGAATTGTAATCATGAATAATGGCCAGAACTCAATGTAATGTAATGTAATACAATATCATGTGTATATTACACACTAACACAGTTGAATTTCTACAATTGCATAATGTAAATATATATAAAAGCAGCAAAGTCATACTATTTATCATGAACTGAGAACACTGAAGCAGAGGTAGGAGCAATAATGCAATGCTAATCATAACCAAGATTATTCTTTCTTTAAAAAAAGAAGTACTACTTGCCAATCTCCAGCTATTTTTTAACTATTGGAAATAAAAGTCTACTGCAAATCTCTCTGAAGTATCTGATCTGCTTTATATTAAACTTCTAATGTTTTTTTTTAATCCATCAGAGAATAAAAAAGCTTTATTTACAATTAAATGAGTTGCTACTTTGTTTTGGTTTTCTGTATTTTCTTTGTCTTTCAGTGATATTAGCTGAATAATGTTTTATTATTGCATTTTCTTGTCAGAGTAGAAAAAAATTCACTGGGAAATATGCCAGCTACAGAAAATGACAATGCAGCTTGTTAGATCTGCAAGTCAAATGTTGTGAAAGACACATTGAAATTTGTTCTTCAACCTCCGACCTCCACTACTTCATGTTTACAGGTTTTTTTAAAATTTTATTTGGTTTGTCAATTGCTTACAAGATAATAGGTATAAGTAAAAACATAGTTATGAATACATGGATACATATAAGAAAAATAAAAGAAACAATAGGATAGGGACGGTAGGCATGTTGGTGTGCTTATGCACGCCCCCTACAGACCTCTTAGGAAAGGGGTGAGGTCAATAGTTTATATTTCCCTGATACAGTGCACTACAGCAGAAAAGAAATAAAGGGTAATTTGTTATAACAAGAAATTCTTCAAGTAAGCATGATGTTGTACTTTTAAGTCACAAAATATTACTATCATCATGACAGGAACAAAATGGAGTCTGCTTTTGCTTTCCTCATACTAAATACATGTTGTTAGTTATAGGGCCCGGAATAGATAAATATTATATTTGTCTTAGATTTTGAGAGGGGTAATTTATTTTTAAACTGAACTATGAAGATATTCAGAAGAAACAATAAAAGCCTCCATCTTCAGCCTCAGTGACTAAGATGCAATTTATTTGCCCCTTCTCTCATTTTGTGCTAGTCACAGGACATACGTTAAAGGTCTTTGTACCCTCCTCCACTCTGTTTTAGTTATACTATAGAATATCTGATCAAATTATCTAAACTGGAGAAGATGTTTCACCTCTCTTTTTTGCCCAGCTCTACAAGTAAAATCATCTTACCTTCCTTTTCCTTCACTTCCTGTCTTTCAATCTCAATCTCAGTCTCTCTCTCTCATGCACACACAATACACAAAGATTATCTTCCCCGTGTATTATACTATCTATTTTCCCTGGCCCTAATGGAGCACATCATGACGACTTTGAGAAGGCCTTTTCTTGAAAACAGAAATTGAATATTTCTTCAAGAAACCCCACTGGCTTCTTCCAAACACATCCATCTATCTTCTGCATACCCTTACCTTCATAGTTGATGCAGCCATTGGAGTCTTCCTGCCCTTTCATCAGTTCTTCTACTTCTTCTTCCTTCATCTTTTCACCTAAACATACAGAGAAAAGAGTATTAATAACACAGCTTCTTTTCCAGCTTGCAATCTCATAATATTTCCCTTTACTCACAAAAATAATATAATTAAATAGATGACATTTCCTCTGTTCCTTGTATAGTAAAATGAGCCAGTCTTTATTTTAGTATCTGGAATAAAATAGTAGGAGAAATACTGGAGTCTTAAAAGGCCATCATTACTGAATATTTCTCCACTACCTTCAATACTTCAATTCAGTGGGCTCCAAAGTTGGCCATGGCCTCATTCACTATAGTGTTGTAAAGGCCATCTTGAAGAGATATGTAGAAAGAAACAATCAGATAGTTTAAGCATGGGGAGATGTGACCATGTAAGGTAAAGCTGGAAGGTTAACTAATAGATAAATGTTTGCATTAAACCTCAAGCAAGTATTAGTTGGCAACAAACAGTTTTCACCCTTGCTTCAAATCCAAGGAACTACATGGCTTCACTATTCACTGGGTGGAAGGCTGCCTATCAACATCCATCCCTGCCTCTTTTGCCCACACCTCTGCCCCCTGAAAAGCTTGGGAGGAGGGGAGGATATCCCTGATGGTACTGCCTGAAAAAATTAACAATTGAAGATCAAATTTTTTTTCTAAAAGATACATCTTGTTCCCCTTACTCCAAACTGAGTTACCATTTTCATAATGGGGACATTGATATTCTTTTGACCTAGCCAATTCCAAGTCATTGTGCCCTTCAGCAATTACTGGAGTAATTTGAGATCCTCATTTAGGGAAATAATAGCCATTCTATATCAATGTGGAGATATTATTCTACATTTAAACCAAGCACACACACAGAGAGAGTAGTTTGGGGACTGAATTCTCCAACAGCTGCATTCTAATTATGTTGGCCTTTTCCGAAAATAATTCAGAAATCAGTTCCATTTGTATCCCTAAGGCAATTACAAGTGCTTGTGTAGTGAATATTTTTTCACACAACTCTAAGCAAATATCATATTTTTTCCTCATTGAAAAAAATAGTTGGTGCAGGAAAAGGACAGGCAGAGCCACGAGGAGGTAGCTTAAAAAGGTATCAGTTTAGTCATTAGACAGCCACAAGTGAACTATGTACAACCTCCCTTTTGACTGCCATTGACCCTTATCTAAATCTAACCAGGTGCTGACCGTTAGTTGAGAAGATTCTTGTGCATAGGCTTTGAGCAATAAATCAGTTAATTTGAACCTTCACATGTGGACCTGATTTTTCATGCCTGACATTTGGACATTAATCAAATGATGATATTTTTGCACCAGTCTGCTGTTCTCCCGGATGAATGGTTTTCCCAGCAGCAAATGACAGGCAAAAACTGCAGCTATCCCATTTTTTCAAGAATGCCTGGGCAGATTGGTAGCCCAGTTTTCTTTGTAACTGTTGGATTTTACATTTGTTTGGCATTACCAAAATACGGTGTTTATTTATTTCCACAGCAGCCTATTTAGGGTTAGAGCCTCTAGAGATGGATTGTGGGAAGGAAATGGAAAAGATAAATTCATAGAAAATGCATGCCTGAAGCTGCCCCATGTTTGCCAGACTGCTCTATAGCCTCTCATGTCTGTGCCCCTCTACATTCACATGCTGAGAGCAAAATGTTAGCCCTCCTTTTTGAATTCAGAGGGCTCAGCCTAACCCTGTTAAGGACAAATATCTGACTTTAGGAGAGGGGAATGGTTTTTGCTATGATACCAACTTGGAAGTGTTTCACACAACTCACTGGCAGTCTTTCTAGGTACACCAGACCAGAAACATGACCAGATGAGCTAATTTTAATATAGAAAGCCACATTAACAGAATCTTGCAAGTCTGAAAGTACAAATCTCCCGGTGTCTCCTTTACATCCTGAAAAGTTGTGGTGGAGGTGTGTCCCTTCTGAGCCTCTTTCTTTACCCTTGTTCCTCTATGGACTATGCCCTCCTTTTTTCTGATTCTTCTTCAGCAGCATCTCTTCACCCTGTTTCTCAAAATCTTTCTCACATACAATTATACATCCTGATTTTTTTCAACTCGTTAAGCATGTTATATAAATAAACCCTTAGATTAAAATTACAGGGTCAGTTTAATTTGTTTGTTTTTTTCCTTTTAGTCTTACCCTTCATTAGAGAACTCTTTATTTTTATTCTGCTCTTGACTCAGTTAGGATCTTCTTTGAATTTAATGAAGGCTATGATGTTTAATTTCTAATGAAATTTATGTACAGTTCTCTTACATATAATTCCTCTCCCAGCACTTACCAAGAGTGGCGAGGACATGGCGGAGTTCAGCCCCCATGACTGTTCCATTGCCCTCTTTGTCGAAGACACGAAGACCTTCAACAAAGTCTTCAAAGCCACCTTGATCTTTATTATTGGCAGCTGCCTGCAACATGGGCAGGAACTCGTCAAACCCAATTTTCTTTGCATTCATCTCTGTGGAAAAATAACACAATCACTGTGTTGGTAAGTGCATGTTATGATATGTCTGTAACTCTTCTTATGAAATACCTAGTAGAGATTTACAGTAGATTAGTCCCACCAGCAGTGATATTATCCTGCTTTTGAAAATTAATTTAATTTAGAACGTCAAAGCTCTTGAGGAAAGAGAAACATCTAAGTATTTGCTTATGGCTATGTCTATCACCTCAGAAAGCTACTTTCACAGAAAATAGACAAGTTTGTACTCAATTAAAGTAGGGTGTTTTTTAAATAAAATTCTTAATTTCATAGTTGTCACCCACAGCTCTGTTTCCAGGTAAATAGACAACAATTGCATTGCTAGCACAGAGGATATGTAAGTTGATTGAAATACACTGCAAAGAGGAGTGAGTTATGTAGGACGAGTAGTGGATATTTTATTTGATTAATACTGTATGTATGCATTCAGCAGATCTGTGGTGGGGTTATGTATTTTCTTTTCTTTTTGTATATTTGTGCAACACTGTCAAGCAGGTAAAATCATAGCTTCTGGTATGTCACTGACTCTTCTATAGTGATATTCTTATTTACTTGTATTAATAGTTCAGTATAATGTATTTCTTTTATATTTGTTTGTTTATTTATTTTAGAAAATTTATGTTACATGGCGACTCAAGGTGACTTACATGAATATAAGAATGTTACCTTTGTAACCTTCTTGGGACTCAAAACAAAATGCAGTAGATTGTTCGTTAATCTCCGATCCAATTATTGCTCAAACCCTGACCTAATTAATCTAAAAAGGCAACTATATCTTGTGTCTTCAGCCTCCGCCTTTGTCAGATGTTTCACTCTTCATCATTAAAGGTATGCAAAATTAAAAGAATGAAAATCTACCCGGATGATGCTCACTTGAAGATAAGGGGTAGACTTGTTGAGTTAAAAATATTACAGCAATTTGTATGTCCTTCAGCATAAATACTGTTAATAAGAAAATCATTTATGTATTGTTTGAATTATAATTTAAGAGTATGTAAAAACCCAACACTGCAATACTTCTAAATGTCAATTAACTGCATTTCAAGCCTATCCCACTTACTTTCTTAGGCTTTCTCCTAAGAGTAACTTAGAGGAATTCAGCTCTACTTTGCCGAATAAAAAAAGATCTCTAAGCAATCTCTACATTTTCTAAGTTTTCTAGTTCCCTAATTTAGAGGGACAAATGGAGGAGTAGATAGCTGAATGCAAAGATACAAGTGTGTATGTGTGTATTTGCTTGTGTGATCAAGCTAGTCTTTCGGAAATCAATATACTAAATTTCAGACATTCATTTAACAGGAAAATCATTGGGAGGATATATTTTGATTAGGGTGGATCACAAAGAAGATTTACCCTCATTGCTGGGGTTGCCCAGGATCTTCTTGACTTCAGCATTCGTTGGGTTCTGTCCAAGAGCGCGGATGACATCTCCAACTTGGCTTAGAGTGATTTTGCTTTCCCCGGTCCTGTCAAACAGGAGGAATGCCTCCTTGAAGTCTATAGAGAATAGAACATTGGACTTACTAGAGGAAAACACTGAATCCATAAAGTAGCTATAAGCAATGTTTTTTTTTTAAATAAAAATCCCGGCATGTTGAAAGTGCAAAAAGAAAGAGGGTACTTTTTATCATATGTGGTGGTCTTGTTCAGAAGGCCAGAAGTACTGGCTTAAAATTAAAAAATGGTTGCAAGAGATCCTTAAGGGACAAATAGAATTGGAACCAGAATTATTCTTGTTAGGGATATTTAAAAAGAAATGTGGAAAAAATATAAAATATATAATATTACACATTTTAATGGCTGCTAGAATTGCATACACTCAATGTTGGAAGCACAATTATACACCATCAGATGAACTGATCATTCAAAAAATAATGATGTGTGCTGAGATGGATAAATTAACCCTGATTTTACGAGAGAAAGAAAACTCTGAATATTATAGAATTTGGGAAAAATGGTATGATTGGATTGAATTAAGACAAATGGATGATGAAAGAATTAATGATAAGCAACCTATAGATTAAAGGTTTACATTCACATAAATTGTATATATTTGCAAATAAGCACAAAATAGAACTTTATGAAATAGATGTCACATACTGTTAATGTCATAATATGTATATTTTTTGGTTCGGTTTTTAAAGATACAAAAGACTAATAAGTTTATTTTAAAAAAATCCAGATTCTCTGCCACCACATCCAGTGGCATCATATTTCAATAATTTTACCTGCAATCTTAATGTTTTGTTTTGTGTGGTATTTTTCTCTGTTCACTCTCTCTTCCCCCTCCTTTCTCCCCTTTTTTCCCTTTAGGAGCTAAAGAAGTCTCTTAGCTGGGACACAAAAATGATAAGAAGGTTGTCATTTTCAAGAAAAATGGGTTGGATGATTGAACTAATATGGTCAGTGAAACATTAAATGATAGCATATCCATGGTAATCTATGTTAATTCTTCTGTAAACCTTTTCCTTGTTTCTCTCTATAAGCAATTATGTGATTTGGAGTCCTTTTGAATTCATAAAGTAATATTTAAGTAATTTCACATATAACCTCAATTACTTAAATTAATTAAGCACTACTTAATATTGCTTTACCAATAGGCAGTGGTGGGATTCAAATTATTTTACCACCGGTTTGGTGGGTGTGGCTTGTTAGGTGTGCTTTGTGCGCATTGCACGTATGCACAGCAAACACACACCTTGCACGTGTGCAGAGCCTTTCCTACTGACCTTCTCCTGCACTCCTGCATTCTCCCTGTGCCTTCAACAGCTGACGCATGGCAATCCGCTGTGCCACGCGATGCAGCTGAGCTTCAAAAGCAGAAAATAAAGGGTAGTATGGAGCCAGGGCAGGCAGGCAGGCCCAGCAGCTGATCGTCAGAGCAAACCAGTTTGCTCCCAGATGATCTTTGGAGCTACCGGTTCGCGTGAACTGGGCCGAACCGGTAGAATCCCAGCCCACCAAGAGATATCTGATATTTTTAGACCGATGCAACTATAAAGCTTTGAGCTCAGTGGCAAACTGCGCCTCAGTGTGGAAATGCTAAATATCATTATTTATGTAAATAATGAGAGATAAATTTTAGAACAAAATGTCAAAAAGAGAGTTTAGGATTTGATCCATGGATATTTCTGAGAAGTATTAGCTCTATAAAGAATTGTTTCTATGTTGAAGTCTTTGGGTATTGCTTTTATAAAAAAAGATCTAAAATGCTGTTTTTTTACATCTTCTATATAATGACTTCCTTTGCCTAGAAATGAAATCCAATCAGAACACAATCATGAGTAATTCAGAAGTCATTTTCCCATCAACCAAGTTCCTGTCACTATCATCAACAATTTTATCAGGTTTGCGATATTCCAGATATCACTTTGTGTTAAATTCACTTATCTTAATGAGGTTCAGTTTGATCATTTCTAGATTAGTAAAGTGAGTGCAGCTGGTCCTTGACTTACAATCACAATTGAACCCAAAACTTCTATTGCTATGCAAGCCAGTTGTTAAGTGAGTTTTCCCCCACTTTACAACCTTTCTTGCCATAGTTGTTAAGTGAATCACTGCAGTTGTTAAATTAATATCACAGTTGACTTTGCTTGTCAGAAGTTCGCAAAAAGTGATCCCATGACCTTGGGATACTGCAACAGTCATAAATGCATGCCAGTTGCCGAATATTCAAATGTTGATCATGTGAACATAAGGATGCTGAAACAGTCTTAAAGTCATGCCACTTTTTTAGTACGGTTGTAACTTCAAACAGTCACTAAATGAATGATTGTAAGTCAAGGACTACCTGTACAGTATTTGATTTTTGGAATAATAATAATATACTGTATTAACTATGCCATTGTTGCATATGCATTATTTTTCAAACTAACTAACATTTTTGTAAATTCACGGTAAAACTGAATATAATTCCCATTCCTGCTAAGGTCTTCAAACATTAGAGTGCTTCCATGTTAAAATATAAAATCATTTGTGTCTGCTCCAATTCTGAATGACACGGTAAATGGCAAATCTCAGTAAGAAGTACGTGATGATGCTGATCACACAGTTGCCTTTAAAGGCTTGCAAACCAAGTTTTGCTATTACCGGTGGTATATTTTGTGGACCCAGCCAATGATTTTCAACTGCAGTGGTGCATATATTTATTAGACATTTAAATAGAAATATATAAAAACACTTTCTAAATCACGTGTGTCTTCAGGAAGGAAGAAAGGAGATGATTATTTATGTAACGGAGACAAAAGAAAATGAGAGATGAGTATATCCTTATCATTCACAAATCTAAACACTGTTTTCCAGTGTGGAGTTTATCACTTAGAGATGTGAAAACTCTCTTCATGTAGAGCAGCTGCATTGCCAAAGCCACATTTGAGCTCCACTCTGACACCTGATTCCTAATGAGACTACTCATTTTCCCACCTCCTTTTTCTAAAGGACAGAACTTCTGAACTGGATTTCAGAAAAATAGATGTGGCCATGACCAGGCATCTAGCCCTCCCACATGTGTCTGAAGCAGCTTCTCCCATGAATTTCATAATCCTATGAAAAGGGCAGAGTCTTCCCGATCTGGTGTGGGATAAACTCATTCAACTATTCGAACAGTTAATGGCTTGTCATACAGCTGCCACCTGGAAATGCCAGGCATTGGATATTGATCGTAAAGATAGAAAGAATCACTGAAACAAAAGATATAGGATTAATATTGATTCAGTTGGGTTAGTATACGATCAAGTATGCAGTCTGCATTAATTTTTCCTAGATGCTTTGTGCTGCTATTTTAGGGTTTACTCTAGCCCTTCTTATTACACTGTGCAAAGGAGCTTCTTTGCCCTCTTCTAAATTGCTGAGATAGGACATATGGCTCCTAGACTGTAACTCAATATATTTGATATTAATCCTATCTCTATCTGATGTGTGGGGCCTATGAAGTCTCCTGTTCCAAGATCCTCTCTTCTTACAGCTTATAAAAAGTTGGCCTTTTAGAGATGTAGAAGGAAAGCTACTACATACTTCAAGGTTTATATAGTAGTTATTTGCTGGATATCAAGAACAGAACTACCCTCATTACTATCATTGGAAAATCTAATCACCAGTATCTCTCTGTCTAGTAAATGTAAACACCACTATAATACTATTAACAATAGCCAGTAAACATATATAGTGAGAAAAAAACTTGAAAATGTCTGCAAGCCAGCCTCCTTATCGTGCATATAGTGGGTTGTTACTGTATAGCAGGCAGAACAAATGATATTTAAGCATATTCTGACACTTTAAAAATATATTTGCTATTGTTGTAGTTTGTTATCAGAATAATCATCACAGCAAAACATTCATAAAATATTTGCTCAATCATTTTTCTCTGCTTTACACTAAGATATTGCAGCACAGATTATTCTCCCTTTACCCTCCATGAAGCTTAAGTTTCCATGAAGTTAAAATGTTGCTTTTACAGGTGACAGAATTAATGTTGTTTAGAAACAGAGCTTAATTCTAAACTTTCAACAATAAAAACAAACGTGATCTAGAAGTAAATATTCTTAGCGTTTCTCCACTTTTTAATGTTTTTCTTAAAGTAAGAAATTGATTACAAAAATGGCAACTGATCATTTATATTACTGTAATCTGAATAGGGATAACAATCTATTATAAATGCTCACTTACTAAATTATGTTCCTAAAAATCCTTCTCATTCATCACACTTCACTTGATATTGACTTAAAAGTTAATACAAATTGGCCCAGTAAATTCATGCTAATGAACTAAAAAGGAAGGTTTTAACCTGAGTATACTTTGTAGCAGTACAGATTTTGTAAGCAAATGCATATGTGTATATTAATTGTAATAAAGGCATATTAAGGTGAAATAAAGGTAAAATCATTAATTTTACTACAACAACATGACCATACATATTATACAGAAATTAGTAATGACTCTATATATGTTGCCTGCTGCTGTTAAATTGAAAGCTGGAAGACCATTTGTTGTTGTTGTTGTTATTGTTATTATTATTTATCTAAGCATTATGTTTGGCAACACAATTTATTTGGAAAAGTATTTCTACAAAAGTGCATTTGATGGAAGAGTAATGTTGCAATATTACATTGAAATCTGTTTGAGCAAATACTCTTAGGATGGCAGCATTAATGGTAAAAAAGATGTCTTGCTTTTGACTGAATATTATATCCCTGAATAGAAATAAATCTGCTCTAGAGCTAGTGATTAAAATTAAGCTTTAAAGCAAATGTGGCTTCATAAAACAGAACAAAATTTTTATTTTGAGAAAAAGTATCACCAGAATTAGGAAACTATGCAACAGTTCTGTTACATGAATGAAAAAAGCATTCCAAACCAGTCCTTATTTATGAAAATTCATGTTATATCTTAAAAATTAGATGGAGGGAAGTTATACTTTTTCTCCAGTTATACACCGTTCTTTTCTAAATATTCACAAGTAAGAAATTATGCATAGTACATTTTTCATATATTTAGTGTATAGCATGCTAGAAAAAAAAACGGTTTGCCTTTCTTGGCTTTGCTAACTTTATTCCCTCCACTGTCTCATCTTGGGAAGAACTATGAGGAGAGTCGAATGACAGGTTTGGTGAATCCAAATCAATAAAATTCCCTATTTATACCAATGCACACTTTCTAATAGTACTTTATGTGAAAATGTGTCTGCCTCTGTTTATGCATTTTTCCTGAGAACTCACCATCCTGTTGATCCTTGGAGAATTCGATCTGTTAGAAAAAAATTAATCATATGACAAAAATATTTTTTGGAATTCATAGCATCCAGCTTGCTCCATGAAACATCTTTCCAAGATGCAAAGAAAAGGACAGGTTTTTCTTACAATATCTGAGATACTACTAAACTGCTAATGAAATAATACATTCATAAGCCAATGAGCATGCAACATTTGTTATCACAATATTAAATTGCAATAATATTCAATAATGTTCCACTTACCAGCAATTTGATCAGCACTGAAAGACTGCATTTGGCAACAAGGAGGGAAAAAAAGGAAAATACTAGTATTGTTGGAAAAAATTGCACTGACAGACAAAAACTACACATATCCTATAGCTGATGGCTACATTCAAGAAGTAGCAGGCCAAGGATGCACTCTACTCATGACAAAAAGATCAGTGTTACATCTTTCTATATGTAGTGAGAAGCATGGAAATGGAATATCAATATGGTATGATACATATTACAAATCAAATAAATTGCTGCTTTCCATTAGTGAACACAAGGTAAGAAGCAGCAGCATTACATTGAAAAGAACTATGAAAGTAGTCTTAGGGAAGTACAAACTTATATTTACTTGTAGCAATAAGTCCCATTTAATTCAATGAGATTTACTTTTTTGCAGACATCCACAGGTCCTTTTAGATAAAGATTTATCTGCTCTTTCAGCTCTATATAAAATAGCTTGCTTTTATGATGGTTCACTGGGATTCTTACACACAATAATTTTAATACATCTGAGTTATTATCAGCAACTTGCTATAAGGTTGTGGGAAATGTGCAAACTAATGAATGAATCAATTCCTAAATAACCCCAATACAATACATAAATGTAACTGTAATGTACACACAATTTGTATGTTACACATCTACCCATTTCAGCCTGATTTTGTTGGGCATTGCCCCATTAAAAATCTCACTAAATTGATTTCTGGACTGCCTTATTACAACTAGCACAATGTTGGAAATTATAATGTTACATTAAGTCATTAGCTAAGCAGAACTTAATTTCCTTGCAAACCCACCATGACTGAGAAAGCTGGAAGGGAAGAGGAGGAGCAGGAGCAGCACTGCCGTCAGACTTAGCCGCGAGGCGTCTGAATCCCTGGGAGTGGTCCTTACTCCCTGTGCTTAGATCTTTTTATTGAACTGAAGACAGTGACATCAGTGGGAGGATTGGGTGCCAAACTGGAGCAGCCACTCCCCCTTGGAGAGTTCTTTAGCTTTCTTAGGGCAAAGAGAAGGAAGGATCCATTTCTTGATGGACCTCTGGCATAGACTATTTTTAGGACACTGCAGAGAAGATAGGGCGCTGTTCACAGTTTCACAGGGCTGGAATCTTGTCAGCATTTTATCACTCCACAACATAAATGTGGAACACATCTTGAGTAGTCTACCTCTTTATTTAAGGGGCTACTGAGTGAACCGGAGAGATAATAGATTGGCAGTTTGGTTTGACTTTTAATATTTGTATTCAATATTGAATTGGATATGTTTATTCTGGAGAACTGAAATATTGACCAGCGCTATAACAGCACTCTTCGATGCCCAAAGGGCTGTGACTTAATAGTTTTGCTGCCTTGGAAGACTAGTGCATTTAAAGGGATGAATATGGGGAACCATGTTTAGAAAGAACATGGAGAAGGAACAATTTGATAGTGGATACCCATTTCCTTGATTGCTCCTACTCTTCCCCATACCAAAGGTCTGTCAGTCCTTCCTAAAATGGACTTGAGCTATGTGTATAGGGCCATATAAAGAGTTCCCCAAGTCTCATTGACTTCCCTCTCACCTTCATCCCCAAATAGAATCATACCTGTAGAAAGCACAAGAGGTTTCTTGGTGGACTAATCTAAAGACTGGTCATTGTGGTTGGTCATCTGGGACAAAACCTAGTAGGTTCTCAGGCCTTCTCTTTAGAAACATGAAGTTGAATTTCTGGGCTAAATTTGAACACAATATGAGTACTGCATGCTTATTTTATCAATCAAGTGGAATGGAGTGACAAGAGCTGGTATTTACTCTGAAAGCAAACACTAGTCTGGTTGTAGTATGGTAAAAAATCATGTCAAATGAGGTTTTGTTCAAAATATATGCATTTTATTGATGGATGGATGCATTTTATTAATGCACAGCTTAATTTTAATCATAGGTGAGAAATTTACAGGTGATAGATCTAATCTTTGCAATGGCTTGCTGGATTAGAAAAGCAACATGAGAAAGCAATTGGTTCCTAGTGTATTAGGCCACATTAGAAGCACTATGTGTAAAGTAACAGAAATCTAATCCTCACTCTAAGCCCTTTTGTTTTAAAAACAAACTTCCCACATATTTTCAGGAATTAGGCAAAACAGCAATAGCACTTTGCTTCATCATTCCTACATCCCATTCCCGTATTTGAATAGATGTGTGAAATGTTAACAGTTGACTAAATACGCATTCTTATTGGGACATAATGCCAAGCTCCAGTATCAGTGATAAACATAGAACTAACGTTGGTTATATGTTGCATTTAGCTCCCAGTATAGGCATAGAATAACAGAGTTGAAAAGGACCTTGGAGATCATGTAGTCCAACCCCCTGCTCGAGCAGGAGAGTCTATTTCACATATTAGCCTCTACCTAGGATCAAACTCACAGCCTCCTGATTGTGATTTTAATCCTTTTGTGTCTAAATGCATACACAATGCCTGGCATTAATTAGGAAACTATAGCATGGTTTACCATGTAATATGAATATGCCTATATTCTTTATATGTATGGAATTCTTTATATGTATCCCCAAGAAATGCAAGAATTGGCTTAATGGAATTAAATTAAGGCTCCCCATTTTTCCTAGGATCCGGCTGAAAAAGCACACATTAATGATGTTTATGTTATCTATAAAATCAAATATGCAAATTGAGTAATTATTTCCAGTTTCAAAATAGATCATTTTAGATCTGGGTAAGCAAACCTAAGGGGTATGCTTTCAGTTTGGCAAGTTTTGGAGTTCCACAAAATGAAACAGGCTCTTGGCAAGAAACCCACATCAAACCCAGAGCATCATGACACTCCAAGAGCAATTTGGTGACAGGTAGGAGGAATATCTACAGGTAGTATCTACAGCATCCCTAAAGCTTTGAATTCTCCAAGATAGGTCTGGAAGGAATATGTTAGGTGATTGACACATCTATCTTCCTAATTCTGAAGAGTGTGAAAAATTAAACTTTTTAAAAGGTACAGACTCTTTAAAAACTAATTATTAGTTTTTCTAATCAAGTCTTCAACTTATTTTTCTTACACTGATGAGGATTCGTTGAGAATTACTTGAATCTCCAAACTTCAAACCTTTCCATGAAAACTAAACACACTTTTGATGGTTTTCCAAGCTCATCATTAGGAGTCTGAAATTCTTCATTTCCCAAATCTGACTTCTGACATATATCATGCAAAAGTTGGGAACTGACATGTATCATTTAAAGTAAAAGTTCAAAGATAAACAGAAGCAGTAACAAAGATTGTCAAGTCTAATTTTCTAGGCAGAGTGCCTTTCAGTATAAATATTGTATTTCAAAATAAGTTAAGTCCATTTGACTACTTGTCACACTTCTCTTGCAGATTCTGTCACATGGGATTTGGTATTCTTATGGCTCCAAGTATTCTTCCAGAAAGAAATCAGGCATAGGAACTAGAAGCAAAATATTTCCTTTTAAACAATTTACTTACATTGCTTTTGTCAGTCTTGAAAATTTCCAGAAGCTATCAATTAGTAGCTTGTATGTCTAGTACTTGAACATGGAGAGGCAGACCAAGCGTTAAAGAAAACCATTTTCACTAATGTTCCATTTTATTAATAATCATTTAAAAGGATGCTAAGAATTGACTGAGAAAAAATAAACCTTAACTTAAACAGATTCATTTACTTTTTTACAAAATCATTTTTGGTTGCCACAGTAACAAACAGAATGTTAAACAGAAGCTGTTTAAAATAAACCAAAAAGGCCTTTGCTTTCTCTAATGCACAGTGACTTATAATCACAAAATATCACATTTATAGAGGAAGAACAGAATGTTCATCATCCCTATTCTGGCTAACACATTTTATATTACAATCCTCATTTTATTCTATCATGAGTTAATTAATGAATTCAGCAACAATAATAGCTATTAATGAATGGGGGAGGAGCAATATTTGGAGAATTTTGTGCCAAGTAAATAATTAATTACGAAGTTTTTTATGTGCTGAGTCACAGGATAAGATCTCCACCATAGGAAGGAAGGAAGGAAGGAAGGAAGGAAGGAAGGAAGGAAGGAAGGAAGGAAAGAAAGAAAGAAAGAAAGAAAGAAAGAAAGAAAGAGAAGAAAGAAAGAAAGAAAGAAAGAAAGAAAGAAAGAAAGAAAGAAAGAAAGAAAGAAAGAAAGAAAGACTTTGGATTGAATGCTATTGAAATGGTAAATGCCTATGGAGATTCTCAGCCATCCAGATCATGGTTGTCCCATAGATGCTTTTTCAAGAGGCAATTGGACTTCCTTTGCTTTGAAATGGTATCATTGCAGAGAGGGGTTCTGAAGAAAGAGCATTCCATAACCAGGTCACTGCCATAAAAAAGAGTCTCTCCCTGTACTGCAAGAGGCCTGTGGCTGAGCCTCAGCAGATTGAAAGGCATTATATTGGCTTTGACTCATCATTCCTCTTGTCCTGCTCACTCTATGGCTGATGCCACCAAAAGCGGCAGGGAATATTAGGCTGAGTTGCCTTTAAAGGAGACTGTATTGACCCCTACTGGCCATAACAGCTGATTGCAGGCAGATCTTGCTATCTGCAGGTCCAGTTTTGAACCTCAGAGGAAAAGCGAGTGCTTGTTGGAGAACATTATTGAAAAGATAACTCTTAGGAACAAATTAATCAGAAGAACAGGACTTCTGAAATTCGTAAAAAGAAATCAGTTGCTTTAAAGCAAAAA
Organism: Notechis scutatus; assembly: GCF_049901735.1. Taxonomy (NCBI): domain Eukaryota; kingdom Metazoa; phylum Chordata; class Lepidosauria; order Squamata; family Elapidae; genus Notechis; species Notechis scutatus. Next base: position 166,932,017 of record NC_142009.1, on the reverse strand, counting down.
GGCTGTGTTTCTTTTCACTGTGTTTACAGTAGCAGTTGGGAGTGAACCTTGATGCACCGGTTCTTTCTCAAGTAAATAGCTTATTAGGCAATAAATGAATAGACAATTGTGCTACTTTGCTATTTATGGTTGCTATATTTCTTGCTAACTTGGGCTGCATTTGCATGGCACACTAGTTGGCAAGGTTCATATGACATATCCATGCATTAGCTACACTGCCCAGATTTCCGTAATACATAAAGTACCCAAACTAATCTACACGGAGGATGAGGGAAAGCATGATATAATGGCTATCAATTTTGACATGTTAATATAATTTCTAGTGCTTTGTGCTATTTAAAACAATAATATTTTTATTCAATATTCAGTTATAAAGTCAAATATTCCACCTAGGAACATATTTAACGTTCACTGTTAAGTATGTCCTTATTTCTAAGGTTAGCAACAGAGGCAGCAGCATCTAATGCAATTTCCCCAAAAGATTGGTTTTTATTTTGCGAAGGTGCTAATTATTACTGGCCTGTACTGGGCCGCTAAGAGCTGGGCTAGTTTACAAAAGGAAAGATCCACCTTTTTTCTGACCAAAACTTCCTCACGTGAACATTCATACAGTTGCCACTGAAAATGGAGACTTGATCATAATAGATTTTCTAAAATCACAAAAATATAGCATGAGTTTTTATGTAGGTACCGGTCTCATAATATAAAAAGCCCTGTACAGAAGAAAATAATTCTGGGGAGTGACCACTACCACTGTCAATACCAACATTTCCTACAACTAGCCATCCATACTGGTGGAATGAATGGAAATATTTTACCGTCTAATTGTTTGTATATTTTTAGTAGCTCAACCTACAGTCAAGTAGCACCTTAAAAATAAAATCTAGAATGTTCTACTTACTGGCAATAGTTGTATACCAGTAAAATAGATCTTAAACTAATAGCCATCTAATGCTATGTACAAAAGGATTCCACATGTTTACATCATCCTGGACTCTTAGGGACCTTAGTGTCAAGCATCAGAGATGCAAACATATTGTCGTTATCATCTTGACAGAAAAACTGGTTATGCTCTGTAGTCCCCACAGCTTATTTAAAATTTGTGATCAGGTTTGAATTCTAAAGAAGTGTTACTGAATCTTCAGATCAGTCTTGGATTAAGTGGCAGCCTCAAATGCTACTCGGGTTAGTTAGCTTCTGTTTCTTCCCATTCTTTTTTTGTCAGATTAATAGAAAAGTTCAAAGTCTGATTGTTGATGCCACCAAAATGATATGATATTATATTCTATAATGATGTTGCAATTTTATGGTGTTAGTTCTGTATGAATTAACAATTCAAATATTAATCAATTCAATACAGAGAATCAATACTCATATATTACTATATATTCTGGAAGACTCTCTTCTAGTTACCTGAGTATCTTATCATATATCTTAGCATGATTGTATTTTCAGGACTTAAAATATTGTTTTGTTGTTAGACTAACCTTTTTCCTCTTCTTCGCTATTATGAATTGTCCGTCAGTGCAATTTATTTCCTTACCTTCTCTCCTTATGCCATTTGCTATTCATTCAGCAATGACCTGACTGAGTCATAAATGCAACAGTTAAGAAAATGATCAAAATAAGCAAAGATCCATTGGTACAATCGCATGCATAAATATTATTCTGCTTCAACCCATATACATTATCAAATACCATGCAAAAGCTAATGCAGTGTTTGCTTTAGAAGAGTCTTTCCTAACCAAGTTGTCCCAGTTTATATGATGGACATGAGTTTAAGGAAGATTACTTAAAATTGTGCTAACATTAATCAAGAACAGCCTTCTGCTGTCACAGTGCTTTCTGATATTAGACTATAATGTCCATATTCTACAGGCAAACCACCATTAGCTGAAATCAATGAATTGTAGGCCAATATATGTGAAGGCTGCTGGATTGGAACAGCTGACTTAGAGATTTAATTGTGAGTTCTCACATAGATGTTATTTTATCTAAAGTGCTGTAGGAGAAAAATGCCCTTCAAAGATAACTTCTTCGTTTTATGGTGTTCAACTATGCATGGCATGCTTATTTTAAAAATAGATCTCACAGTAATTTTATACATATGTTCCAAGGGACAAATGCCATCTAACACAATAACCCAAAGTAATCTCATCTATCAGGACTTAGAAAGTGTACTTTCTATGTTAAGTAAGTTAAGTAATCTCATGTATCAGGACTTAGAAAGTGTACTTTCTATGTTATTATACCTGCTTTCTGGAAAAGCATCCAACAGTGGTCCATATGGCTTCATCCCGATGAAGTTCAGAAAAATCACTGAAACCTGGCTATTCTCCCAGGCCTTGGGAAAGGGTAGGGTGCTGAGATCCTGTTGCATTTCCCCCCTCTATTATGTACCTATTTGGGGGGAAGGGGGGACCTGTATGTTCTATGTTCTTCTTACTGTTGATTCTTGCTTGAAAAGTTGAAAAGTAACAGATGCTTACAGACAGAGTCTAAATGTATTTCGTGGTGCAATGGTTAGAATGCAATATTGCAGGCTAATTCTGCCCCACAGCCAGGAGTTTTGGCCTGACTGACTTAAGATTTACTTAGCCTTCCATCCTTCCAAGGTTGGTAAAATGAGGACCCAGATTGCTGGGGGCAATATGCTGACTCTGTAAACTGCTTAGAGAGGGCTGTAAAGCACTGTGAAGTGGTATATAAGCCTAAGTGCTATTGCTATTGCTAAATATTTAATTGTATACATAAACACACATATGCCTATGCATTAATCACATTATTTCCTGTAAAGCAATCAATTTAATTTGAACCACCAATTTTTCAAAGGCTATTCATGGACTCTTTGCATTGAAAACTATACCCTCAAATTCAAAATAGGAAATACAGAACACTGTTTTAGGTGCTGCCAACAATAAAGAATTCTGAGCTTCCAAGACTTTTGATGTGTGGGCATTTGCATCCTGCTTTATCCCACCAAGGAAATTGAGTGACATACAGTAGTTTGCTCAGAGGGATCTGATAAGTTCACAGCTGAACTGAATGCTGAAATCTGAACTTTCAGATTTCCTGCTGGCTCTGTTAGCAAAGCATATCTCAATTCCCAAGTGAAGTATCTGTAACTTAGTGTTAATTCACTTTGAATATCTTTCAAAACTATCAAGCTACTTCATGGATTCAACAGGATGTTTGAATTGTTACCTGTTATTAGTCTCAGATCAGATATCCTTATAGCAACCTGGGTATATTAAAAATTATTTCTGAATTCTGGAGAAGAGAAGGCAAAGTTCAGGAAAAGATGGCACCTAAAATCAACTATTTAATTATTTATATTGATTCTGGAGTAAAAAATGAGTTTTTCTCTATGAGTCTTTATGAGTCTTAATATTATATAATCGCTATAAAGATGCTTTTTGGCTTTTAAAAATATATATATTATTTTTTAATGTATATTTTCCTTTATCATACATCATATTTCCATTTCTGCAATGACTGTGTACTGTCTGTATCACGTCTTTTTTGAATATACATAAAATTATACACCCTAGTTTTAACCATTATTCTCATAAATATACAATGTAATCTTTTTGGATATACATAATATACATAGTATTGTATGCCATAATTATAACCATTATTCTCATAGTTATACTGTATAGTCTTCACCTCTAGTCACTCTATACACATTGATCTATAGTCAAGTACAATCTAGTGGTGATATTACTTATAGTGTGTATATTTATCTATATCTATATACATGTATTTACTTCTATTTTGTTAATCTTCTTTTATTATAAAATTACTGACTTCTGCATCTGTTTTTCTAACCATTTGTACCATAAGTCCCATGTTGAATAATACTCTGTTTCCTCTTTATCCTTAATTTCCATCGTTAATCTGTCCATTTTGGTGCATTCTAATATTTTCTGTATTACCTTTTCATCTATAGATATACTTTCATTTTTCCAATTTTGTGCATATGTGATTCTTGCTGCTTTTATTACATGTGGCATTAAGTATATAATTCTTTTGCTGTATTTCCCCAGTAGTATACCCAGTAAGAACAATTCTGGTTTTAAATCGATTTGTTGTGCTATGATTTCTTATAACCACCTTTTTAATCTTTAACCTGTATTTTTTCCATTGACATAACCACCTTTTAGATCCCAGTTTAACCCGATGTTTGAAACAATTCCATTTTGCTGTCTGCCATTGGACAAGGTCCACGTACCACAATACCCGGCTGGCCCGTAGTAGGATCCCAGTACCGGTTTACATTTCTAGCACTCTGGTGATATGTTTTGGAACAATTTTGCCATTCTCGCTGGTGGCAAATGCCATCTAAAGAACATTTTGTAAAGATTTACCTTGTATACTGTTGACATCGTTAATTTGTAATTTCTTTCCCACAGTTTTTGCCAATTGTCTAATTCTATGCTCTATCCAAAATTTTTAGCCCATACTATCATGGTTTCTTTTACATTTTCTTCTTCCATTTTAAAGTTCAATAAGTAATTATAAATTTTCTTTATTAATTTGTCATCTGTCCCTAACAATATCTGGTTCAATTCTAGGGGTTCCTTATAAAATCCACATATTTCTGCATCTTTCTTATATTTTATGTTTGTATTTGAATATGTGACCCCCAGGCCAAGTCTATTCCCTGATTTTTTTTAGTTCCCTTGTTCATTTAGGATATCTTTATATCTTACAATTTTATCCAGTTCTAAAGCACTAGGGTATATTAGCACTTCTATCGTGGATAACCAGACTGGTATTTTCATATAATGACTGTTTAATTTTTTCCCATGCTGACAAGAGAGCATTCCTGATGTAGTGCCTTTGGAAGTAACTATGTAATTTACTTTTCCTGTACCATACAAATGCATGCCACTACAATTGTAAATCATGTCCTTCTAATGTCAATATTCTTTTGTTCTTCAAATTTATCCACTCTTTCATCCATATGAACACTGAGGCCTGATAATACAGCTTCCAGTCCGGTAGCCCAAATCTCACCTTGTTTTTCATGTCTTTTAACATTTTCAATTTGATTCTTGGTTTTTTACCTTGCCAGATGAACTTTGAAATCAATTTATTTAAGTCCTCAAAAAAAATTTTTCCTAGCTTTATTGGGAATGCTTGAAATAAAGAGAAGCAATTTCGGTAGGATATTCATTTTTGTTGTGGTTATCCTTCTGACCAGCGACAGCTGTAGATTTCTCAATTTTTCCAAATCTGTCTTTATTTGATGTATTAATTTAGTGTAGTTGTCTTCTTTAATGGATGTGCATCTTGCTGTTAGCCAAATTCCTAGGTACTTAACTTTTTTAGTTGTCTGCATGTCCATCTTTTCCATCAGTCCATTTTTCTGTTTGCTTGTAAGATTCTTTGTCAATATCTTGGTCTTTTTCTTGTTCATTTTAAGTCCTGCCACCTCGCCGAACTCTTCTATTTTCTTTATTAATTTGAGTCCCATTTTTAGAGGCTCCTCCAAGATAAATACTAAGTCATCTGTGAATGCTTGTACTTTGTAGTGTTCTTTTTTTAATCTCCAAACCTTTTATTTCTGGCTCTTGTCTGATCTGTCTAAGCAAGACTTCCAAGGTTAGTATGAACAGAAGAGGGACATCCTTGTCTTGTGCCCTTGTTTATGTTAAAGTTTTCTGTTATTTCTCTGGTTACTATCACTTTCACTATTTGAGTGGAGTATATTGCTTGAATCATATTTACAAAGTTTTCACCAAAGTCCATGTCTTTCAGTTGTAATATCATAAACTGCCAGCTCATATTATCAAAGACTTTTTGTGCATCCAGATCAATGCTAGCTGTTTTTCGAAGTGGGCACAAATCCTTTCCTGTCCCTTCTTGCATGCTCAAATGCAAAAGGGGAAACATTTCTCCTTTTGTTTTGTTTTTAGTTTATTTTGCTAGCCCTCTGCCAGCAAAAACAGAGATTGGGGAGTCCACATGCACCCTCCCCCCCAGCTCCATTTTCACTGGCAGAGGGCTGCAGGAAACCATTGTGCCCAAAAACGGAGCCCAGAAAGGCCACATGTGGTCCTCCTGGGCTCCCTTTTCACTGGCAGAGGCTCTGCGGACTGCTCCTTTGTTCTTTCCAGGGCAGCCCTGTGGACCAGATCTAAGCACCTCTGTTCTAGAGTGTAATAATTAAATTTGAAACTATATATTAAATAAAACAATTATAGAATTTATTATAAAATAAAAAGAATAGGACACTGAGCTTCATTAACATACACACTTCTACCAACTCTCTAGTAAATATGGATGTATTTTAGCACACAGTCACAATTGCTGGCAGAAATGCCAGAGGCAAAATAATATTTCCAAGAATGGCTGAGTACAATTCATAGTAATTGGTGTCAATGGATTACCAATATTAAATTAGTTTGAACCCTAATCAATAGATGTCACTTGTTGCAGAAATTAGGGATTAGAGCTACTTCAACTGTGTTAAAAAACACAATGTGAGAAGCAGATGAAAAATTCTCAACCAACTTCTAAGTTGCTTCTGATTGTTTGAAAAACCCTGAGTTAATCCACAATTGATGTCAAATATTGTTTTAGGATTTAAATAGTTTTTTGATAAAGCTGTTCAAAATAGATTGTCAAAAGTCCAGCTTCACCAATTGTAAGGAAAGTGTGAGACTAGACATAGCATACTGATTTCTCAAATTTAAACCTATTTAATTTGCTCAGGTTTCCTGGATGATCAGAAATAAAGGGAGCAGTAGACTTGTTATATACTCTAACAGATGTTGATGATGAAGATCATCATCATCACATGAACAATTATTCATAAAATCTGAAGAACCAGGAATATTGGTAGCCCTTGACTTACAACTATAACTAAGCCCAGAGTTATAAGTTGTGGAGTTGTTAAGAGGGTCATTGCATGATTGCACCTGATTTCATAACCTTCTGTGCATGATCATTAAGCAAACGTGGCAGTCATTAAGTCAACACATTATACCCAATGGGTATTTTTTTGTCTGAAATTGGAAATAAATGTTGGTAAATTGCAATGGCATGACTAAGGAAGGCTGCAAATGGCCATAAATGTGAGCCAGTTGCCAAGCACTCAAAATGCAACCATGTGACTATGGGCCGCAGCCATCAAAACTTTGAATCTAGGTCGTATTTACCTTTAGGGAGATCCATTGTAATTTTGAATAGTTACTAAGTGATCTGTCTTAAGTCAAGGAATACTATATTTTCAGGGGTATTAGTGGTATATAATAATAAGAGCCGTGGTGGTGCAGTGGTTAGAATGCAGTACTGCAGGCTACTTCTGCTGACTGATGGCTGCCAATTGGCAGTTCGATTCTCACCAGCTGCAGGTTGATTCAGCCTTCCATCCTTCTGAGGCTGATAAAATGAGGACCCAGATTGTTGGGGGCAATATGCTGACTCTGTAAACTACTTAGAGAGGGCTGTAAAGCATTGTGAAGCGATATCTAAGTGTTATTGGTATAATATTCAAGCAGTGCAAACACTGTACTATGTTACTTATTAATAAAGTGAGAGGCCAGAAAGCTAGATTCTAGCTTTTTCTCCCAGCTCACTGCCAAAGCCATTTCCCACAAACTCTATTGCTACATTCTGCAGAATTGCTCCAAGGTTTCTAAGATGAAATAAAAGGCTATTTTCAGGACAGAACCTGTGTCATATATTTTGTTTCGAAGGTTCTTGATTTAGTTCCTCCACATAAACCCAAGAAAGGCTCATATCTAAACAATAATCAGGAAAGATTCCTGTTCAGAGAACTCATGGGTATCTACTGTTGACACCAAAGGGTTAGTGTATCCCTCTGCTGACATGTGAATTTTGGGAGCCCAGTTCTGGTGGTCCTACTTCTTATATGGATCTTTTAAAGAGAATTGATCGATGTCACGTTTGAAAAATAACAAGGAAAAGTACTGAACTGAGCTGCATCTCAGTTCTGCTTGATTTTTGGATGTATTCATTATCACCATTGTAGAGTATCCTTGAAAGCATCTCCATAGACATATAATTAAACATTCCTGATGTTTAAGGTCAGAAAAATGTGTAATATGAAATAGTCCTCAATTTTATCCAGCAAGTGGTACTAGAAACTAGCCCCATTCAGAAAAAAAACTTGCAAGCAACAAAATGCCTGTTCGATGGAAATGAAATTCAAATATAAGAAGGTACTAAGTATTCCATATAAAAATGAAAATAATTTAAACTATTTGAAATATTTTCTTCCGCTCATGTAACATTTTATTATATCTGTTTATTCTTTAAAAATGTGAGCTAGAAATTAATAATTACAATTTCTAGTGAAATAACATTAACTATTTATATAGAGTTGGCAGGGACCACAAGGATCACCTAACCCAACCCTCTGCAATGTATAGGAAAACCACCAAAGATGCAGAACTCATAACTTCTGTAAGTAGAATACAAAGCAGAATAACAGAAATAAAAGAAACAAGCTTGGAGAGCAAACCACTACCAAAAACAGAATAACAGTTGGAAGGGATCTTGCAGATCTTCTAGTCTAACCCCATGCTCAGGTTAGAGACTGTATACCATTCTGTTAGTAAATATACTATTCTGTTGTACAAATATTACCAATAGGATGTTTTCCTTTACATTTAAATGTAATATAATATCTAAGAAACATGAGGGTCACTTACCTAAAGGAAAGCTGCAGAAGCAGAATAAAATAGTGTAAAGGTTCAGTTAGATCCATCCTATCAAGCGTGAACCTCTCACAAAAGCTATATTCTCAGCTTTCAAAACTAAGATCTATGAGAATGAGATGGTGACTTTAGTCTGACCACATTTAGTCTGAATGGAAAGGTCCCTCGAATTCTCCTCATCTGATTTAACCTCAGCCAAACCCTTTACTTGTAGTAATGCTCTGAGTAATGTAAGTAATGAAAGTGACAAGCATTTTATTCATTTGAGATGGTTGGTTCTTGGATTTGAAAGCAGTCCTCAGATCTAATCCTTGGAATTACAATCATCTCAGGAGGTGACCTTGGCCCAGTGAGTAGATTGAATTTTCAGTTTCAGGGATAAGATTACTCAACTAACTCATAGAGGTATTGTGAGGATAGGATATGAACTACTTAAGTAAAAATATATATGGAGAAATACTTTGGGCTGTGATGCATGAACAGGATATGTTGGAAACCATCCTGACTTGTTTCCAAAGAACTATAGTATGAATTCATTTTACCTGTAAATGAAAAATCCATATTTTTCACATCTAGTTTTATTGGAAGCTAATTATCTATTTGTATATTTAAGCCCGACTCTTTAAGAAGAGTGTTCATAGTTTATATAGGCTTTTTGTTTTGTACATGGGATTGAAAATTTAGATCACATGGACTTTTGCTTTAGGTAAGTAATTTTCTTCCTGTCTCAGCACCACTCCTCCTTGTACATATAAAACAGAAAGGTAATAGCAATTTCTTATTTACAGAGTTGTCATATTCCTGAGAGAATGTTCACAAAGTATTTCCAGCACTTGAAACAATGTACAAATATCACATTGTAGTATAAATGTTTGCTTAGTTTGTTTTGATCCAGGTACCCTCCCTCAACATAAATAAGAACGTGGTTTTTATAAGCATGTGTGCATGCTCATGCAATGTAATTTGGTAGAAGATAAATCTTTCTTGTTCCCATCACTGTGTATTCACCTATGCCCCTAGAAAAATTCACCCTAATTAGAAATATACTGTCCAATCTAACAGAAAAGTTCTGTGGGGTGCAGCATGACTGAAATTATAGCATTCCATTTTTTTCAGATGATAAATATACTATTAGTGATGTTTGTGTAAAGCTAAATTGAAAATTCTATTTCATTCTAACGCATTAACACATAAGCTATTAAACTAATGTAAATTACTTTTGTAAGAGACCAAGTCTGCATTCTTCTTTATAATCCAGTATGCAAGAGCGAATCCAATTTTAAATAAAGAAAAAATGCCTTAGTTGGGCCAGTTGTATTTTTTCAGTTCAATTTTAGCATTTTCCTTTTTAAAATATCCAGTGGCTCTAGTATGAGTTTCTTCAGTGAACTATAAATCATTACGTCTGAAAACCTTTTGGAAAAATTAATTCGTATTTAAGATTGCAATATTAATCATGACATCTATTAATGTTTATTTTCAGGTAAACACATAGGAATGTAATGATAAAACATAACTATCCATTTCAATGTGCTAGAATTTATTAGACAGATAGGAAGGTTCATATGAGAACCTAAGAAAATTCTTGTTACCCTTTCCATCATTTCCCAATCTACAGGTTTCCATATTAGGTAAGATTTCTTAGGTAGAGTGTCCTAAATTGGAGTCTGATAAAATCAAAATGCCAGTCAGTGGAGAATGACTCTGGACTTAGGGTCACTCAAGGAATCTATCCAGCTAGGCTCTCTCTGGCTCCATTCCAAAGATAGACCTTCTTGCTCGCCAAACATTGCAAGACATGCTAGACTGTGATACATCAGATAATAACTACGCTGTATAAAGATTTATTTCACCATGCAAAATCCCAAAGGTAGTTCATGCTAGCCTTGAAAACAAAGAAACCACACAGAAATATTAATTAACCACTTCAAAGCAAGATGCAAATTGTGAACAAAGGTAAAAGTTGTAGTCACTGAAACATTTCACTGTACATCCATATGAGCATCCACATTTCTCCCAATTTAACTATGAAAAGTATTCAATTGGGTTGCTATTTTTTCTTATGGAAAAACATTAAATATCTCCAGAAATAATGAATTATAAGTTGCTCACTATTGTATATAAAATGAGTTCTGGATGAATTTTATGAACAATAAATATTCATTGGATATAATTTTATTGATTAAAAAAGCCAGTGAATTTTCTTGGTAACATAAGTTTTATTCCACCATGTAGGCTCATGCATATTTAACTGAGGAAAAGAGTAAAGCAGAGGCCAAATTGAAATGGTTTAAACATCAGTATTTGTTAAAAACAGTACTGTAATTGGCTACTAAGATAGTTTTTCTGTACACTTAGGTAAGCTAGTGAAATATGGCATTTTGTTGTAGCTTACAAAACAAGACAAATCAAAATATTTTCGCGGTGTTTGTGTGTGTGTGTGTGTGTGTGTGTGTGTTCCTGCAAAAGAGAGGGAGGAAGGGTCCTTTCCGCTGCTAAATAAGTTCCCTGCAATGATAGCAATGATCACAAGCAATAGATAAACATCTCCCAGATCTGAATTTGGGTTGATGTAATTCTCTTTGCTCTTTGATGGAGGATGCTTTTCAGTGACCACCCAAGTCGATCTGTTTACCTTGATGGTGGAGAGATCAATTGCTTTTTCTTTAGGTGGTGCTGGTGCTGGTGCTGGGGCAGGGGCTGGTGCAGGAGCTGGAGCAGGAGCAGCTGCGGCGGCAGCTGGTTTCTTAACGTCTTTCTTTGGTGCCATTTTCTTTCCTTTTCTTTTTTAAATTAAAAAAAAGGTCCCACCCCAAAAGCCTGGAAGAGATTCCTGGGTGAGGAGCAGTGAGTGGTCAGGATGACTCCAGCCCAATGACTTGGAGGTAGACCCAGCGTGTTAAGCACCATAAGGGCATATATATATTTCACTTAGTGCCTAATACAATCTTGACACTTGCAGCTGGATTGGACAGCTTGCTAGTCAAGGGGGATGTCATTCCGAGACAGGCTATAAATGGAAGATAAGAGGGTCACAGCTTCGTGAGATTCAAGGGAACTTCAGTGCCCTTTAAAAAGGGGGGAAAAACTCCTGTGCATTTTTGCAATAGAGGGGGAATATGACAAAAACAGTTCCAATCTCCCTGGAACTTTGACTGACACCTGTTTTATTCCGGAATGTCAGTTTTGCTGCTGTTAATCTTATTTTTCATGTCTCTGTGTCATTGTGAGTAGGATTGAATTTCCAGATGGAATGTTGGCTTTAAGGATTGGGAAATGATCACAGGTTTCTCTCCTCCTTCCCCCTCCCCGCCCCTCATTTTCTTCACATCATGCCCCACCTCTCTCCTTTACTCCTCCTCTATTTCTTTCCTTTGCAAGAAGAAAGTGTTGATCCAGCGAAGAGTTAGAGGGAGTGTTTAAAAATAAAAGTAGACGTATAAGGAAAGCCTGTTTTGGTTTAGCCACAGTGTCTTTCTTTCGCCAGTCCATGATTCTTCCATCTGTTCTTATTCTTCACATATTCAGCACACAGGCTTGACAGTAATGTTTGATCTAAAAGCCAAAAGCTCTTCTTTTTTATTCAGTGTCGGGTGTTATTGGCTGACATAACCAAGTCCAATCTATACAAGCAGCAAATAGGCTATCTATTATTCCAGAAAAGACTGGAGATATTTTTTCTTATCTGTAAAGCAAACTAGCTCTCATTCAAGAACAGTCTTCCTTTTATCTCTGATTTGACAGCCATTTAACAACCTCCTATTTATCTTTTCTCATTTCCAGTTCCAGAGACATTTCCTCTTCTTTTCCTGAGTAGGTGAGTCTTTAAGCTTTGATTAATCACCTTCTTTTTATTCAGAAAAGGAACCTGAACCTTATTTTTTGCTGCTGGAGAAATAACTGCTAGATCCAGCATATTTCTGAATCCATAGCCACCCATAGGTTCATTTGATACCTTATGCTGAAAATCATTTATACAGATTTCACAAATCCAGCATTATATTTACATAATAATAAAGGTATTAAAATGTAAATGTATATACAATTTTTTATATCTCTTTATAAGTTGGAATATAGTCAACAAAGAATTCATCCCAGGCTCAGATTATCCTACATACACTATTATGTGAAGGCCTAGTTTTCCGAAGAAGGCTCTAATGCTGGAAAGGTAGAAGGGAAGAGAAGAAGCAAGATTGATGGGCTCAGTTACGGATGCAATAAATGGATTCTTGAAAATCCTGAAAGATCAGGTTAGGGACAGAACACCCTGGAGAAAGTCTGTCAGTGTGGTGGTGGCTAAGAGTCTGCACCAAATTGATGAAACATATGAATGAATGAATGAATCAATCAATCAATCACAACTCATCCAAATTGTAAATAAACATCTTTAAAACATCTTTCCTTCAAACCACTAAATTCTGCTCATTAAACACCACCCTCCCCACACAGTTGATATGTGTTTGACTTTCCCAAGGACCTGTGTAAAACATTTTAAAGAACAAGAAAAGTTAAACATCATGCAAATGACAAAATTGGACTTGTCTGTACACACAGACTGAATAAAATCTTACTGCAATCTTTTCAGTCATCAGCTGACTCTTGACAGCTCATTCCAAAGGTCACATGAATAGAGTAATTACTCATATGAATGAGTAATGAAAGTGGCGGGTAGTCTGAGAGATCAACGAAGGGCAAAATCTGGAGTTCTAACCTGACATAGCATAATGTATGAATTTAATGGTGGATTATTCCACAAACTATGATTAAATAAACAGTGGAAAAGAAGGATGAGTGTATCTAATTAAAACCACGTCTGTCTTTCCACTCTCAATGACTAATGTTCAGCTATCAGTCTGTACTCTTAACTGTAATCTAGTGATCAGTCAGAGCAATGTTTTTCAAAACTTGCCAAATTTAAGATGTGTGGACCCCAGTATCTTGTTGCCAAGTTTGAAAAATAATATCCTGGTAATCTGTAACTGACAACATTGTGGATGTGGACAAAGTCTGCATTTTTAAGCAGATGTGGATAAATTGCTAAGATGCAAACATGTTTAATCTGTCTATAGCAATTCAAAATTCCTATTTATTTCTCTAGCAGGCTGCAAATAACTGTACTGAAAATTATGCACCGGAAGCTTTCCCGTTGCTCTCAAAGCAAACACTGCATTGAGAAGGAATAATATTGCATTTAGTGACTGACTCTCTTCATGACTCGATGTATTTCAATTTGCCTGGATTGTCTGTCAGAAAGTTCTTTGAGTTTTTGCAAGCTCATACTTGTGTCATCAGTAGCCACCTTGTCTTCCACTGGCCACTTTTTAAAATACCATCAATGTCCCCAAATATCACAATTTTCTCCAGTGACTCTTGCCTTCACACTGTGTAATCAAAATATTAGCCACGGTACCCCCACAGTGGATCTGATCATTTACAGAGCTCTAGTTCAAAGCACATTGTGTAGTTTTGAGAAGGAGAGTCAAAGAATCATAATAGGAGGTGTTCTTTACAATTTAGGCATCCATAGTACTATTAAGAACCAATATGAATCAATAATTATGAATGGCTAAAACAATTAGCTGCAGGTAAAGAATTGACTGAATGAAGAGTAAAAAAACTAAAATGGAACTTGCAACAACAATAACAGATTTAAACATGTGCATATTTAGAACAAGCTGGCTTGGTTAAGGCACAATGCTAGAAACTGGGTGACCATGACTTCTAGTCCCACCTATGGCAATAAGCCAGTTGTTGTGTCCTTGGGCCAGTTACTTTCTGTCGATCCTAGGAGACCACTTCTGAAATTCTGCCGAGAAAACTTCAGGGGCTAGTCCTGGCAGTCTCCAGGAGTTAACACTGACTTACTCGCTCCCATAATACAGAGTTTAGGCAAGAATTTAACAAGCAAGAGAAAGTTAAAAAAACAAAATGAAAACATTTATCTATTCAGTATGGAACAGTTCCCAAGCTCTGTTGAAACACGTAGCATAGAGTGTGTGGATGAAGGAGCTCTGTGCTCATTTTGCCAAGAGGAAGGACACCAACTGCTGTGCTGTATATAGCCAAGGGCTGACTTTGCAATTGTGCTTCATTGCCCTCTCCCTCAAGGTTTTCTAATTCTGTCTCTAAGGAGTAACAGTATCTCTAGGTGATCATCCGAGAGGAATGCAAATTATTCCTTCCAAGCTTCTGAAGTAGCCTCTCAGCCTTTCTCAAGGGAGAAAGTTTTAGAGTTCTGGCAGTTGTTTTATATTGTAGAATGTAGAGTTAAGCCCAATGCCAAGATTCAGGAACAAAGGACTAAGATTCCACTGAACTAAATTAACAAATTTAACTATGATTTTGCTAATGGACAGTGTCTGACACATTTCCAGTGATAGAATTAAGAGATTTATTTTAGAAGTACAGTTCAAGTCCTTTTTTAGACACCAACTTAAATACTAGCCTTGTATGAAAAGAATAAACCTATGTATAATTTCCAAAGAAACACAAGACTTCTTGGTTTGCTTACTTTTCAACAATTATTTTCCTTTTTCTCAAATCATTTAGCACATTTTTATTAAGGTTTCTATTAAATAGACTAAACAAATAACAAACCTAATGAAAAAATACAATAAAAAAGGAAAAAATATTTAGAAAGTGCAGTACCCAACAAAAAAGAAAAAGAAAATATGAGAAATTTCCCCCTTCATCCCCCAACAAGTATATTCAACATTAATGATTTATCACTATCTCTTAACACAACTAAATACCTCTTCATTTCATATGTCACCCCATCTCTAAATCTTCAGCTTTTCTTATTAATCAGCAAAGATCCAGCAAAATTAATAACATTACCTAATAACATAATTTCTTCTTTAATTTAGTCTAAATTCCCTTCATCCCTCTCTTAACAATTAAGCATTGCAACAAAAATAATCTCAAAACTATCAAACATTACCAGAAATAATAACCCCTTATTTAGAGATAAAAATTAATCTATCACACTATTAGACATTTGCCAAACTATCCAATTCAGATAAACATTAATCATTACCAGAAATAAGGACTCATTATTTAACCTGCCCAGAGTCACCTTGTAGGGGAGATGGATGCCATAAAAATTAATAAATAAACAAATAAATAATAATAATTAAAAAACCCAGTCAGTTTGTATTTTTCCTTTTACCTTCCAACCATACTGAAGTCCCATAAATAAAAATTCTTCTTTTCCGCTGCTTATTTAATCATAGTTTGTGGAATAATCCATATCATCTCTCAAAATTCTTATTATTTTTCAAGTCCGCTTGTAATTCCATGAAGCAAGTCCAGTAAATCTCTTATATTTTTATTTGAAAGGATAGTCCACAACCCCTTTTTCAATTTTTAAGCAATCATCCAATTTAAAGTAACCATCTTGGGCTTTGGTAACCGACCTTCAAAGTCTTGTTTCATGAATGATATGTAAACATGACAGGTTGGATTTTTTATCTACAGAAGAGGTTCATTCTAATTAACCTCAATGTCTTTCTTTAAGTGAATTTCACAAAGCCTTAGCATTTATAAAACCTTCCAGAAACAACTCTGAAATCACCTCTTTACTATATCTTGCAAGAAAGTACAGAAAATAAAGACCTCATGGTGACTTTCTTTCTTTTTAGGCAAATTGAAGATAATTTCATCCAGCAACTGGTACATTTGTGATTCCAAAGGATTTTCAATCTTAAAGAAGCAATAAAAAAGTAAAACTTCAAAGTGATTAAAAATATGAGATTTGGTCCAGTGGTGGGATTCAATTTTTTTACCACCAGTTCCGTGGGCATGGCTTGGGTGTAGCAGGGGAAGGATAATGTAAAATCTCCAGTCAGAGGTGGTATTTGCTGGTTCTCTGAACTACTCAAAATTTCTGCTACCAGTTCTCCAGAACTGGTCAGAACCTGCTGAATACAACCTCTGGTTTGGTCAAGGTTGCATTTATGTGTCAGAACATTATGGAACCCATTCCAGCTCATCACAAGTGGCTGAAAAAATAAGTTTCTGCTGTTTGCTCACAAAATCAATTATCCCAGGTACATATGGGCAATAATCAGATCTCTCTTCCAGAGAGAATTTTGGCAGTCGAGATCTCACATCCAGGTGCCTTTTTGACCAATGTCCCACAAAAAATGTGGACATTGGTTTTCCTCACTTCAGTGGAAGTTATTTTCTCCTTCTTTTTTCCAAATGTTCAATTAAAATCATTCAGATCCCCAAATCAAAACTTATTTGTAATATGGATACTGCTGGGCAATATTTATTTGCCATTATTGTAGGTTACCACACTCCAACTAGATTCCTGATAGTTTATAACAGGGATCCCCAAACTTGGCAACTTTAAGACTTGTGGACTTCAACTATGCTATGCTGGCTGGAGAATTCTGCGAGTTGAAGTCCACAAGTTTTAAAGTTGCTAAGTTTGGAGACCTCTGGTTTAGAACTATATCGACCGATACATTAAAATACAACAAAACCATAATTCCTTGGGGGGGGGGGTCAATCAATTGGCCACAGTAATTAAAAGCTGTCTGAAATAACCCTCTTAATTGTCTCTATGAATGTCTTAATGGAGAGCACCTCAAGAATCTATAGGGAGAGTATAATATAAGAATATAATAGAATACTATGAAGCAAATCCTGGAAAAAAAATGGCAATAGTCTTTCTTGATGCACAAAAAGCATTTGACAATGTTAATTGGCAGTTCATCATACAGCAATTAAAAAGCATGCAATTTGGCGACAAATTTATCAACATGATCTCGGCAATTTATTCGACACAGATGGCCAGTGTAATACTAAATGGTGATAGGACAGAAACATTTAAGATTACCAAGGGAGTAAGGCAGGGATGCCCACTGTCACCCCTATCTTTATCCTTACTTTGGAAAATCTTTTGGAAAACATTTGGAAAAATGAAGAAATTAAAGGGGCTTTAATTAAAAAGGAACACTATAAGGTACAGGCCTTTGCTGACAGTATAGTATTTTTCCTGGAAGATCCAGAGGATACTGGAGTAAAATTAATAAAGGAAATAGAGGAATTCGGCAGTGTCACAGGACTTAAGATAAATAAAAACAAAATTATTGACTAAAAAATTAAAAGATAAGCAAAAAAAAAAAAAGAATTGGAAGGAAAATTGGGAATGCAAAGTGTGAAAAAGGTAAAATATTTAGGCCTCTGGCTAACATCAAGATGCTCTTCAATTAAAAAAGATAATTATGATAAATTAATAATACAAATTAAAAAAGAATTGGAAATGTGGGGGAAATTGCAATTATCACTTTTTCTTAAATAAAGTTTTATTGAGTTTTAACAAAACAAATAAAACATCTTATTTGAGTACAGCATCGTTCTGGGTTATCACATTTCCATACAGACACAATTTCATATGCATATTCATCTTATGTGTTCAACTTCATATCTTATTACTCTTTTTCCAACTTCTCACTATTTCTCCCTTTACTTCTCTTAATTTTCTTTTATGGTTATCTCATTTTCTTCTTATTTAATTGTATTTCTTTTACCTAAATTTCGATATCTTTTTATTCATTGTACTTATACTTTCGTCTGTCTTGTTTACAATTTCATATGTTCTCTTCCAACATTCTTAAGAAGCAAAATTCCCCCTATGATTGCCAATCGAATGCAACACCTTTAAAACTTATTGTTATTATATGAAATCTCATTAAACATTGGATTTGTGCATTCTAAAATTATAACATTCAAATTTCTAATATCTATTTTATATCATGTAAATCTCATCATTCAGACTCTGGTTGGTACTTTCCCTTGAAAATGTAAAAAGAAACAAATAGTTATTTAAAATCATTCTAGTACTGGTATGAACCTTGTAAATCTTTCATGTTTCTTTTCAATATCTATCAATCTTTGAGAACAATTGAAATGTTTCCCTCCCTTCTTCATTATTACTTAACTGTTAATAAGCATACCATTGGATAGTCATACAGTTTTATCTTATAAATTATTTACTATTAATAAGCAAAATAATTATTCAGATTCATTCTAATAACTGGTATAAATTTCCTTAAAAGTCTTTCACATTTCTTTTCAATATTTTATCAATCTTTAGAAATAACTACAATGTTTCCCTCTCTTCTTTATTATTGCATTAATTATAAATAAACATACCATTACATAACAATACAGTTTTATCTCATAGATTTACTTATTTCATTTTTAACTCATTACAGTATTCTACTGTCACAATACTATCTTTTGTACCTTTGCAGAATCCTCACTTTTAACTTAATTTAACCATTGTCTCTGTGTTTTCTAGCTGAGCAAATACCTTTCATCCTAGTACGTTCCCCCCTTTTCTTTATTTCCTGTTTTTGTCCCTCATAAGTTCTTTCCCTTTCTATCTTTCCCCCCTTTTTCTCATCCCTTTTTTTATACCTTTCTCTAATTTTCCCTTCTGTAGTTTTCTTTTCTGCTTCTCCTTGCTGTTATACTTCTTTTTCAGACTATTTTTCTTTTTGGCTGTTCCCTTTGATCTCAAACTTTTAACTCCTTTCCCCCTTTTCCCCCTTATTACCACACTTTGCATTATTTGATCATTGAAAATGGCTTCTTCTTTGTCCCACTCTTCTTCTTGCTCTTGAAGGTTTTCCTTTTGCTTTTCATAGTTCAGGATCTCCATTTCAAAAAATTCAAATACGAAGCCAAAGTATCTTCCTCCCCTTTCTGCATCTTCTTTCTGTTTTTTAAGACTCATCTTCAATTCCTACAGGAGTGATGCCATTTTAAACACTTTTGAACAACCACCTGATTGACTTTAAGTAAAAACAGAAAAAGAAAGAAAAAACCAATGCCAAAAACATTTTTTTAAAAAATCACCAAATGATCCCAGACTGTTCCTTCTTGTTTCTTTCCTTTACTTTTCCTTTCAGTGGGTTACTGTATCTTTTAATAAGATTTCAGTTACAATGTATCCTTGGTAGTCTTTTCAAAGTTTCACTGTCAATCCTCTTTATTTTTCCAGGTGGCACTCCATTTTTACATTATTCCAAGTCCAACCCTTTTGCCTCCACTCTTCTCCTTTTTAGGGCTTTAAAATGACCAAGAAAAAAATCTTTATTCTCCTTTTGACACTTAGATTTCAGCTTAAGGTTGCCTATTAGTGTCAAAACAGATTAATATAAATTTCTTTCCATACCATTTGTAATTGTCAATATAAAGGTTTAAAAAAGGGTTTTTAACCTCCTTTTCTCTCTCCTTCGCCGCTTAAAGATCTTTTTCAGAAGTATCTCTCTAGGTACTTTTAGATTCAGGGTACCTTGCTTAGATGTTCTCCATTGTTTAGCCCGGTCTGTCCTGCTTTCCTCTTTGTCTTCCTCCTGCACAATCTTATCCAGCCGGGTTCTTCTTTGAGGTGGCCATTTCTGACCACCACTGCAACCGCCTTCAGGGAAGGGAGTTTAGACCAGCCAAGGAGGAGAGATGTGGCTCCCCTCCACTCGGCTAGCAATCTCCCCCCTCTTCACCACCTCTACAGGGTGGCTTCAGCCCCAAATCCAAAGGATCGGGCGCTAAAGCGACAAGCACAGATCGAAACTGCACACGATCACGGATTTCGGTCTGTCAAATCGGAAGTCCACAATTATCACTTTTAGGGAAAATTGCAGCAGTCAAAATGTCAATGTTACCAAAAATACTATATCTTTTCCAAACTGTACCAATAAAATTGGATAAAAAGTTTTTCGGAGAATTAGATAAAATAATAACTAAATTTGTCTGGGTGGGGGGAAAAGCTGGGATAAAAATGAAACTATTACAGGACAAAAGAGAAAGGGGTGGC
The DNA here is from genome assembly GCF_049901735.1 of Notechis scutatus. Classification (NCBI taxonomy): domain Eukaryota; kingdom Metazoa; phylum Chordata; class Lepidosauria; order Squamata; family Elapidae; genus Notechis; species Notechis scutatus. Next base: position 166,911,491 of record NC_142009.1, on the reverse strand, counting down.
TTTGGACTTCCTCATTGGGAAATGTATTACCAGGCAGCAGCTATGGTATGGATAAAGACTGGATCAATTTGGAAAATAAAAGAACACTGTTGATAGAAGGTCACGGTTTACAGAGCGGGTGGCATAGCTTTGTGTGGGGTGGGAAAAGCAAACATCATGCATATTTTCAGAGACACATGATCAGAGACTCACTAATTCAGATATGGAACAAAATTAAAAAGAATCATTATACCAAAATACTATATTGGTTGTCAACTATGGAAGCACAAATATACCCAAATGCAATAGATCTAGAAAAAAAAGGAGGAGTTATAAAGATTTATTAGATGCACAAGGAAGGTTGAAAATGATACAAAAATTACAGCAACAAAACATAAACATAGACTGGTAGCCATACATACAAGTTCAAGCAAGATATAAAAAAGACAAAGAACAATACGGATTTTATATGGAAAAACACAGATTAGACGGGATTCTACAAGGAATGGGGAAAAATGATTTCAAGAATATACAAATTTTTACTAGATTTTAAAATGGAAGAGGAGCTAGTCAAAAAAACTATGGTGGTATGGGCGAAAAATATTGGCCACAATATAGATTTGGAAAATTGGGAAAAAATGTGGGGACTAAATTACAAATTAACCATATCCATAGCATATAGGGAAAATCTGTATAAAATACGCCCCGCTAGATTGGCCAAAATGTTTCATTTAAACCCTAATTGTTGGAAGTGCAGGAAAGAAAAAGGCACTTATTTTCATATCTGGTGGACATGCCCAGAAGTGAAGAAATACTGGAATACAATCAGACAATGGCTAGAGGAGATTATAAATCAGAAAATTGAATTTAATCCAGAATTTTTTTAATTAGGTATAATAACACAAAAATGTAGTAAAAAAGATAGGTGCATTATATTACATATAGTAACAGTTGCAAGGATTTCGTATGCGCAACTTTGGAAGGAGAAAAGGATACCATCAGAGGGCATAGTTATAAAGAAAATAATAGATTATATAGAGATGGACAGGTTAACGTTGAAATTAAAAGACAAAGAAGATTCAATACATTATAGAGCCTGGGATGCCTGGTATGAGTGGTTTAGAAATAAAAATAAAATAAAATGGCAATTAGGAAAAGAATGAGGAAGTATGTAAATATGTATATATGTTATAGAAAAGATTGAAGTGTAAGATGAAATATATTGATTTGTAACAAAGAGTAAGATGTAATGGTAATGGAATAAGTAATCATATATTGAAAAATGTAAGGAAATGTAAAAGATGTCGATGTTGATAACAAAGCATATAGTTTTATTTTATGTTCTTAAACTTTGGAATATCAATAAAATATTTTTTAAAAGAATCTATAGGGAGAGATGGCAGCATTACTAAAATAGCATTTCTGTTGATCCTGTCCCAGACACACAAGGGAGGGTGATCAACTTCCCACATGGTATTTCAACCTGGCTGACTTAGACTTTATTGTTACTTTAAATGTACACTAATCAGAATACATTAAAATAAAATTTCATTGCATATAGCTACATTGAAATTTCATTACATGCACATACATTGACCATGAGCCACCTGAAGTTGAATCTTAATAAAATCAAATTGCTGGTGTTAGATAGAGCAAGGTTTCTGGGGAAATAGTTGCAGGACATTGATGGTGTTTACCTGGCTGAGGGTTGTGTCCAAGGTTTGAAATATGGATGTTACCTTAGACCAATCACTTATTATGCCACCTAAGGTGAATGAAGTGATTTTCAGCCTGACTTTCTGTAATTTATTTTATATGGGGCTTTCTTTAAAGCAAGCCCAGAGACTTCAGGCACTGCAGAATAATGTCCAGGGGCTCCCAAAGTTCTCTTTGATCACCACCATGATTCTGTAGCTTCATTGTCTTCCTGTACTTCAAAGTTTTATTAATCTATATAAAATTCTTTATGGCTTGGAATGCCTTACTGATAATCTCAAATCTGCCTCCTCCTGCCTACCGAATCAGTTGCAAATGAGAAAAGCTCTAGGTCTTCTGTAACATTGATGGGAATCCAGTGAAGTGCATGCTCAGCGAACCGGTTGTTACACTGGTTGAATCCCACCACTGGGGAAGGGGGAACATTGGAAGAATATCTGAAGGACAGTGAAGAAGATGCACTGAAGCTAGTACATCACAAAGGTTGACTGAGTGTTAGAGAGATCAAATTGGGCTACAAAAAAGACCAAATGAAGAACAGAAAAGCAGCAAAGGCAAAATATTACATGGTCAATATGTAAAATAGCTGGCAAAGCAGATGACAACAAGACTTGGCAATGGTTAAAAGCAGGAAAATTGAAAAAAGAGACAGAAGGGCTGATTCTCACTGCACAAGTCCAAGCCTTAAGAACAAATGCAGACAGAGCCAGAGTTGAGAAAACAGCAACAGACAGCAAATGCTGCTTCTACCCAGAAGCTGAAGAAACAGTGAACCACTTGGTTGGCTGCTTCAAGACGATTTCACAGATTGACTACAAATAATGGCAGGACAAAGTAGCAACAATTTTGCACTGGAATATCTGCAAGAAATATTTGCTGGCAAGCAAGAATCTGGACCACAGAATAGATAAAGTAATAGAAAATGAAGAAGCTAGAGTGCTCTGGGACTTTAGAATTCAGCCATCAGGCACCTGCCACAAAATGCCACAGCATTAACAATTGTCGATAAGAAAGACAAAGTCTGGATAGTGAACTTGGCAATACCTGGAGAGAGCAGAATAGAAAATAACGAACTGTACAAAAATCACAAAATACAAAGACCTGCAAATAGAAGTAGAACGACTGGCAAAAGAAAGCAATGATAGTACCAATGGTAATAGGTGCCTTGAGTGCAATCCCAAAACAACTGCTGCCCTACTTGAACATCATCATCAGTGAGAAAGTCACCATGAGTCAATTGCAAAAGGCAGCTTTACTTGAACATTTACCTATCCCAAGTCCTTAGTAAGGACTGAAAAGGTAGATAAAAGTACCAAATCCAGTCTAAACATCTGGCTGACTATGTGATAAACCATAATAATTTCTCTCATGCCTACTTACATTTTTGGACAAATCAACTATCAACTATACATTTGTGTGTGTGTTTGTAATTCACATTTTGCTGAACTTTTCAAAGAGAAAAAGGTTTAACTTGATAGGCCTCATGAAATAGGCCTATCACTGGCTGATTTAAAATCTGAGGATTACCATGCATAACACTAATTCTGGTAGATTTGCCTTTTCTATGTGTCTAAAAATAACAATCCCTTTTCATATTCTTGGAACTGCAATGTTCCACAGTCCATGCATTTGCCATAGTTTCCCTATACTCCCCCACAGAATACAATTGAGATGTAGTAAAATCTATTTTAAACCAGCTCTCTACCATGAAAAGTTTGCAATTAATAAATTTCATAGGGATTTTATATATCTATAAATGTTAAATGTTGACATCCACTATATTAGATTCCAAAGACTGGAACACATATCTTCATCATTAATTTGGTTTCTTTTTCAGTATATGTTTTATTTTTATTCATAAACATTTTGAATACAGTGTATTGTCAGGGCATATCATTTACAAAAAAGCAAAAAGAAAACAAACAGAAATATTAACATGTGTACTACTACTACTAATTGTGTAACAGTAATTTTAACTAGATTTTGTTTCTTCCTGCATTGTTTTACTTGTATATAGGTCTTATACTCCTAGTTGCTCTTATTTTCTGGGTTCTTTTGTTATTGTTCCTTCCTGCTCTGCTCATTCTTTTTTCTCCATTTCATTCTCATCTTGTTGTTGATATTTTTCTTTCATTATTGGTACTTCATTGGTACTTCTTGGCCATTTCTTCTCTCATTTCCTGTTCCTCTTCCATGTTAAAATGGCAATCCTAGAATTCCATTGCTTTGTCCAATTAGTCTAGTCTATATCCTTTTTCCTGCCAGGTAACTAATATTCCTTCAGGTATCAGCCATCTGAAGTTTACATTGTATTTGATCAACACTGAAGTCAAAGGAATCTGTTTCAAGACTACCAATTGTTTCCCCTTATATTGCAATGGTTCATCTCTTGCCTTGTTAAGTATCTCATCTCTTATTGATTTTTTCACAAATCTTACATGTCCTCATGTCTTCTTGCATAATTTGTGTGTATTCTGAAGATTTCATCAATTTCCATTTCCTGCTTATCTATTCCTAATGCCTTCGCCAACAATTCTTCCATTATCTCTAGTAAGTCTTCCCCCTTCTCCTCTTCTGTATTCTGGAATCTCAGCTAGTAAGTGGCTTTTTATGTTTCCAACATTATCACAGTGTTTTCTAGCTCTTTGTTTGCTTCTGTCAGTTTATAATTTATGTCATCCACTTTTTTCTCTACTTGTTCTGATTTTTCCTCCATTTTCTGGACCCTTTGCTCATTTTTTGTTATCATTTGGTGGAATTTCTCAAGTTTTTCATCCATATTTTCAATTTTTTGTTTCATCTCTCCCATATCATTTCTCACTTCCCCTATGTCTTTCCTTATCTCACTGTGACGTTTTGTCATGGACTACTGTAACACCTGGAGCGTCGCCAATACCTCATCATTAATTTGTGAGCGGAAATGAAATGTTATTTACATGTTTTTTAATATCACTGTTGTGAACTCTGTTGCATATTTCTAAGAGTTTTAGTGGTATAGTATTATTATTGCTGTTGGTCTTTTGTGCCTTACTAAGGAAAAATGAGGTAAATATTTTAAATGATGCACAAATGATGAAAACTTTAGAAACTGAAATTGAAATTAAATGGCAAGAGTAAGCAGCAAGATTCTGCACCTTCTCCTCCAGATGGCAGTGAGTATGTGTGAGGTGGGAATGAGTACCTACATCCTTTTAAGGGATTTCCTTGCTTGAATAGATCACTGCCATAACAGTTGAAAGGGTAAGGAAGACTTGATCCCTGATTACATTCTGTGCTCTGGAGAAAGAAGCACTTAGTCCTATGTTCCTAAGGAAAATGCAGGATGGGAAGCAATCACTCCTTTCTCCAACAGATGAAAGGTGCCTTAACTACTTCCCTAAATGGGGTGGAGGTTAGTCCTGCTCATTATTTTATCAAAGATTCAAACAGTTTCTGGAAATAAGCTTGAGTAGCTTAATATATTTTTTAAAATTCTTTTGGGGGCCAGTTTCATATCTTCAGTCCTAATGCATGGCTTGTTGAAATGCCTCCTTGAAATGCCCATCCCAAACACCTTATTTAGCAGTGGAGTCAAAAGGCATGTGTCTTAAGAATGTCATTCTGCTTCTCATGTATCTTATGAATTCTGAGGTCATCAGTAGAAGATGTCCATTAACTAATACTGAGACTATAAATCTTAGATAATTAAACAGCACTCAAAATAGGATGAAGATGGCCTCTGTAGACTGGGTCAAAGAGTTTTAAAGTACACACAGACACACATTATGAGGCTAAAAAACACAGAAGACAAGATGTTAAATAATTTAAAGTGGAGAAAGTTACACATACACACCCACCCACACAAATCTGCATATTCTTGATGTATGCATGAAACACTGATGGGAATTTTCAATTAAAGATTTCTGAGACCATTGCAGTTTCATCGCATTTTCATCCACTGCTTCTCAAGGTACCTTTTTCTTAGTGATCTGGATTTTGTAATCCATTAATACTTTGCAGCCTTAAGGCTATTATTATAATAAAGTCAATCTTAAATTGCCCATGATAACAAATTGCCATGCCGAATCAGATGAACTTTGCATATAATTCTATACAAATGTATGAGCTAATGTTGCAAATTAAGGAAAAAAATATTCCATAAGCATGATTAGTGAGATAACCACAGCAAAACCATGCATAAAATAATTTTTGACAAAGTTTTTTTACTTCTCAGAAAATCCTATCTAATTCAGAAACCATATAACAGTATATCTATACAACTGGGACTCATTCAAGAGATTACCTAACCCGTTAACTATAGATATTAATTTCATACCAAGAACAACTGAGGTCACACTAGCTTTTCCAAGCTCATAAAACTTCCGAGCAGGTTGTTCTGTCTCAAGAGTCTGATACAACTTAATTTATAGAAAGAGATACAGCAAGTTCTAAGAGATCTAGAACCAGTACTGCTTAATGGCCAAACATTTCCCCTACAATCTTAGAAGTATGGACATTGGCCTGTCACTAGAAACTAGTGATATATTTTTTTATTGATTTACTAGTATATTGTGAATCAACACAGACTCATGGTGGTTTATAAACAATCAACAAAACCAACTGTGACATTAAAAATATCCCCAATAAATACATTAAAACTACCAATAGCTCAACGAAGTTACAATAATGTTTTTCCTTCCTGGCATTTTCCTTGCAAAGAAAAGGAGATGGGGTTGCATTATATGTAAGAGATCACTACATGTTTACAGAAATGCATAATACCAAGGACAAAAGCCTTCTTGAATGCATTTGGGTGAAAATTAGAGGAACAAGAAATAAAATTTCTCTAGACATCCAATCAAGCAGAGAGATGAACTTTTTTCTAATCAGTTATCTAAGGTATAGAAGAAGCACTTAATTGTAGTAATGGGGGATTTTTAATTACCCTGACATCAACTGGGAGACAAACTCTGCAGCAAGTAGGAGATCAAACAGGTTCCTTATGAGCCTGGCTGACAATTTGGTGTTCCAAAACATAGAGGAGGAAACTAGATGTCATCTATACTGGATTTAATTCTTACTAATCAGAATGAAATGATAGAATGGTTAGAAGTTGTAAGAATTTTGGGGAAGAGTGACCATATCATACTAACAGGATAAAGAGAAGGGACCTTGGAGGTCTTCTAATCCAAACCCCTATTCTATACCATTTCATACTAACGGTTGTCCAGTCTTCTTAAAAGTGATGGAATACTCACAGCTTCCAAAGGCAAGCCATTCCACTTGCTTATTGTTCTCATTGTCAGGAAGTTTCTCCTGAGTTCTAGGTTGCTTTGCTCCTTGTTCAGTTTCCAACCATTGCTTCCTGTTTTGCCCTCTGGTGCCTGTCTTGCCTCCTTGTTCTTTGTGGCAGCCCTTCAAATTTTGGAATACTCCTGTCATACCATCCCTAGTATTTCTCTTCAGTAGATTAGACATAGCCAATTCCTGCAACTGTTCTTCATGTTTTAGCCTCCAGCACCCTAATCACTTTACTGCTGTTCTCTGCACTTGTTCCAGAGTCTCAACATCTTTTTTATATTGTGGTGACCAAAATTGGTACAGTATTTCAAGTGTAGTCTTACCAAGGCCTTATAAAATGGTACTAACACTTCATATGATCTTGATTCTATCCCTCTGTTAATGCAGCCTAGGACTGCTTTGGCTTTTTTTGGTGTCTGAAGCAAATTGCTGGTTCATATTTAAATGATTGTCCACTTGGACTCCAAGATCCCTCTCGTTGTTACTGGTGTTCAGCCAAGTTTCTCCTAATCTGTACCTGAATATTCGGTTTTTCTTACCTAATTGTAAAACCTTACTTTACACTGAATTTCATTTCATTAGGTAAGTCTGTCAAGGTCCATCTGGATCTTCAGCCTTTTTTCTGGGGTGTTGGCTATTCCTGCCAGCTTGATGTCATATCCACACTTGATGACTTCACCATTCTATTCCTTCATCTAAATTGTTTATGACAATATTGAAGAGTACTGAACCAAAAACCTTTGGGTACCCCACTGCTTACTACCTGACATGTAGATGTAGTTCCACTGAGGACTACATGCTGAATATGATTTGTCACCCAGTTACGACTCCATCTGGTGGTGATGCTGTCTAGCTTATCTAGTACTAGGTATTCTTGATCTTACCTAGAACTAGGTTGTGTTTAACAGATTAACAGAGTTGGAGGGGACCTTGTATGTCATCCAGTCCAACGCCCCGCCCAAGCAGACCATTTCTAACAAAGCAGTCCAATCTCTTCTTGAATCTCAAGTGATGAAGCTCCCACAATTTCCAAAGGCAAGCTGTTCCATTAGTTGATTGTTCTTACTGTCAGAAAAAGAAAATCCTTATTTCCAGGTTAAATCTGCCCTTGTTCAGTTTCCATCCATTATTCCTTGTATGGCCTTCATGTGCCTTGGAAAATAGCTTGACCTTTCCTCTCTGTGGTAGCCCCTCAAATATTGGAAGACTGCTATCATGTCTTCCCTGGTCCTTCTCTTCATAGACTAGCCAAGCCCAGTTCCTACAACCGTTCTTCATATGTTTTAGTCTCCAGTCCCCTAATCATCCTGGTTGCTCTTCTCTGCACTTTTTCTAGTATCAACATCTTTTTTATAGTGTGGTGACCAAAACTGGATGCAGTACTCTAGATGTGGTCTTACTAAGGCTTTATAGAGTGGTATTAGTACCTCTCTTGATCTTCATTAAATCCCTCTGTTAATGCAATTTAGGATTGCATTGACTTTTTTGGCTGTGCTGCACACTGCTAGCTCATATTTAGCTGGTTGTCCATTAAGACTCCAAAATCTCTGTTACTGCTATTAAACTTGGTTTCACCCAATCTATATGTGTGCTTTTGGTTTTTCTTGCCTAAGTGTAGGACTTTACTTTTCTCTATATTGAATTTCATTTTGTTAGATAGTAATTTGTTTGTCAAATTCCTTACGGAAATCCAAGTATACTATGTCCACAGCATTTTGCTGGTCCACTAATTTAACCACTTTGTCAAAGAGTAAAATAAGATTTGTTTGGCATGATCTGTTTTTGACAAACCTGTTTGCTTCTGGGTTATAACTTCGTATGCTTCTAGGTGTTCACAGATCTGTTGCTTACTTTTCCAGGATCATCTCAGGTATTGATGTCAAGCTGATCCAATGTTAAGTGCAGTGGTAAGGAAAGTAAGGTCCTGCATTTAGGCAGGAAAAACTAAATACACAGGTATAGAGTACATGGTACTTGGCTTAACAGGAGTAATTGTAAGAGGCATCTAGATGTCTTATGGACCATCAATAATTTGAGCCAGCAGCGTGCTGCAGCCGCAGTCCTCATGAGACCACACTTGGAATACTGCATCCAATCCTGGATGCCGTAATACAGAAATGATACTGAGACCCTAGAAAGAGTGGAGAGAATGTCCAGATTCTGTGGAGCACCAATTGCAGCCTGCAGAGAATAAGGAAGATGATGGAAATATACAGTGCCAAGTTTACTGAAACATTTTTAAGCCATGAGGGGAAACAAAGGAGAAAGAAAAAAGGAACTCGGACACTGCCTGATTATAATATAGAATGTAGAATTGTACAGCTGGAAGGGACTTCAGAGGTTTAGTCCAACCCCCTGCCTAAGGCAGGAGACCTTATATCAGTCTGGGCAAATATCTGTCCATCCTTTTCTTGAAAACCAGTGATGGAGCACCCACAACTCCCTAAGGCAAACTATTCAATTGATTAATTGTTCTCACTGTCAGGGAAGTTCTCCTTAGTTAACAAGCTTCCACGCAATGCTTCTTGTCCTACCCTCAGGTGCTTTGAAGACTAAGTCAATCCCCTCTTCCCCCTCCAGTACTGAAGTTAGTTACCATGTCCCCCCTAAACCTTATCTTTGTTAGGCTAGAGATACCTAGTCTAAAACCTTAACTCACATGTTATAGTCTCCAGACCTCTTACCATATTTGTTGCTCATCTCTTCTCCCTTGTTCATGGCTTCCATCTGCCCATTCAGTAGTTGCTTGAGTCCAGTCTCAACCTGCATTATTCCAAACTACAACTTTGAGACATAAGGAAAAACCTTCCATTGGATCTTTGGTATAGTCTAGGGTGGCAACGTATAGCTGGATATCATCAATATATTTAAAACACTAATGTATACACTGGCAAATAAATTCTCCCAATGGTTTTGTGATATGTTAAGCAGTGGTGTGAATGAGTACTATATGTATGAAGGGCCATAAGATTGATGTTTCCTACCCAATCACTACCAACTGAATAATCTACTAAGGTAGTAGTAGAACCACTTCAAGTCCCTCAGACGCACTCCAGGAAGAGCCCATGATCAGTGATGTAAAAAGTAATTGAGTAGTTTTGTAGGACTAGAAGACTCCAAGCTTCCCCCAAAAAAGGCTCATTGATCAGCACAACCAATTATGCTTCTGTTCTATGTCAAGGCCTCAATCCTATTTGAAAATGGTTCAGATTTCTTTGATACCTTGTGATTGTTTGTATACCACCCTTTTAGTAACTTTACCCCAAAAGGAAAGGTTGGAAACTGGATAATGGTTGTCAAATATGGTTGGATTTGTGACTTACTTTCTTTGAGGGAGAACACAACAGCCTCTTTCAAGGTTGGAGATATTCCTCTCTTATAAAGATGTGCTAGCAAACCTCCAGTCAACTTTGTTTCCATTGTTTTTCTCAAAGGAGCCAGGAGTAGCTGTCAAGGTGGTAAAAGTTATACAAGAGAAAACCCTGCCCATTTCATCAGAGTTCACAGGCCAAATGGAATTCCAGATGTCACACAACTTACCTCATCACTTGGTGCCCAAGAACAATCAAGATTGTGCTGAATATGATTTTGTTGGCAAAATGCTGAACAATGTGAACAGAAAAGCTGGCTGGAATCTACTTGTTCACCCCTCTGTATCAGGGAGTTAGTATTCTTAAGGAAGACTGAGAGTCCTCTGATGCAGTAAGAGAGTAGAGACACTTCCACCCCAGTGAAGGCCCAAATCTGAACATAGACTGTATGTAGACTCAGATTCACTTTTTCTTCTTCACCAGCACTTCAGTGTCATTATTATGGCTTCATACTTACTTGGTTTTCAATATGTAAGGGATATTGGTTTGCAGAGGCCATTCAGGGGCAATCATGCTGAGAATCTGGGTTGCTTCTTGTTGCCAATTATCTTTTCCTAGGGAAAAGCAATCCATCCACATCCTTGAAAGGACAAGGGAAGACCAACATAATTGATCTATTCACCCTGCAGAGGGTGTAGTCAACCTCATTTAGACCAAGTAACTGACCATGGGAAAGGCTATGCTCTCCATTTTCAGATCATACAACCATTGTGAGCCAAAAAACATTGCTCAACATCCAGCTATCTGATTTTAGTTTCCTGGTCTGAGAATTAGTGAGAGGTCAGAAAGGGGTGTCAAATTGGCGGCCCGCGGGCCAGATGTGTCACATGCAGGCCCCAACTCTGTAAATGGGAAAAACGTCACCTATCAGCAACATGACGAGAGTTTGACACCCGTGGGTTAGTATAACAAATTTGAAGGAAGACCACAGAAGCTCAGGAAAGCTCCATAGTAAAAGGAACAGATTGCTCTGTTCTGCATGAAACTCAGTCTGCACGAATCTATCCAGTAGAATTCAGAGTCCTTTTGGAGCAAGAAATTATGTTACACAAATACTGATTTTCCCCTCCATTCAAAACTACCCAAGACTGCTGAAGGGAAGATTTAACTATTTTAAAATGAAGACAAATGCTGGAAATATGAGACTGAATCTGATTATGCCCAAAGCATTTGTCCCAGTTGTGCATTCTGTTGCATGCTGAATAGCAACTGGCTCCAACTAGAATGAGGTGGAGGAACAGTCCATCATGGTTTTAGTTACAGTCACTGTAAAAACTGACAAATTGTAGCTGCTGTGAACAACATAGACTCTGCCCAATCAGAACTTGAACCACTTGCTGGAAATTTCTGAGGCATGATGAAATCTTTTCAAGAAATGTCAGGGCTTATTTATTTGCTCTATTCAATCCCAGATTCTTTTCATCCAAAGTCCCCTTTATTACCCATATTCCTTTCTAGTGTTTTTCAGACAATTGAAGATCAATATAGGCATTCATTTTGGGGAAACCAATTCAGTAACTTTTTAAAGGGTAAATGTCTATAAGTTCATGACATGTGGCATAGCAAATACTTGTGGAGACCCGTGCAATTTCTCTTCCACTGTGTTCCAATTATACTAAATAAATTATATCATATATATATTGATACATACACAGAAACCAAACTCTATAAATATGTGCAATTATGAGGTAAAGGGTCAAATAGGGTTAATTAAAATCTGCAAATGCATGATAATTTTCCTTATTTTTGTATCATTTTTGCGTAATGTCTCATCTATGTGGATTTTTCTCAGCTGCTTCATACATTACCCTAGTAGTTTTGTGAGATATAGCTTCCCCTTAGTTGCTCTAGGTCAGGTGTGTCAAACTAATGTTGTCACAGCGTTGTCATGTGATGTATTGGGACTCCCCCCCCCCTTTGCTAAACTGGGAGTGGGGTGGCCGGTGCGTGACACATCTGGCCCCTGGGCTGGAGTTTGACAGTCCTGCTCTATATCATATAAGGAACATTCTTTGCAATAACTTTTTCTTCAAGTAGAATTCCTTAAAGGTACACATCTTTAGTAGATTCAGCAGCAGCACCCTCCAAAAAGTGGATTGTTCTACAGTCTTCTTCCAGTTCCTGTATAAGCGATCATGAACAGTTAGATAAACATTTAACCAAGAAAGATTCCATTTCAAGTATGCTTCTATATCCCAGTTTACTGTTAAAAAGAACTGGGATATGTTCAAAAATGACAAAAATAAATGAGAAAAGTTCAAGAAATTCTGGATGCAATAGAATTATCTTGCCATTGAAAGATGAATCAATGCATTTTGTCTAATTATTGAAGAGATTCAGTAATTTGCATACCATTAAAAAAAACCAAGCAAATATATGTTAACATCTGACAATATATTTAATTATCTTTGAAGAGCATCCTAGTAACCATCTGCAAAACGGCAGTATAATTAAAATTAATTAAAACACCTTTTGATTTCACAGTAAAAAGGGCCCAGCAGAGGTTATACTATCTGAGACTTCTCAGAAAACAACTACTGAATGAAAAACTGCTGGAGACCTTCTACCACTGCACCATAGAGAGTATGTTAACTTACTGCACCTCTGTATGGTTTACCAATTGCACAGTCAGCACTCCAGAGGGTTAATCAGTGGTGGGATTCAAAAACTTTTACTACCTGTTCTGTGGGCATGGCCATGTGACTGGGTGGGTGTGGCTTATTTTGCAGCCCCAACCTGTTTTTGGGAGCTTCCTAGCCACAGAGGAGCCTCTGGGGGGTCGTTTTTGCTCCCCCAAGGCTCCTCTGGGGCTCAGGAAGAAAAGGAACAGAGCATGGGAGGGGCATGCAACACCCCTCCAAGGTCTGTTTTGGGAGCTTCCTAGCTTCAGAGAAGCCTCTGGGGGGCATTTTTGCTCCCAGAAGGCTCCTCTGGGGCTCTGGAAGGCAAAAAATGGAGGGGGGGGCTGAGCTCCTCCCTCCATTTTTTGCCTTCCTGGGCCTCAGCAAGGGAAATCCCGGCACAGCTGATCTTATCTACAGCTGATTGTCGGGAGGGGAAAAAAAGAAATACCTTAGATGAATGTCAGGCAGGAGGGCGGGGTGAGCGAGCATCGGGCGGGAGGGCAACTGGGTGGGGGGCATGGCCAGCTAGAACTTACTACCAGTTCGGCGACCCATGCCAAATTCTTGCTACCGGTTCGCCCAATCTGGTGTGAACCGGCTGAATATCACCACTGGGGTTAATGTCATTGCCCAGAAGATCATTGGTTGCCCTCTCCCCTCTTTGGAAGAGCTTTATAGCTGCCGCTGCCTTAAGAAAGTTCAAAACATTCTCAAAGATCCATCTCATCTTGGGCACTCTTTTTTTTGAACTATTACCATCTGGCAGACGGTACAGGATAATAAAAACAAGGACAAATAGACTGAAAAACAGCTTCTATCCCAGGGCAGTAACTCTATTGAATTCTACTGTATAGTGCAATATTAATGCAATATCAGGGATTTTCAATTCAATGTATAGAATGTGATGGATGTGTATTTGTGTTTATTTTCATAGTCAATGTACACAGAAAATGGTATTTAATTTAGTTGTATGAGGTGCAATTACAATAATGTAAACTAAACTAAAACTTACTAATTAATATGTTAATACAGCCTCCTAGTAGTTAAGATTTTTAAAAAACATTAAAAATGTTCCTTTATTACCTTAAAGTGAAACTAATTTCATACATTTATATATATATATATATATATATATATATTTTCTTAAGTTTTCGCGGGTACTTACATGTATGGTGTTCGGCTTGGTTCGGGTATTTTCCCACGTCATTGTAGTTCTTTTAAAGTTGTAGCAACGTTTCAGCAGAATCTCATCTGCCATCATCAGGCTTCTGTATTGTGTCCGTCTGTGGGTCAGACTTTTACAGTGGTTTCAGATTTAAATTTGGGGCAGCCTATTGCTGTGCCAGAATGGTTTTTTCTTCATCCTGATTGGTTGGGAGTCTTGGTCTGTGTTTATTGGTCTCGGAGTTTGCTGTGTTCTGCTTGATGGGTGTCTCTGATATCTTCTGTCTGTTTTTTGGCTCTTTTTGTATCTTGATTGGCTGGCAGCATTGTGTTACTTTAATGGAGGCCTTTAGTGCAGCTTGGCTTCGGGTAAATGGACGGCTATCATTAGTTAGGAAGCTGGGTTTCATCTGGGTGCCTGGTTGGGGTGTGTTTGAGCTGGAGGTATCAGGGGGGATCTGTTTGTGCCCAGGTGTTTGCCTGGCTTGTGGTGTGGATATTTTTTTGTTTGTGAGTGCAGGCTTCCAAAGGCTATCCCCCTGATACACCCCAACCAGGCACACACATATATAATCTTCAGAAGATATTTAAAGCTTGGCTGTCTGCCTCCTCATGCCAAGTAAAAAAATGACAGAAGCAATATTCGTATATGATGCCATTTTCCTGTTTAATATCCATGTTTATTGATATACTTTTAACAAGGGTAGTATGACTTAAAGATGTATGATTTTAGGTTACATAAATAAAAAAACCTTGAATTTATCAATATCTGTAAGGCAACAGATTTGCTGAGTGGAAGGTACAGCAGAAATTATTACTGTTTTATAATAGAAAGACAATTAAAGGTGACGTGTTTTCACCTTGGGCATAGCAACTGGCTCTTTATCAACATAATGATCAATATTGTTCCATGTGATTAAAGTTTAATATGTTTTAAAATTTCTTTTTAAGTACTTTGTCTTTTTATCTTTATCTTTTTATCAGCATATTAGTAGTAAAAAGCATTGAACTATAGTGCCATCTATTGGCAGTTGGAGACATACAATTAACACAGAATATTTGAGCAAGAGACTAAAATTGCATTGCCTATGTAATTAATAACTTCTGTATAAAACCTTTATACATTTACATTAGATATGTTATTTCACTATAGGCACATTGAGAACATAAAAATTGTGAACCTGTTAAATCAAAACATGCAATTTACTTTTATCAGACAGTTATCCCAAGAGCAGCAAACATTCACTATGTTATAATAAATTATATTACATTGTAATAAACATATGTTCACCTGTTGGGGGATTTTTTAAAGATGCTAATAACATAATTACTGCCCCAGAAGAGACCAGGGTAGGGATCAAAGGAATTGATTTTCTCAAGTCTCACAACTTGAAGCAATAATTATCTCTGCCTATAGTTTTCATGGCCTTCAAACTACCTGCTGGCATGAATGTTCTAAATGAGATCATACTTTCATCTAAACAAAAATTAGTCATAGCAAAAACAGTTTTTATTCTGTCAGCCTCCCAGAGTCATATATATGAGGTGGATGGCCGTATAACTTTATTACATGAACAAATGAATCAATATGCTGACAATCCAAACTCTCCCCCTGGGATAAAAAGGTGTAGCTAAAGACACAAATATTATGGCAGCTCCCTGATCAAAGGCTGATTCCAGCACAGTTGATCTCAGAGCAGCGGGAGATGTATTTTTCTCCCCTCTCCTAATTGTTTGTGGAGATTCCTTAGGTACAAACAGCAAGGCCTACTCTTCTGGCTCATTGCTTTGCTCCTTTTTGATCCCATAAGGGCAGCCTACTGGCCTCAGCTGCCTTGGGCCATGCTTTCCTTCTCTTCATGCACCTCATTTATGGATTACATTATTCTATTCTCTCAGTTCTTATCCCACTGCCCCATTCTTGCTTTTCAGTTCCACAATCATGAATGAGCAATCTTGTTTCTTCATTCACAGCTTGATTAAAATGTATCCAAGGGTGCCTTCCCTTGCAGCTTGTTATTGTTAATTCCATCCCTTTTTCTCAAGGATAAAGAGCTGGCTTCATTTTTTTCATGTATGGCAACTCCATATTCTGTGATCTTATCTACTTTTGCATGGCTGCACAGAAAACAAGATGGGCATATCCTCCCATCAAGCTTGATCATAGAAAAACTTAAGGTAGCAAAATCCAATCAACTTGACTTACGTCAGAAAAACAGAAGTAGGCCACACTTTGTCGTATTTGGATATTGCTTATCCAAAAAAGGAGTGGTGGGATGTCTACGTATGTTTGCATGCGTGAACATGGCAATAACACCTTATTGCTGCAGCCCCCTCCCCCCCATCACTATATAACTATGTTCATATGGTTATCAAAAATCGAGGTTGACTTGGGGAATTTTTTACTTGTGTAGTTCATTTTTAATTTATACCAGCACAATTGTATTCTGATCATTTGTAGAATTTCCTTCCTTCAAAGGGCTATTATGCTCTCTCTCTCCCCTTTCTCTCTATCTCTCTGTATATGCATATATATTTTACAAAGAACATAAAATTAGGTATTTGTCCAAAACAGCTTTAATTCAATGAACCTTAACAACAAAGCAGACTAGAGTATGTTCCAAAGGCTTAAAACTAATTATCCACATAAACAGAACTTATACAGTATCTAAAAGTCAAATGAACAAGATACTTTTATTAAGATGATATCCAACATACTGAATACTGCTGTCTGGAAATAATGCTGAACATCCAGGTAAGTGTCGTCCACCCCACCACCCCACCCCCTGAATTCATATTGGTAACTATTGCAGTCTTGCAGTAATTTATGCCACTATAAGATGCAAGAACTACAGAACAGTCCCTTTTAATCATTTGGAGTCAGCTACCTCTCTCTTTTGTACGAAATGTATATTTCAGTATTTGCTTTGAAAGATCAGCCAGGTGCTAATCTAACTATGTGAGAAGAATCATTTCAGCCTTTTTTAAAGCTGAAGTATAGTTGAAATTTTACCTTAACTCAAGCTAATACTAAGCTACTGGTAAATTCTTTTTTTTAATATAATAAATGTATTAAGAGTTTACAAGCTACTGTTAAATACTCAATGATATGTGGCTCTTTGCAAAAAGATTTCAGACAGGTCTTATGCGATAAACCACATTGCTCTAATCTGTCACAGATAAGAAAAAATGCAACAATAAATATATCAAATATATTCAATTCCTGTTGGAAACGTGCTATAAACCAGGGATCTCCAACCTTGGCAACTTTAAGCCTGGAGGACTTCAACTCCCAGAATTCTGGGAGTTGAAGACCTCCAGGCTTAAAGTTGCCAAGGTTGGAGGCCCCTGAAAGCATTAATTAAAGACAGGAAAATTCATCCAAGAGTTATATGCTTGGGGACAAGTTGCTGATAAATCAGCAGTGCATTTGTTTTAACAACAAACATGCAAAGAAATCAGAAGGATATGTTTCAGAAATGGCTCTGATAAATTTTGTGTTAGCCATAACCTTTGGTGTGTCTTGGAAGTCCCAACACAAGGAATATTTCTTGCCAGATAATAATTTCAAGATCTGTCCTATAGCTATCTAAGCAAGGCAAAATAATTGACTGCCAAATATATTGTTTTTTTATCTTCAAAAAATCATTAGTCAAGTTGCAGCCCCTTCAGTAAAACAGAGAAAACTATATTATGTGAACCTAGAATGCTTACAAAAAAGGCTAGTAGTTTTTAGAAGTAGATCAGATGCAGAAGAGAATGTAAACATCAATACTCCTCCTTAGGGTTTGAATTTTCTAGTCAAGAAATGAGATAATAGCCTACTTAATCTGCCTTTTCCAAAGAACCAAAGAACTTCTTGTCAGTATTTAATATTGGCTGAGAAGGAATTTATAGTTCAAAAGCTGGGAATCTGGCTTTGGTCGGTATCAGAAGATCAGCAAGAAAATATATTGTTCCAGCCATTCCTGTAAAAAACAATAACAGACAAGCAATAATTATGCTTAAACAGATGCCTGGCCTTGAATTCCCAGAACTATTAGCAAATATCCATAGTATCTAAAGAAATCTGGGAACTTAAGTTCAGACATCTGCAAAGCACCTAGGTTGGAAGAAGACTGCTTTAGAAGAGCAGACATTTATTTTGCAATGATTTACTTATAGCAATGGTGAAATAGCAAATGTCTAGATGTAATAACAATTTCTGCGTGGAAAATAAACTGAAAGTGTTGCAAAGTGGTTGTTAGATGGGTGAAACAGGACAGTTTTTGAACAATTAATTTAATGTGTGCCATTAACTAACCAAAAATCTTACGGAAGGACATTATTTCTCACTATCTGCAATACTAGGATAATACAAAATATTTCCAGTATTTATGTGTTGGTGCTAATTATAATCAATTCCAATATGGTATAGAAGAAGGACAGAGAAGTCCATATTATATTTTTAATTATTTTTCTTTTTGTCAGTTTGACTTTGAGGTCCTTAAATAGTTTTTCTTTCTGTTTCAGTTTATCATGGATATGCAAAACCCATTTTAGTAAGGTCAGACATCCCCCCCCTCCAAAAAACCCAGAGACAACCCATTTTCCTGCTCTAATAGAAGCCTCATTTAACCAAGGGCACTTTTAGATGCGTTGGGATAACTATATACCAGCATTCTCAACTAATAAATAATCCCTACATATCTGGAGGGCAACAGATGCAGGAAGCTACATACAAAACAATATAACCTTCAGTTGCAAATAATTTGATTTGGTCCACATGTATGCTATTAGTAGCTTATGCAGAAATTTGAGTGTATGAGACCATATTTCGGTTATCCAATCCCAATTGTTATTATCGTTAAAAATATTAAGATTCTGAAGAGAGGAAAAGTGAAGTGACTATTACCTTCAAAAAGGGAAAAAGGAGTATCCGGTGTCCGACATCCATGTTGCCCGTAACTTAAACACCATTCTGCAAACTAAAAAAAAAATACACTTTTAAGTAATTAAGTAATTTATCTAGTATAAGTTAAATTTTTGTAGGATTCATTTCTTACAGTCTTCATTAATTCTATGCACAAGATATATCTTAAGATATGTTAATACTGAAAATGAATCATGGACATAAAGAATATTTAAGAGCTTTACAATGTATTTGCAGGTGTTTTGTAAGTATTTTCCAAGCTCCTTTTGCAAACATTTTAACAATTACAGTTTAACTGGAAAAACTCAAAAAATGACTGATTAAAAAAAAATCAGGCTGGGCTTGGGAGGGAAGAACCACCTTTTGGCACAAATCAAAGCCTTCTGAGCCAAAAGCCAAATAGAAGCATATATACAGGACAAGAAAGCTTAGGGTAGGCAGATTAGACAAGAAGGCTAAGGGAATTTTTCACATTCAGGCTCCTAACCCTGATTACTCTTGAGCTTTAAGACGGGTGGACTTCAAGCCTTAGAATTTTGGCTGCGGAATTTGAGGATTTAAGTTCAATTAATCTAGAATTACTAAGATTGAAAAACACTGTACTAAAGGATCTCATATCTTCCAGAGAAGGTTTTATTTAAGATTGAAAGGGCTGTAGAAAATAGGGCAAATAGTAAAAGTCACCTCTTTCTCCTACAAAGGCATAGAATATTGACAATGGCAACTATAAAACAGGCATAGGGAATCCTGACAGACAATAAATTTCAATTACTACCACCACCAAAATTCAAAGCCTGTGACTATATAAGGAAAAAGAAAAACAGGTAATCTCACTTCTATGACTAATACGGAAATGATAATATTGACAAAAGTGGCTTCTGTGTAGGAAATTTGCAATATCAACAACTTTCCAATGGTAAACTCTGTTTTGCATATTTGCCAAAAAAGGTAAAAAAGGTAGCAGTTCAGAGGTTCTGCAAATCTAAATCCCAAGCAATTTGTTACCTTTTCCCCAACAGTTTAAAGTTTTGTTTTTTTTAAAATCCAGATAAAATAATAATACCAGCCCATTTTCCAGCCTTTCAAGGCAAATAATCGAAACTGCGTGAAGTAGTGATCTACATTTTGTCTGTCTAGTTAATTTTTCTGCAGGCCAAGCTACACCTCTTGTCCCATATAAACATGTGCTCACCTTGCAAGCTCTGTAGAGATATTTCATGTCTTGAGTAAGGTTGTACAGTGCCAGGAAGGCATATGCGTTGCCTGCAGTACCATGGCACAGCCCATATCCTTTTTTCAGCAACCCCCACTGCCATATCACATCAGCACATTGCAAGGCATCACTAAAATACTTCTGTTCCCCAAACACCTGAGAAAACAAGCAGCATTTTGTTCTCTTATTATTGGCAGCTTCTTCCATCATTCAAGGACAAAACAGAAAAGGCTCAACATATTCTTGTTAATTAGTGGCTATTCACTCGCTCTTTGGGACAAGAATGGAAAGTGTAGGAAACACTGAAAAATATGATAATAAAAGCCCAGTCAAACACGATACCATTGAAAATGAAAAATAAGAAATTCAAGAAGAAACCAGCATGATTGCACAAAGATCTCTCTTATAAACTGAAATATAAAAAGGATAAGTACAAAAAAATGGAAAGAGGGACACATAACTAAGACAAAATATCAACAGATAACCTGAATCTGCAAAGATGAAGTCAGGAAAGCAAAGGTTCAGAATGAACAAAGACTTTCAAAAGAAATTAAAAATAATAAAAAAATTCTTTCAACATATAAATAACAAGAAAAAAGTCAAGGAAACAGCCAGTCCATTAAAGACAAAAGATGGCACAGAAATAACAGGCAGTAGAGAGAAGGCAGAGCTGGCTGCTTGACTTCTGGTTTGGCATCACTGCAACACAGTCATAGAGAGCGGGCCTCCGCTAACCTAGACTGAACTCTTTTTGTTGAGGGGCCCTTAAAAGGGCTAAAGTCACCTTGGAGGGGTGACAAAGAAAGGAGGAACGCCTTGCAGATCACGGAGAGTGGCAACTCCCTTGCTTGATCAGGGGCTTATCCTCCTATCCAACAACAAAGAAGAAGAGAGGTGGCCATGATGGCCGCCATGAAGCTCAGACTACTGAAGAAATATTGAAGTGAACAAGAGATGATGGACAGAAACAGAACATCCACCAATATAAGTTTTGTGTTATTAAGACTTAGAATAGAGGTAGGAATTAGTAACAAGGATATTAGCACTAAAGATACTCTCATGTAATGCCTTAAAATTAGTAGAGAAAAGGATTAGAAGTTGAAAGATGATTGTGTTATATACCGCTAAATAATAATAGTAAGGTTAGTACGATTATTAGTATTGTGTAATAAAATATTGGGAAAATCAAATGATGAGGGATTAGATATATGGTGGAGTAAATATTATACTGTTAACAATGTTAATTGTAATATTGATAATGTTATTATAATAATGTGGAAATCGTGCCAAAGGAAAAAAAAAAGAAAAATTAACAAGAACTGAAATACTAAAATGGACAAGAGATGAAGGATAGAAATAGAATATCTATCATTATAAGATTTGTGATATTAAGATATAGAATAGAGGTAGAAATTAGAAAGGGGGAAAATATAATTATGCATATTTCTATATAATATGTTACAATAAGTAGGTAGATAAATGGACCAGAATTTGAAAGATGATTGTATTATGTACAATATTAATATAATGATGTAAGATTAATGTAATTAAGGCTATCAAAATTGTTAATCTCATTACTATTATTTGGTACCAAAATTAATGATACCCAGATGCCACACTGTTCATATATTTAATATTTATATATATTTAAAAATAAAAAAACTTAAAAAAAGAAAGCAGACCTGCTTAACTCATTCTTTGCATGTCTTCACACAAAAAGAAACTATAGCCCAACCTACCAAAATCATAACTGTAAAAGGCAGCTAGAAATAAAACTTAAAATAAGCAATAAAATGCTTCTAAGATAACACCTGTTTGACACTGATGAATATAAATCACTGGGACCTGATGGATTACATCCCAGAGTTCTGAAGGAGCTGGCAGATGCTATTTCAAAACAATTGCATCATATCTTTAAAAAATCTTGGAGCACCGAGGAACTACCAGAGGATTGAAAAGAGATGATGTGGTTCCCAATCTTCAAAAAAGGAAAAACAAAACAGACCCAGGAAATACAGACCAATCAGCCTAACATCAATACCTGGGAAGATACTGGAAAAAATGATAATAAAACAGATCTGTGAACATCCAGAAACAAAGTTATAACTAGTAGATGGATTTGTAACTGGCTGACAAACCATACTCAATGAGTAGCTATTAATGGTACTACATCTACATGGAGGAAAGTAAGCAGTGGGTACCACAAGGTTCTGTCTTAGACCCAGTATTCTTCAATATCTTCATAAATGACTTAGATGAGGGAATAGAAGAACTCATCAAATGTACAGATGACACCAAGCTGGCAGGACTAGCCAATATTCTAGAAGACAAGCTCAGGATCCAAAAAGATTTTGACAGACTTGAACAATGGCCCTATCCAACAAAATGAAATTTAATGTGGAGAAAAGCAAGGTTTTACACTTAAACATGAGTCAGCAGTGTGCATCCACCACCAAAAAAGCTAATACAATCCTTAGTTGTACAAACAGAGGCATAAAAGCAAAATCACGTGAAGTATTAGTACCACTTTATAAAGCCTTAGTAAGATCACACCTGGAATATTTCATCCAGTTTTGGTCACCACATTACAAAAAAGATGTTGAGACTTTAAAAAAAGTGCAAGGAGCAACTCAGATGATTAAAGGCCTGGAGACTAAAACATAAAAGAATGGTTGCAGGATTTGGGTTTGGCTAGTCTAGAGAAAAGAATGACTCTAGGGGAGAGGATGGACATGATAGCAGTATTCCAGTATTTGAGGGGCTGCCACAAAGAGGAGGAGGTCAATTTATTTTTCAAAACACCAGAGGGCAGGACAAGAAATTATGGATGGAAACTAATCAAGGAGAGAAGCAACCTGCAATTAAGGAGAAACTTCCTAACAGTGAGGACAATTAACCAGCGGAACAACTTGCCTTCAGAAGTTGTGGGTGCTTCATCACTGGAGATTTTTAAGAAGAGACTGAACATACACTTGTCTGAAATGGTATAGGGTCTCCTGCTTGAGCAGGGGTTGGACTAGAAGACTTCCAAAGTCCCTTTCAGCTCTATTCTGATTCTTCTGACTTGTATAATTTTCCTTGAAAAGATCTCTTGAGCAATAAATGGAAGAAATGTCACTACCAGCTGTCACTATAACACAACAGTAAGACCATCAAAATGCATGGCAGGGACATCTAATACCCATTTTAATTAGAACAGAAATATTAAACAATCTGACAGGAAGGGATAAAATCTTGTTTGGTTGTCTAATTGTTACTACCTACCTTATAGGCCTGAAGGAGCATGTAGATAACACCGGGTGCACCATGGCACCAATGGACCAGCAAATCTCTGTTGTCTCCGATGCAAGGGGGGTAATTGCCAGAAACAAACTTTAACTGACAGATGTAATCCACACTTGGCTTCACCATGTTATGCAACTTTGCTTGACTCACACCAAGACCAGGCTGAGATAACAAAACACACATGATCTTAAATCAGTCATAAGATGCTACTTCCTCTATGTTTTAAACATGGCTTTAAAAATATAAAAGATGCAACTGCCCCTAAATTGTCTAACTCTGGAGGGGACTGTAAAATATTCCAAATATTAAGTTTGGAACATAAGATATGCATGCTCATGTTCTCAATCCCTAATAACAAATTAAAGTGACAGCAAGATTTTATTAAAAGGGGTCTTACCTGACATGTTCCTTCTCGGTGTGCTGAGAGAGAATCCAAGAATGGGTTGACATTTGCCTTTCTGCTCAGAGACTGAATCATCAAACTTTCAGCCATGCCTCTCTTTTTTTTTTTTTAAGCAAATTTTATTAATTTCAAAGACAAACAAATCATCATCAACCATTACATATTTGAACCTTTTTCCATTATAAATTTTACAAGTCAGATAAAACCTTATCTTATACAATACAATTCTATTTTAAGCCATTTCCATATGAGCATAAAAATACCTCTTATCCAATTTCTCTTTACTTCTCTTTACTCTTATTCAATTTCACTATTATTATTTCATCTATTTCTTTCTGACTTGATTACCATTATTCTCATTCTGTATTTCTACAAGGTTTTATTAATACTCTCAAAAACATAAACACACAACAAACAAACATATAAAAAATCTTTTAGGAAAGTAACTTGGCCCCAGGTACCTCTCTTTATATGGGCTTCAATTATATTCATGCTCATCTTACATATCATTACCTATTTTGTTTACCATTCTATATCTTCTATATAAACTTCTCCACACATTTCACTCTTCATAATTCTATCTTATTTAATCCATCTTAATTTAAATCATTATATTTGTATCTTTTGCCCATTCTTTATTATCCTTCTATCTCATTCCTTATAATGAAAAAAAAAAAGAATTTCTCCTGAAATCACTAATCAGAGTATGATGCCTTTCTATCCTCCCCCTAAATTAATTAGATTAACATTTAAAATAACACCTAATACCCAATCTGATTCTGCTTGGTACATTCTATCTACTAATTTTTTTTCTTTTAATAACAATAAAAACAGAATAATAAATCCAAAATGATTAAATACATAGTTAAATAATAAATCTAAATATTAAATCTTATAACATTCCCATTGCCTTTCCCTTTAATATTTTATTACATTTTAAAATCAATCATTATTAAGCATTTCAACATTTTAATTTCTTATTAACTCTTAAGCCATTCTAATTTTCTATTTCTAATACAGATGTTACAATACCATCTTATGTACCTTGCAAAATCTTTTTTAAGGAAATTGTACTTTACCCTTTATCCCTAAAAAAAATTCCTCTTTTCCCATCTAATTTCAAAACTTTGTGGCTTTTCTCCGCCTTTCCCCTTTCTTTCTTCCCCCACCAAATCTTCCTACCCCCCCTTCTTCTAGCCTCTGCCTTGCTGGCATCCCTTCTCTGTTGTGTTCCCTTTTTCTTTTGTTTACTATCATTATATTTATTTTGCATCATATTTTTCTCTTTCTTAAATGTTTTTTTAGATCTTAAGTCCTTCATTTTCCTCGCTTCCTTCCTTCCTTCTTTCTTAGATAAATTTTGGAATTCATTAAAGATGGCGTCTTCGTTTTCTTCTTCTTCTTGTTCTTCTGCCTCCATCTGTTGTATTGTTTGTTGATAGTTAACCAGCGCCATTTCTAAAAATAGGAAGGCTTTTTCCATACCATCTTTACAGGCTGCTTTTGTTTGCTCATATTCTTCCCTCAGTTCCTCAAAAGAAAAAGCCATTATAGATCTTTTCTTTTCTTTTTTCCCTCTTTCTTCTTACACCAACCAAGATATTTCAAAAAAAAAGTAAAACAATCCCAAAATCCACAATCCTCAATCAATCCAAACCAAGACAAAATTCTCCCTTTCTCTTCCAGGGGTAGTATCAGACAAAAGAAAAAAGAAAGTCCAAATCTGTATTTTGAAGCCTTATTGGAGTTATATTTCTGTCTTCAAATCCTTAAGGCATCTCCTCCAACAAAATCAAACCAGATGAATATATTTTTTGTCCTCTCCCTTCCGACTTATCCCATAAAGCTAGTTTTACCTGAAAAAAACAGGTTTCTCAATATCCACTTATTAATTCCGTCGGGAGGGAGAATAAACTTTCCTTTCAGCACCTCAAAATTGCCGCTTATTTTCTCTTGTGGAAAGAATCATCCAAAAAGCCATCATTTCCAGGAATTAAATTAAATGTATCTTAGAGTCCTGGATCAACCAAGAAAACTTTCACTCTCAAAAGCTTTCTCCTCTTCCTCCTCAAGCATACTTGCCCAGCTGCCGGCTTCTTTGTGGCGGCCATTGCGGACCGCCGCTGCACCGTCTTGGGAAAAGGGGGTTCTGCCGGCCGGGGAGGGGGTCTGCAACACCCCCAAACCCCTCTCCGGATCCCCCCTATCTTCAGCTACCCCTGCAGGATAGCCTAGCTCCGGACCCGTCCGGATCGGAGCACCAAAAGCGGCTAGCGCGGCAGGGATCGCTCAGAATCGCAAATCCCTGCCGCTCGCGAAGCCGACAAACCGGAAGTCCCCTTCAGCCATGCCTCTCTTGCCTGTCTGAGTCCCAGTTTTGATGAAGGCATAGCGTAGAAAAAGTAGACGTCTTTCCAGTGTTGATTCTGGCCACTCCTGGACTCTGGACCAGACAGTCGCCAGGGCAGGGTTTGATTCTCTCTCAACATACCAAGAAGGAGCATGTCAGGTAAGACCAACACCCTTCTCCAGTGTGCTGACGAGAGAATCCAAGAATGGGACATACCAAAGCCAGCTGTCCTAAGGGTGGATAGCAGTCTGGTCCTGAATCCCCAAGTCTGTATACACCTTCTGGAGCACCCTCCTGCCGAAGGCTGCTTCAACCGAAGCAAAGGTGTACAGTTTGTAGTGTCTTATAAAAGGGATGGGGAGGACCATGTTGCTGTCCTACAGATATCCTCGATAGAGGACTGTGTCGCCCAGGCAGCCATCGTAGCTGTGCTTCTAGTTGAATGGGCTGTCACACGCCTGGGTACTGGAAGAGCCTGAAGCTCCGCCCTCTCTGCTAACACCTTCTTGATTACACCTGGAATGTGGGGAAGAGGGGGAAGGTGTACAGTAGCCCTCGGGGCCACGGGCTGCAGAGTGCATTGATCCCTACCACCCCCAGTGTTGCAAATCTGGTGAAGAACCTGGGCAACTGGGAGTTTGCTGGGTGGCAAACAAGTCCAGGATCGGATGGCCGAACCTTTCGGATAACTTTCTGAAGAGATCCGGGTGCAGGCGCCACTCGGAGTGGTCAACTGTGGCCCTGCTGAGCCAGTCCACCTGCACGTTTGTTGTCCCTGAGATGTGCTCTGCCCTGATGGGGAGAAGGTGACTCTCTGCCCAGAGTCCTAATTATTCCGTTTTGCACATGAGGAACCTGGAATGGGTGCCCCCCCCCGACGATTACCCCCTGGTGGCTACATTGTCTGTTAGAAGTAGGCTTAAATTTTGATGACTCAGTGTCTGGGCAGGAAGGCAAATGTCAACCCATTGTTGGATTCTCTTGTCAGCACACTGGAGAAAGGAGTATCATAATTCAGAAGAGTACTATCAAGTCATATTCAAAGCAGAAGAAAAAGGTATCATCATTTACACAATTATCTGAAGGAGCTAGCAGAAGGGGAACCAAAGCAAAGTGATCTGACCATGATTTTTTTTTTTCCCTCAGGTTTTAACTTAAAAAGGTGTCAATTAAAACTATTGAGTTTATTACACTTGTCTTATGTTTCACGTACTGCTATTTAAAACTTTAAAATACCCTATAGTTTTGGCTTATGGTTGTAACATTTGTACATAGGATATAAATTTATGTGGAAAAGTAATATTTGCCTCATTTGGAAATACAGAGTTTTATTTTACAATTTGTGCCACATTAATGGTGATGAAATCTCTGGCTATATCTAAGACATACATGAATGGTGAGAGTGCCTCTCACCTGCAGCAGGTAGTAATAAATTCCTGCTAGACCATGGGCTGCTCCTACGTAATACTCCTGGTACCATTCATACATGAGTGGACTCTTAGCTTTGAAGTTCCGCTTCTGTGCCAAATTCTCACCGGATGCCATAACTGCCTCACAAACCTAGAGGAAAAATCAGAAATAATAATGGCTGTGCTTCAAAATTTCATAGCTAGCATAAATAAAAGGGGAAAAGCATGATAATAATCTATTTTAGGTAGGATGAACTTTTAAATATTCCAGTATCCCTCCATCAAGTTTGCTAAGAAACTGCCACATAAGAGTCTCACAGATAAAATGATTATGTTATCTACATCTCTAATCAGTTCACAGGCAAGTGGGATTTGAATAATTTTCTTAACTTATAATCATCATGTTAGTCGATATTTAAGAAACAGTGTTGTGTTTTTTTAAAAAATGAGAGAAGTTACGTGTAGGGAACAATATTTCCAGGTAACCCTTCCCCTCCAAAAGGAAAAAAAAAAGGGAAAAAAGGGGATCTTTCCAAATCTCATGAGATTTTGCAATTACACTCTTCAAATCTTGAGGAATTTGCCAATCATGTGAGATCTGGAAATCTTATGAGATTTTGGCCAATTTGTTTTTTTAAATAGGGTTAGCAGACATTAGAAGGTTGCATTATTAACTATGGAAGGAGTTTCTAGATACAGGTAGTCCTCGACTTACAACCATTCATTTGGTGACTGTTCAAAATTACAATAGCACCAGAATCTCCATGGTCACATGCTTGGCAACTGGCATGTATTTATGATGGTTGCAGTAGCGCAACATCCTGTGATCATTTTTCGCGACTTCTGACTAGCAAACCCAATGGGGAAACCAGATTCACTTATCAACCGTGCAACTGCTGATTTATTTAACTAGTAGTAAGAAAGGTTGTAAAATGGAGCAAAACTGACAACAATTGTCTCGCATAGCAATGGAAGTTTTGGGTTCATTGTTATAGTAAGTCAAGGATTATACAAAAAAAGAAAAAAAGGATAGAGTACCTGTTGGATGTGATTTTGAGAGATCTTTTCCTCTCCAAAATGTTTGTTCACAAACAGCAGAGCAGATAAATACCCCATACGTCCATAAAGCATTTCATCAGGGATACGTGGATCTGGTTTGGGCAGATGCAATAAGCTTGGAGGGGAAAAAAGTTCTATTAGACTTTATAATTCAATGGCAAGGAAAGTTCCCCTACCTCCAATCTGACAAGGCTTTCTAAGCATGTTTAAATTGTGTTTTAGTTTATTTTAGTATGATATTACATTATAATTACATTAAATGTAGTCCTTGACTTACGATCACAATTGAGCCAAAATTTCTATTGCTAAATGAGACATTTGTTAAGTGAGTTTTGCCCCATTTTACAACCTCTCTTGCCACAGTTGTTAAGTGAACCTGGATTTCCCATTGACTTTGCTTGTCAGAAGGTTGCAAAAGGGGATCACATGACCCCAGGACACTGCAACCATAATAAATGTGAGCCAGTTACCAAGCAACTCAAGTGTGAATTTTGATGATATGGCCATGTGGATGCTTAATTATTGTAAGTGTGAAAAATGATTATAAGTCACCTTTTTTAGTGATGTAACTTCGAATGGTCACTAAATGAACTGTTGTAAGTCAAGGACTATCTGTACATTACAATATCCTTATTTAGCTCTCCTCAAAAATATGTATATTATTTCCCACCCACTGGTGATGGGGGTGGGGTGGGGGTCATGTGACAATCACTCTGTCATTTTGAACTCTTTTTTATTCTTAACTGTTTCTTGCTCGTTCTGACTACATTTTTTCCTCATAGTGCACCTAATATCTTTTTCAACCTTACTTTCTGCAACATTTTCTTCCCACCCACAACTTCTTTTGCTTATTAAGCATCCATTTTCATAATTCCCATATTCATTTGGTTGAATTTATACACTTCTATGGTCAGGATAAATTCTCAGTAGTTTACAATATAACAACACAACATATAATAGAATCATGGGCAAAAACAAGAGAAATACAGAAAGCCACCATATCTATCTGAAATCATTAACAAACCTCGGGCTTCAACTGCACTGTGAAAGAGTTCAATTTCTAAAGGCTTCCTGAAAGATGCAAGGTAGATACTACATGAACCTCTGAGATTTGTGGGAGGCTGCTGCACAAGATGGAAATTACCACAGAAAAAGGTGGTATTCCAGAGGTGGTATTCAGCAGGTTCTGACCAGTTCTGGAGAACCGGTAGTGGAAATTTTGAGTAGTTCGGAGAGCCAGCAAATTTCACCTCTGACTGGAGATTTTACAGTATCCTTCCCCTGCCACGCCCACCAAGCCAAACCCACAGAACCAGTAGCAATTTTTTTTCAATCCCACCACTGTTCCTATCGCTCCTACTTCATATGTAGAGTAAACCCTAAGCATCCTCACCTTGGAGGAATGCACCATAAAAGTTGGTTTTACACAGAAAGGGATATCTTGAAGACACCTGGGAACCAGGCCATTCCTAGAGCAGCCTGCTGGATTTTGAACTATTTGCCAACTGTAACAAACTCCAAAGGCAGCCCTATATGCAATGCATTGCAATAGTCCATACTAGTGGCAGATAAGAATATGAACCACTATAACAAGATCCTCCCACTTCCTGTATGGTTGTAACTGGTGCATTAGCCAAAACTAGACAAAGCCTCTTCTGGCTCTGATTCAAATCGGAGCATCCAGAAATACAATTCTGTTTCCTATGGGTAGTGTTTTAAGACAGGGCTCCCCAACCCCCAGTCTGTGGACTAGTACCGGTCTGTAGTATGCCAGCAACTGGGCCATGTAAACAAGTGAAGCCCCATCTGTAGGATTCAGACAGCACACAAAACCATGCCCCCTCTGGTCCATAGAAAAACCTTTCTCCGTGGAACTGATCCCTGGTACCCAAAAGGTTGAAGGCCGCTGCTTTAAGAGACAACACTATTGCTGATCACAAGGAACAAACAACTACTCTGTGCTCAAGTTTAATTTTTGTATATTTTGGTCTCCCTAAACCACAACAGAATCCAAACACTGAGACAAGACTTCAAAAGTCAGTAATGAACTTATGCTAGTGGCAGCTGAAGTCAGAGGTGTCTTAAGGTGGTAGCATACCATACCCTCCTTCGACAGGCATTACATATGTGTGTTATGTATGTGTACACTTTTGAGAGCAGGCAACAAAATTTCATTTTTAATGTGTGCCACTGTGTCCACAGTAAAAAGAAAGAAAGAAAGAAAGACAATAAAGGTTATCTTATCTTAAATTACTCATTCCTGAAACAAGGCATTGAGCACGTTCCAGCTCTAGCCTGTTACAAGCATTCTAAATCCTTAAAGCAGGGGTCCCCAACCGCCGGTCCGCGGACCGGTACCGGTCCACGGAACAAGTCTTTCCGGGCCGCTGGTTGCTGGGCGCCGCCATCTTTTTTTGATGAAAAAGTGCTTCCGGTGAGCTTTTCCGGGTAGAAAGCTCACCGGAAGCACTTTTTCATCAAAAAAAGATGGCGGCGCCAGCGCTTCCGGTGAGCTTTTCCGGGTAGAAAGCCAGTTGATGCCGGTACCGGGCCGCGGCGCCCAGCTGATGCCGGTACCGGGCCGCGGTGTCAAAAAGGTTGGGGATCACTGCCTTAAAGGAACTAGGAGAGTCCCCACTGGTGGCAGGAGAGATCATGCCATAATGTAGCCCATTGACTTAATCTACAAGTCAATGAAGTAAGAATAAATACTGTCAGTTTATTTTCCTGTCCTAGAAGAAATTCTTTCACTTAAGGAACACCCTAAACTGAGCCACCCTAGAACACAGATAGGAGGTTAGGTGAATAGAAATCTCAAGGAGGCTTGTGTTATATATTTTGTGTGTAGACTTGCTACAAGACTATACTGGAGAAAGTGTTAAAATACTCTGGAGAAGAAGAGAGCGGAGCAAAATTTCCTGGTGATTTGTAAGAATTTCTGACTCATAAGCAGTAGTAAAGTAATACTCTAATCCTTCACATTACATTATGCACCCAAAAAGCTTGAAATAATTAGGAGTGAATTGTCACATGGAAAAACGTGGTATTCAGTTCAACTTCACAACTGAAGACAAACTACGTTCAGATGACTATAAATTGGAGGGCACTTCTTTTGCACCAGAGAATTTACAAAAATAATGTAAAATCCCACAAACCCGAGTAACACCTACAGCAACATATAGTAAAAAAAGTTGTATGTATACTGTCATCAGTTGTTCATATTATAGATTTCTACAATGTAAAACAAATATTATATTTTAGTTTATATAAAAAAACTATGTTGGTTTTCTACTTTGAATCATGTAGAAATGCAGTAATATCATACCTATATAATATTGCCTTGGGGTACATTTAAAATATTTCCCATAGGAATTTAGAAACATGTTGCTAAAAAACTAAATGTAAAGATGCTTAACAGCTGTGCGTAAACAGAACAAAATTGTGAACTGGCAAAGGAAAGAACAAGAAAATAAAACCTTTCCTTAATGTAGAGCTTCCAAATCTCCCCATTGACATCTCCAGTGAAGGAAATATGAATTGTATGTTATAGTGTATACAAATATCTTTCAGCAATAAAATAAATTGCAGGGAGACTAATGTAAAATATTAGGCCTCAGGAAGGAAGGGAGAGAAGCAATAAAAATAAAAATGCTTATTTGGATAATAAAAAGATTATGTGCATCATCAAAGAGGCAATTTACACTGCTCTGGATAGTGACATAATTAGAGTAATTACTAACATGTCATTCACATACTAAGAGAGAATTTAGGAAATGAAGGGTCCTTGGTGCTCTCTGAGATTGCTTGTTTTCTTGCAGAAATTCATTACCCAAGCTAGATAACATCATCAGTGCTCAGGATTTAGGAAATGGATGATTAAAATTTTACATACACTGGGAAAATATAGAGAATTAAGCATAATTGATTAGAAAATCCAAGGATAAAATGAAACCATTGCTATCTTTAATGTGCAAAAAAATCTTTGTGATTAAGAGCCCATTTTTAGTTGGTGGGAAATAATGATATTTATACAAACAAACTCAAGATTGTTATTCAAGTTTTTTAAACTCAGTTTTAAAGCAAATATTTGGTATCTTAGTCAAGATAGAGCCTTCAAGAACAATTAATTTACAATTGCATGCTTTATTCCAATAATACCACCAGAGGGCACTATGTGATTAGACTGAATTCTCATTCTGAGAATAGAAGTTAAATGTGGAAGAAACAAAAGAAAAATTTCCCAAATGAAACAAAGAACAGAACTGAATTTAAATAAATACTGTTCTGATGGAGAATGTGTCTTTCTCCAGTTCTGTTCATTACAAGCCAGAGTCATATGAAACTATGTAAGCTGCCAAAATATATTTCCAGAATTTGGGACCACAGAGAAGGGGGATAACTAAAATCCCTATCTTTTGAAGAGAGGAGGGGAGGGGCGGAGAGGAAGTCCAGCACAAAGTGACAGGATATAAGTTGCAGGCAGGTAGAGCATACACTGAAGACCATAATCAAGTAGCTAGCATTGTGTATAAACATCTGCACAGTGTATGGACTATACCAGAGGTGGGATTCAAATTTTTTAACAACTGGTTCTGTGGGCGTGGCTGTTGGTGGGCGTGGCTTGGTGGTCATGTTATTGGCTGGGCAGGGCCCACTCAATATCACTCACATCAAGGCATGCATCTCCTTGCCTGGCCTCTCATAACTGTGGGGATGCTGCAACAGTCGTAAGTGTGAAAAACGGTCATAAGTCACTTTTTTCAGTGCCATTGTAACTTTGAATGGTCACTTCACACAAGCAAAGTAGGGGAAAAAAACTCCAGAGAAGTTCCTAAGACAGGAAGTCTAGTCCTGCCAAGAATGTAATAAGGGTTAACGGAGAGGCAGCTTCTGTAAGCAACACCAGAATGTTTCCTTCCTGCCTTCCTTACAGGATTAGGCCAGTAATTTCTTCTAACAACCGGTTCTCCGAACTGCTTAGAATGTTAACAACCGGTTCTAGCAAATAGGTGCAAACTGGTAGAATCCCACCCCTGGACTAGACCCGCCAAAGCCAGATGGGAGATTTCACAGAAGGTGGTGGAGAATAAGAGGGCTAAGATCCTGTGGGACTGATCCAAACAGATAGGCAGGTATTAACCAATAAACCAACACTGTGTGGTTGTAGGCAAGGACCAGAAGACAGTAGTGATGTTAGATGTAGCAGTCCCAAGTGACAGCAACATCAGGAAGGAGTAGGAGAATCTGGAGAAATAAAAGGGTCTGAAGAAGGAACGAGACTAGAGAGTATGTGGAAAGTAAAGGCCAAAGTGGCATCAGTAGGGCTGGAAACACTTGGACCTGTAACTCCTTAGCTGAAGAATGGCATCAATAGATTCCAGGAACTTCAGAGCTGTATGCCTACAAGAGTCCAATGCTAGGAAAAACTAAGATGCTATGCAAAACCCTGGTAGAGGACCCAATTGAGGAAAACATATCACCCATAGGGGTGAGAAGGGAATTTTTTATGCACAGACATAAACACACATACATACAACGAACAGAGGGTATTTAAACCTTCATGGATAACTATAGTACAAGTACAAAAAATGTACAATATGCTTTCTACATTGAAATAAATTTAAATTAGCATCAGAATTTCATTATAGATATAAAACAAATCTTACTTATGGTTGCAACAATCCATAAAGTGTACATATAGACATTTTCATACCAATGACTTTTATAGAAACCCAAATAAAAAGGTGAACTGTGTATCAGATGTGCAGTCAAAATATCACTGTTCATATACCATTGTTTTAAACAATAGAGACTTGAATAGTTTAGCAGAATATAAATAGGAAATACAAATTTGGATGAAAAAGTTAGCAATGAAACTTTAAATTCAGATAATTATTCAAGGAAAACTATGCAATTTACCAATGTTTTCTCCATCTAGTCTATCAAAATTAATCATTCTAAAAATGAATGTACTTCTCTTCCTAAATACTATAATTTAGTTAAGAATTAAATGACTTATTCATCGTCCTATTATATCTGAAGTAATAGATGTTGCACTCCAAAGATCAACCTTCTGGTGGAAACAGCTTTTCTTCCCCGTAAGTAAGGCAATATATATCATGGAGAGTTTGAGGTATCACTGAGCATTTACTCAAATATTTTGAGACATTACCGAGCAATGCAATCTTCTGCTTGCTTGTCATTGTGTAGTTTATGATATACAACTGCAGCCATGGCCAAAGGTCCAGCATCACCACATAAGAAAGTGATTGATCGCTTTGTCAAGCAACTAAGACTCTTCTTTATATATTCTTGAGCCATCTGAAGATAGGATGGATCTCCATATACCTCATGTAGATGAAAATATAGCAAAGCAATGCCTGAAAAAAGAATTACAAATTACACTATCTATTATTATTATTTAACCATTAACAACTAATAATAATTTCATATCATTAACTACAATTGCCTTGACTTACGATGGCAATTGGAACTGGAATTTTGGTCGTAAGTTGTGATGGTCATATGACAAGGTACCCAACAAGATCAGACCTGATATTATGACAATTTTTACAGTGTTAAGCAAACCATGTGTTAAGCAAATTACATGGTCTTAAGTCTAAATCCATGCTCCTGAATTCATGGTTTTTGATTTCTTTTACAAAAAAGCAGCAACCCCCCCCCCCAAAAAAAAAAAAAACAGCAGAAACCAGCAAAAAAACAGCCAACCTAATACTGTCACTATGATGCTGCAATCAGTCGTAAATGAGCTGGTTGCCAAGTGCCCAAAATATAATCATGTGACTCTGCAGGAGAGGAATGGTACAGTTTATGATGGCTAGACGTTATTTACAGGTCGTAAAGCATCCTTTCCAATGCCATTGTTAACTCTGAAAAATCATTAAACGGCGGTCATAAGCCAAAGACTACCTATAAAATTATATTGCCTATTAAGAGAAAGCCTTTTCAATTGCACAGTAATACAAAACAGAAAATCATGTAACTACAGTACTAGCATTTTTATGATAATCCCAAAACAGAAAATCATTCTGAAAATAGGGAAATACGTTAAAGTTAAATATCCATCGTCATATATTTGAAAGATAATTTCTACGTAATTTTGGGTTAATATTCTTAAGAGATGGACAATCTATTCCTGACAATCATGGTTACCATATACGTAATACTCTCGTGGGGATTTTATTGACAGGAGCTTATACTTGATGCATTTTCATCTCAGATGCTAAGGCCATTAATAGACATAACTTTTAAACCTAAAATTTTAATATTTAATACCCTGGACAACTTTGATCATATCACATTTCTAAGTCCATTCATCAACTGTAGAATGACCCAGGGATATATAAGATACCTATGGTCGATGAGAAGTAGAGTAATGTAAAAACAAAACAAAACAGAAAACAACCAAACCCTAACTATGTATAACAAAGAAAAAAAAAAAGAGGAATGAGCCCATGCTCCTACTTGGGAAATATCAATTAAAGGATAAGGAGTTGCTTCTTTTTATTAAAAAAGAAATCCATATCCAAGTTTAACAATAACAACAGCAAAAATCATTATTCAGCATTTCTAACTTTGTGTCAGTGAGAGTTTGAATATTTAATGCATAACTTTGTTTTATGATTCTTACATTTTCAGTATCATGATTTAGTTATGTCAACTAATTTTCAGAGACCAAAATAGATCTAGATTCATATCCAAATACTGACAAAGACTTGGAGGCTTTGGAATAATGGACTTCCTTCACTGTAGCCAAAATGCAATGATAATCCTTTATCGGAAAAAACACTAACAGAATCAAGAATGATCAGCAGAAAATAAGAATTATAAACCTAGCAAGTCATAAAATGCTAAAGTCAAAAAAGGGACAGTGATTTACTGAAAAGAGTGCATTAGAAAATGTGGATTATTGCCAGTAAAAAGGAAAAGTTGGTAAATATATTAAGTACAAATGGAAACATTATTATTGTTAGTCTGAAGTCTTCAAGGAAACAATTGCATTCTAGAGGCATCTTCACAAATAACCCCCTAGAAAAGTACACACAGTAGTTCCAGACTTTTCATTTTTTTTTTCAATTTATAGTGTACTTTCAAATTCATTAACCATTGCTAAGAGGATGCAGACCTTTGTATTTAAGCTTATATTTAAAAAAATTAAAAAAAATAAAGGGAAAGAAGAGCAGCTTGCAAAATTACTTTCTCTTGCTCATCGAATATTTTTAAATTGAGATCGTTTTCTCATTCTGCATAGGTAATCTCCCAAGCGTCATACTACAGCCAATTCAATTATGCATGTATATTAAGCACAAATCTCCATTTCCTCCTGAAGTTAATAACCTTGTCCACTCTCTAGGCAGTTTCTGTGGTAGTACTATCAATGAAGACCATGAAAAGGTATTTTATCGTAATTCTCATCTGCAATGCTATGTACCTGAAACTATTTTTAAGAAGGCAATGTCTTATTCTGGATATCACCATATTTCTATGAGCTAATTAAGTCACAGCACAGAATCAAAATTTTAACAGCAGCATGGAATAAGCCATGTTTCCACATTTCAATTTGTATGATATGGAGTCTGCATACTTTAGGGCTAGATGTCACTTTTGGTTGAAGTTTGCAGATGAAATGAAAAATGGGCTCAAATAGAAAACTAGGTAAGGAAAATGTATTATATAGGCCTGTGAGATTAATTGACACTCCAATACTCAAAACCTATCACTATCCAGATTTTTGCTTTTTCTGAGTCTGAAAGTACAAACTGTTGACCTTTTGTTTTTGTTTTTTCTTGAGCAGCTAATTTCTCTTGAATTGGTACAGTACAATGTAGTAGTTTGTACTGCTCCCCTATCCAAAGAACCCTTTCTTGTGCAATTGTTTACAGAGAGCTTATATCAAATGAAAGCATAAGAAGTATATACAAAATATAATTTCCAATATATATTTTGCCAAAAGAGGAACTAATTAAAAATATCCACTAAAAACCACTGAAGACGCAAATAGGAATTGCTTTGTACAGTTTTTGGAGTTGGCAATATAGAAGAAACCACTTTATATTTAGATTTTTACTCTGAAGCGTACATTTAATTTGCTGATTTTTAGATAAAAAGTAGAGATAGAAACTGATCACTATTTTGTTCAAGGTTGAATTTAGAAGACAGATAACTGCAATTGAACCAAACTGTAAGCAGAACTTAAATTTGAACTGCAATTGAACCAAACTGTAAGCAGAACTTAAATTTCTGACATGTTACTGGTTCTATTTTCCTAACAGGAAACATTTAAAAATTATAATTAAAAAATGGGATACAATTTGCAGAGCGAGTATATGCTTGTAAAAGAATAACTTTTAAAAAATTCTGATTTTTTTTAGAAGACCTGTTTATAAAATTTTGGAATTAATAAAATGATGCATACTGGCATGTGGCAGGGGGAATGAGCAAAGTTAACACTAAAGAGGCTATATTATTACTGTATCAAGATAAAACCTGGCTGATCTGCACAGATCATTTCCCAGCCTTTTCTGTATGTGGCAGAGAGAATTCTATCCATTTAAAATTCCCTCTCTATAGAATTCTAGCATGACAAGTCTTCAGGCTTTTTATTGATTCTACAGAACTACCCATTTAACAAAGCTGCCTGTTTGGTTAGTTAAACGGCTGATGGAAACACATAGCAAGGAAAGCCCTATACTGCTGACACTGCAACTCCGCTAGGCATCCAGCAGAGGGGGCAGAACTTTCAAAGGTAAGATCCAAGGACTGGATTTTAAGGGGGGTGAGGTAACAGAGGAGGGCTATAAAATAGGTAAGGCCATACCACCTCTGGGAAGGCCAAGATTTGGGAAAACCTTTGGGAACTTTCTTGCTTTTAAAAAAATCCATATTGATATGGTTTAATATACTACACTTCTTGATATCAAAATGGAGGGAAACACACTTGTTCAGCAATCATAACCAGAGGACATTCCAACATTCCAAGGGCTACAAAATGAAAGTGTGCAGGTTGCCCACCCAACCTATGATGAGGAAGAAAGCAGCTTTTTAATACAGATGCCTACTGCTTGGTAACTACCGTGTTTCTCACATAATAAAGCCGGGCCTTATTTTTTTTTTGAGCCCCGAAAAAACGGCTAGGCCGTCTTTTCGGGGGGTGACTTAATTCCCCCCCTTGCATCCTCGCCAACAGCCGCTCCTAACGGGCGATCATGGCCAAGCACAGAGAGCTCCCTACTACCACCTTTGCTGCAGACACCTTTGGCACCTGCCGCTGTTGCTTTCCCTTCTGCCCATTCCGCTGCCACGTTTGGAGCTGCCGCTTCCCTGTTTGGAGTGCCGCCGCCATTTGGAGCTCCAAACACAGAAGTGGCAGCTCCAAACATGATGGTGGGCGATCTTTTTATTTTGGTCCGCGCGAAGTTCAGAGCGAGCAAGAGAGGGAGACTGCGATGCCTCCATCCGAGATGGCAACCTCACTAGTGGATCACAACGTGGCTGGAAGCCCGAATCGGCGGGATACGATGGCGATCTTTTTGGAGCGAGAGGAAAGGGAGAGAAAAGTTGCGAGGCGTAATTTGCAGGAGGAAGTGGGTGTACCCCACGGCAGGGAGCCCAAGGAAGAAGGGCCGGTAGGCAACGGAGAGCGTCCCGTAGCTCCGGAAGCAGCCTAGAGACGCGCCCGGAAGAGGCGCAGATGCTGCCTTGTAGTCCCCAAGCCAACTGCGTGCGCCGCCTTTAGTTATGTGCGCTCCGCGCTTTGGGCATCTCCGTGTGATCGTGACCCTGTCCTTTCCACCTGGCGCCCTTGCTGCTTTCTGGCTCTTTAGCAAGGCATCGCAGTCTCCCTCTCATGCTCGCTCTGAACTTCGCGTGGACCAAAATAAAAAGATCGCCCACCGTCATGTTTGGAGCTTCCGCATTTGAGCTTCCGCCGCCGCTTGGAGCTCCAAACAGCGGCAGTGCTCCAAACACGAAGCCGGTTGCTAAAGAGCCAGAAAGCAGCAAGGGCGCCAGGTGGAAAGGACAGGGTCGCGATCACACGGAGATGCCCAAAGCGCGGAGCGCACATAACTAAAGGTGGCGCACGCAGTTGGCTTGGGGACTACAAGGCAGCATCTGTACCTCTTCCCGGGCGCGTCTCTAGGCTGCTTCCGGAGCTACGGGACGCTCTCCGTTGCCTACCGGCCCTTCTTCCTTGGGCTCCCTGCCGTGGGGTACACCCACTTCCTCCTGCAAATTACGCCTCGCAACTCTCCTCTCCCTTTCCTCTCGCTCCAAAAAGATCGCCATCGTATCCCGCCGATTCGGGCTTCCAGCCACGTTGTGATCCACTAGTGAGGTTGCCATCTCGGATGGAGGCATCGCAGTCTCCCTCTCTTGCTCGCTTTGAACTTCGTGCGGACCAAAATTAAAAGATCGCCCGCCGTCATGTTTGGAGCTGCCACTTCCGCGTTTGGAGCTCCAAATGGCGACGGCACTCCAAACACGGAAGCGGCAGCTCCAAACGTGGCGGCGTAATGGGCAGAAGGGAAAGCAACAGCGGCGGGTGCCAAAGGTGTCTGCAGCAAAGGTGGGAGTAGGGAGCTCTCTGTGCTTGGCCATGATTGCCCGTTAGGAGCGGCTGGTGGCGAGGAATTCCGGGCGCTCCTAACGGCGCTCCTAACGGCAAGTCTCCCCGCCCTTCCCCCTTATTTTGCATATTTTAAAATAGGCCTAAATTTGGGAGGAGGGGCTTAATTTGATTTTATGCCCAAAAAACATGCTGGGCCTTCCTATTGGTGGAGGCCGTATTGTTGGAGAAACACGGTATAAGATGGGAGGAAATGGTAGAGTTAAACTTGCTGTTAAACTTCAGTTTTAGCGTATGTCTAAATGGCATCAACTTCTACAAAAGTTTTCTTCCAGTATTATTTATTAGCCATTATATAAGTGTCAATTGTTTTCGGATTGCCACAGAATTAACTACATGAAAAGATACTCAACAAGCTTTTCTTAGAGAGGTAGTTAAGAGAATACAGTTATTTTGGTCCAATTCATTTCTTGTAACCTGAAATCACACTGAATACCTTACTTAGTAAATCCAGAATCTTAGAAGGCATTGGGTATAAAAAAGTGAAGGAGAATATATCGTATGGTAACAACACATTTCATTTCATTGGAAATCGCCAGGTTTCCAAAGAAAAATCTGTAAAACAGAACATAAATTTGACCAGTGGGATTTAGCAAGGCCTTTTCTGCTGCTGCTCATGCATCGTGTAACATCTTGCCCTTAGAGGTGAGGAAAGCGCCCAATTTCTTAGCCTTCCACACAAAGGGATCAAAGCTTGCTGGGGAACACATTATTTTAATGTTAATTTTAATTTCATTGATTAAATTGTATACTGCTCTCAGACCCTGAGAGAGATAGATGATTAAGAAGTATGAAATATAAATAAATAAATGAGATACCGTGTTTCTCACAAAATAAGGCCTTATTTTTTTTTGAGCCCCGAAAAAACAGCTAGGACGTCTTTTCGGGGGTGAATTCCCCCCCTGCAAAGCGCCATCTCCAACAACAGCATCTGAGTCGTTCCCGCTTTCCCCCCATCCCCATAACAACAGGAAAAAAAGATTTTGAGGTACCTGGAGCGCTGCGCACTGCGTTTTGGTTTAATCCCGGCGGCTGGGTGAGCTTGAGAAGAGCCGAGCGAGCGTCTCTGCTGCTGCTACCCTTTGGCGCCAGCCTCGGCCTCTGCAAGTCTGCAAAAGTCCCGGTGCGCAGCCCGTTCCTGCATTCCAAGCGCCCAGGCTGAGCTGCAGCTGTCCCTCTCTCGCCAGCGCCGTCTCCAGTAACAGTGGCAGCAGCGGCAGGAACCATGGAAGTTACAGAGGCGGCTCCCCACCCGAGAAACAGCTGAAACGCTTCCACGGTTCCCGCCACTGCTGCCGCTGTTAGAGATGGCGCTGGCGAGAGAGGGACAGCTGCAGCTCGGACTGGGCACTTGAATGCAGGAATGGGCTGCGCACCATGACTTTTGCAAACTTGCAGAGCCCGAGGCTGGCGCACCAAGGGTAGCAGCAGCAGAGACGCTTGCTTGGCTCTTCTCACGCCCACCCAGCCTCTCGGGATTAAACCAAAACGCAGCGCGCAGCACTCCCAGGTACCTCAAAATGTTTTTTTCCCTGTTGTTATGGGGATGGGGGGAAAGCGGGAGCGACTCAGACGCTGTTGTTGGAGACGGCGCTGGCAAGAGAGGCGCCAGCGGGAACTGTGGAAGCTACGGAGGCCTGAGAAGCAGCTGAAATGCTGCCGGACATCCACGCTGACGCCGCCTGCCTGCTGACCTGGGTAAGGGAGGGGTAAGGGAGCCCTCCGTGCTCCACCATGATTGGCTGTTAGGAGCGGCTGATGGTGTATTAGCTTTTTTGGCTGCTGCCATACACTGCTGACTCATGTTTAGTCCACTAAGACTCCAAGGTCCCTCTCACAGTTACTGTTTTTGAGCCAGGTTTTGTTTAATCTGTACTTGTATCTTTGGTTTTAATAAAAGTTTCTTTCAATATATTAAAAAAACAAGAAAAAAGTCAAGGAAACAATTGATCCACTGGGAAAAGATGGCAAAGAGGTGATAGATGGCAGGGAAAATGGAACAGCTTAATTCATTCTTTCCATCTATCTTTACAAAAGAATTCAACCTATCAAAAGCAGTACTGTGGGAGACACAATAGGAATACAAGTCAAAATAGGTGTGAATTAGTCTTCCAATATTTGAGGGGCTGTTACAGAGAAGAGGGGGTCGACCTATTCTCCAAAGTACCTGAAGGCAGGGCAAGGAACAATGGTTGGAAGATTAAAGAACCATCCAACCTAGAAATATAGAGAAATTTCCTTAAAGTGAGTACAATTAATTAGTAGAACAATTTGCCACCAAAAGTTGTGGATGCTTCATCAAGAGATTGGGCAATCATTTGTCCTGAATTACACAGGGTTTCCTGCTTGAGAAGGGGTTGGACTAGAAAACCTCCAAGGTCCCTTCCAACCCTGTTATTCTATTCTATTCTATTCTATTCTATTCTATTCTATTCTATTCTATTCTATTCTATTCTAATTTTCTATGAGACAATTCTACCCTTAACACAAATCATTTAATATTTTGTATGTCATGTTTATTGTATGTGTCATGTATGACATAAAACATGTGTCATGTATACATGTTTTGTACACTAGATTTTGTATGTCAAAACAAATACTTTAATAAATTCCTCCATTTTACCAGCTGTATTCAAGAAACTCAAATTCTGCTTAAAAAAATCTTTTTATTCAACCCGTTTAAATGTAGATTTTTGTTACTTCCATAAACTGCTCCAATCCATTTTTAATTAAACATTGTGGTTTATTGATTGGCTATATGAACTGTTTAAAGTGTGATTGATTAACAAGAGAATGTGCCCCCTCCTCATGATCTGAGCAGACATTTTTTGAAACTTGATTTTCAATAAAAAATACTTGCAAATGCCTCCTCCCTCCCTCTCTATATGGGCTTATTTACAGTGGAAATTTACAGAAGTATTGGCTATGATTTCTTTAATTAAGCAATAGTTGAAATTCATGTTTTATTAGCACTACAATACAGAATATTGTTGAAAGGAACCATGCATGGGCACATATGAGTATGAGAATCCAAAATAGTAGTGTAGCATTTTCTTTTTTCTTAAAAAGAAAACTTTATTAAAGATTAAAAAAACACTATGTACAATACATTGAATACAACTTTACATTGCAGACAAAATCTATATATACAAATACATAATACATAAACATATGAAACATATGTTTCTGATCAACTAAGACGGTGTGATTTTTTATTGGTAATAATTTTACTACTAATCGTTTCTTAATTTGATAAACATTCTTAATTTAACCACTCCATTCATCAAAACCATCTCTTTTAATTTCCTGGTTTTTTTCTCTTTAATCCACTTATTCCATTTATCCTGTAATATATCTTGAGTCTTCCTTATTCCTAAGTTTTTGTGTGAGTAGGTCCATTTCAGCGCAGTCAAGTATCTTCTGAGTAATCAAATTATTTGTTGGCATTTGTTCGCCCTTCCAACATTGTGCCAACGCAATTCTTGCTGCTGTGATTATATGGAGAATTAAATATTTCATTTTGTTTGCATAGTCCCCTTTTAACATTCCCAACAAAAATATTTCCGGTTTAAATTCTAATTGAATACTTGTAATTTCTTTTATCCACAGTCTAATTTTTTTCCAATATTTTTTACTTTTTGGGCAGAGCCACCAAGTGTGGAAGAAGGTACCCCTCGTTTGCTTACATTTCCAACACATTGGACTCATGTTTGGGTAAATATTAGCTAACCTTGAGGGTGACAGATACCACCGGTAACACATTTTGTATTTTCTTTATAGATCGCCAATTTTGTTAATCATTTTGGTTCCAAATTTTTTCCCAATCTTCCAAATTAATATTGTGCCCTACATTCCTTGCCCATGCGATCATTGAGCCTTTAACTATTTCTTCCGTCATTTCGTATTCTAACAGATAGTTATACATTTTTGAGATTAATTTTTCATCTGTTCCCTCCAATATTTTATCTAGTTGATTCGGTTTTATCTCAATTCCAAACTCTTCTATGTCTTTTTTATATCTTGTTTTGAGTTGTAAATATGGCCACCATTCTATTTTCATCCCTTGCTCTCTAATTTCTTGATTCATCATTAATCTTCCTTGGGAATTTAGTACATCATAATACCTAATTTTTCTTCCAGTTTCTAATGCATTGGGGTGAATCAATGCCTCCATGACGGAAACCCATCCTGGGATCTTCGTATGTT
The DNA here is from genome assembly GCF_049901735.1 of Notechis scutatus. Lineage (NCBI taxonomy): Eukaryota > Metazoa > Chordata > Lepidosauria > Squamata > Elapidae > Notechis > Notechis scutatus. The sequence goes on along the minus strand of NC_142009.1, from coordinate 166,866,873 downwards.
TGTGTTTAATCTCTTTCCACACTTTTAATAGTGAACATCTAATTATATGCCTATTAAAGTGTGTATAACTTTTATTTCCAGGGTTCCACATCAAGGCATGCCACCCAGCTTCCAAATCATGCCCTTCTAGGATTAAAACTCTTTTGTTTCTCAAATTAGCCCAGTCCATGTTAAAATTGCCGCTTTATAATATAGTTCCCAGGCAGGGAGTCCAAATCCACCTCTGCATCTATTATCTTGTAAGGAGCTTAATTTTATTCTCGGTTTTTTCCCTGACCAAATAAATTTTGTAGTAATTTTATTTAATTCGTTAAAAAAAAATTATTTAATTTAATTGGAATATTTTGAAAGAGAAATAATATTCTTGGCAAGATGTTCATCTTAATAGTCGCTATTCTTCCTAACATTGATAATTGCAATTTCCCGCATTTTTCTAAATCTTTTTTATTTCTCATACCAATTTTACATAATTATCTTCTTTTATTATTGAACATCTTGCCGTGAGCCAAATTCCTAAATATTTAATTCTTTTTACAATTTATAAGCCCATTACCTCTTCTAATTTCTTTTTTTGTTTCTGTTAGATTTTTTGTTATCATTTTAGTTTTATCCTTATTGTTAAACCTGTCACCTCTCCATATCTATCTCTTTAATTAATTTTGGTCCTGATTTTATTGGTTCTTCTACGAAGAATACAAGGTCGTCTGCAAATGCTTGGGCCTTGTATTCTTCATTTTTAATTCTTAATCATCTCCATATTCTGTCTAATTCTTCTCAACAAAATTTCTAGAGTCGTGATAAAGAGCAGAGGTGAAAGTGGGCATCCCTGCCTGACTCTCTTTCCTATTTCAAATGGATTGGTCATTTCTCCATTGATTATTATCCGGGCTTCTTGGCTTGAATATATTGATTCTAACATTTTTTTCAAATTTATCTCCGAATTTCATTTCCTTTACTTGTTGCCTCATAAATTCCCAATTTACCTTGTCAAAGGCTTTTTCAGCATCGAGAAAAACTAGTGTAGTCTGTTTTTCTGGATGTGCCTCATAGTATTCCAGGATATCAAGTACTGTTCTTGTATTGTTTTTAAGTTGTCTTGTTGGAAGAAAACCGTTTTTATCAGTATGTATATATCTGCTTAGTATTTTTTTTAGTCTCTCAGCCATTAAATTCATAAATATTTTGTAGTCGGCGTTCAACAAGGAAATTGGTCTATAGTTGTTTATATGGATGATATCTGCACCCTCCTTCGGTATTAGTATGATGTATACTTCTCTCCACGACCTTGGTAACTCTGCCCATTTAAGTATTTCATTATATATTTCTAAAAGAATTGGATCAAAAATTTCCCCTAAATTTTTATATAATTCTGCAGGTAAACCATCTTTTCCAGGAGTTTTATTGTTTTTTTGTTTACTAATTGTTTCTTTTATTTCCTCCATAGTAATCTCTTCATTTAATCTTTTCCTTTCTTCTTCTGTTAGTATTGGAATATTTTCTTCCTCTAGATACTGTTTAATGTTCTCTTTACTCATATTTTCTTGTTTATAGAGTTCACGAAAATATTCCAATACTATTTTTTTCTTTTCCATATTATTTTGTATCTTTCCCTCTTTATCTTGCAATTGCTGTATCCATCTCTTCTCTTTTTCCTTCCTTAACCTATATGCAAGCCATCTCCCCGGCTTATTTGCATTTTCAAAATAATTTTGCTTTACTAATTTCAGTGCTCTTAAATTTCTTTCCTGTTCATATTCGATTTATGTTTAGCTAACTTACATTTATAATTTGCTCATTTTCTGGTGCTAATTGTGCTTGTCTTTCCAATTTTCTAATATCATTCTATAACCCATTACTTTCTTTTTCTCTTTCTTTTTTCTTTCTAGCATTATATGCAATTGTTATTCCTCTTAGATAGGCTTTCGTTGCATCCCACAGATTCTGTAAAGGGGTGTGTTCTTTTTATTTACACCAAAAAACATTTCTATTTTTTTAAATTTTGTTATATATTCTTTGTCTCTCAGAGTCTGTGTGTTCAACGTCCACCTTCCTCTTTGTTTTGATTGACCTTTCCATATTACTATTATGGAGTTATGATCTGCCCAGATATTTGGTGCTATTTCTATTCATGCATGGGCACATATGAGTATGAGAATTCAAAATAGTAGTGTAGCATTTTCTACAAAATCAAGTTTCCCAGAATATCCCCTCTCCAACAGACTACTACAGTAATCAGTACTGCTGGTAAGAATGTGGGATTAATCCTGACTGAAACTATGCAAGAGGGTGAATGAGGTTTAAACATCTTGCTCATTTGGTTTGCAAAATGTTCCTATCTCTGATCAAGTACTTTAGAAAAAGGAAAAAAAAACAGAATTGACGATTTAAGATTTCACCAAAGCTGATACATAAAATGTAATGTTTCATTCAAGTATTAATCATTTAAGAATAGTGTGCGCTAAGGGAAAAACGTAACATTGAAGCTATTTTAAACACTCAGCTTAAAAGCCTAAGGAAGTTTCACTGAATGAAGCATATTCTAGAAAGTAAAGGTTGCAAAATTATTGGGCCTTTATGTTCCTTAATGTCTATGGCAGTGCTTCTCAATCCTGGCAACTTTTAAGATATGTGGACTTCAACTCACAGAACTACCCAGCCAGCCTGCTGGCCTAAGGAAATGTCCATGCCACCAGTAGACTGAAACCAAAATTGTGCCACCAACTCAAAACAAGAGAACTGAAAATGTTTTGCTCAGAAGAAGACATAAAGAGAAGGCAGTAGCCTAAAAGAGAAATTTCTCTGTCCAAAGAATTACTGTAACATTCAGGAATACTTTGGAAATTCAAAAGATAATCCACCCTGGGAAAAAAAAGCGGATAGCTTACAAATCCCTTGATAAATAATATTTGCAGGATTCCCCAAGTCTTTCCTTCTTCAAGACAAATTCAATCCCAGCAGTATAATAAGACCATATGTTCTCCAGCCATTCTTTAAACATTCAATTTAAAACATGCTATTTAACATTCACATTTTGCAGCACTCCCATCCTACCTGCCCAGCCAGTATAACAAGTACAGTCCCTGGGGTCGGCAGATTTCAGACCTCTTTCCATCTGTTGGAGAAGTTCCTTGATTTTATTATTCAGATGCTGACTGAATTCAGGAGTGAGCTGTAGATGTTAATAAAAACACAGTGGTTATGTCTCAGCAGACACATTGTCACTTATCAAGATGTGCCAGACTAAATACTTTGAAGTGCTCTATACTTTTAAGAGAACCACCTTTTTAGAAGTATAAAGGACATAAACAGCTGCCAGACTGGAAGCAGTAATTTAAAAAGGGAAAGAAAAATCCAAATTCATTTTTATAGAAAACCCTACTACTTCAGCCACACTTTCTTCCAAGTGATTAAGAATTTAACCTTAAATATGTAAAACTGTATTTCTCTCCCCTGGTGATACACTGGCTATCCATACCTATTACCTTGAGGTCATAGCCAGTGCTGTACTTTCCCCTGAGGGGACCTTGAAGGCTACTCAAATTTTTAAGAGTAGATTCTGCTAGATGATTGCCATTAGACAAATAGGACAGAAATAGCACTGTACAATATTACCTGATAGTCTGAGCTGACTCACTACAATTCTACCACATGGAAGCTTTTGTACTATAGATTAATCAACATTTGCTGTGGTAAGCATAAAAAGCTTGAAGGAGATATCCATTTCTTAATGCAGTCAAGTATTTATGGAGGCTCTAAGCCTAAAAACCCTTTCAGGTTTGAAACTTTGTGATGAACACTGGCAATATACAGAAGTACATACATAATGTAAAGATTGAAATGGAAATGAAAATTACACGTGAGTCCTTATTACAGGAGATCCCTGACATGGAGATCCATCCTGTTTAAAGACCTTCAGCAAAAAAGAGCCCAAGGTAGTTTGTTCCGTTGTTGAATTATGACTATCAATTTTTTTTACCTCATATAGAACCAAATTCCATCTCCTTGTAAACCCATTATTTTTTTTACCTGTACTCTGGTACAACTCTGAAGATTTCTGTTAACCATCATTTTAAAGAGAAATGATTATTTCTCTTTGATACTCTACTTATGTTTATGCAATTACAACGGTGATGAAAAATTAACTTTGTGGCCAATCCTCATAGGTCTGTAAAGAACAGGAAGGCTGAAGATTAAGATCATAAGCACTGTTGCTGTATCAGTTAGCTTTGTTTAATAACCAAGTTGCTAGCCCCAACTGTGGTTGCTAAATGAAGGCCATCCAATTACATGCAAAACAAATACAATACAACTGATACATGTGCTTATAATAACTGGTTTATTCATCTTGAAGCAGAATACATTTTTCCTGAAGTGTTGATATATAAAATATAATAAGTGGAACCATTTAATCAGTAAATATACACATCCATATATAATAGCCAACATTCATACAAGACAGACTTGGGTAAAGATGCATCTCTGGGAGGCATCTGAAACAGGTCCAAGCAGTTACTGCCAAAGGGTAATCTACACAATAACACCATAAAAAAGGATTCTTGTTTTGAATGTTGTGATTCTTTGGAAGGTAAGTGTGAGATACCAAAGTCTTCTCCCAAATTAGTTAGGCCTTTATATGTCAACAATAAGATCCTCAAAGCTAACACACAGTGAAGACTCTTCAGCACTGCTATATAAACTTCATAGCTAGACTCAACATTTATTGGTTCCCTTGACGCTCTTCCACCTAAATTGCCTGCCATTTTTTATGATTTCAGAGATATGGCAAACACAATGCCGTTTATAATACACCTGGGTTTTTACACTCATATTTGTGGATAGCACAGCACATATTTCTCCACAGCATATTAAATACATTTCTTTAGCCAAAAATCTTATTGTGAATGTGTAGATTATCTTCTGAAAAGCTAAACCCTTTGCCAAGTATTCTGCCTAAGGGTACTGACAGAGTAATTACAATTCAGAGTTCCTGGCTTTCTTAGAGGTATTCTCATGCCACACCCTCATCTAAAAATGTCAGTTGCATTTAGTGAGCAGCAAAAGTAAAACGATGTTTTAATCCGAGTTTCATAATCAAGACAATCTCAATATTTAGAAGGCTGTCTTAATTGGGCTTTGAAAGAAATGCCATGGTTCTGATTCTATGCTTTCCATGTATGAGAGTGATTTTTTTTTGTTTCTTCATAAAGTCATAAAGCACTTAAGAAAAAGAATTCCATTATCCCATTAGAAAAAGAATTTCTGCTCCCAATCAATTTAACCCAATTAAAGTAATTGTATTTTTACCTCACAACTGGCATGGCCTATTAATATAGCTAAGTCAATGAGCACCCTTTTTAAAATAGTTTTTCCGTGATTCCCACCACCACTGAAGTCATCAAAGAATATTATGGAACTGTATTTCTGCACTACAGTAGGTGACAGTAAGATTTATCTTCGTTCATTGAAAATGTATTTAAACTTAACTCACAATATTACCTGATTTGGGGGGAGGGGGAATGTCTTTACAGAGCTTCCTTAAAATCACTGAGAATTTCCACCTGCTATGTACCTGAGTATTGAAACCCCCCCTCTGTACAAACACCCTCAGGATGCTATACAAGGGTGGTCATTACATAAACAGAAACCACACAATGGTGTAAAATAATGCATATAATTTTGGGAAGAAAAATAATGGATTTCTATTTTTAACTAGAAGCTGTAGGAGAAGCAGCTAGGAATATTTGTAAGTACTTATTTTTGACAAACTCCGTCCTTGAATTCAAAGTAAGATTAACGACCTAGACTCTGGCAAACGATGTTTGAAAAGGTCTTTATGAAGGCAAGACTGAAACAATAAAAATGGCAGCTTATTTACATTTATCATACAGCTTTTAGCCGTTATTAAGAGAAAAAAAGCCCTAATAATGCATTCTACTTCCCTCGCGGCTGCTACCAAAATACACACTATTTTTCAGGGAAAAGAACCGCTTAAAAGGAGCGGCAAGAAGAAGCCAAAATCCAAGCACTCACCCTCCCTGAAGAATCAAAATATCCTGCGGCCAAGGATTTGTCATAGTCTGCGAAGGGATTCGGAAAAGCCCTCTCAGCCATGGTGGCACCAGGCCTGCGGGAGGGGGGGAAGAAAGAGAGCCACTCAACTCGCCGCCCACGCACCCACAGACTGCTCCGGCCTCAATCGCAAGCCGCCGCGGGCATTGCGGAGCAGGAGCAGCGCCTACTGCTGTACCCCTTGCAAATACCGCTCCCGTCTCGGCCGCCCCCAGAACAGCAGCCACCGCTGCTCCACCTGCCAGGAGAAGAAACCTGCGCTCAAGCCAAAACAGCAGCACAAGCCCTCCTTTGACTTCCGGCCCACGCCGTCCAATCGGCACCTGGGGCCTCTACTCCACGCCGCCGGATTCTTAAAGGGGCAGGCACCCGTTCAGGCTGACGCTCTCGCGAGCTGATAGGGCGACGGGCCCTTCTGCTATTCTTCGCCGAGCAAGCTGGGCAGCAGCCCTCCCCTCGTCACGGAGCGCCCCCACCGGATCCCTACGGTTGTCCTCCGGACCTTACCCGCGTTATTGTATTTGCAAGAGCGGCTCCCTAACGGGACTTCTTCGACTCGGATTGAAAGCCTCCAGCTCCTTCTGCATCCCCCAGGGACGCTGCAAACTTTCTGGGAGATAAGAAGCCGGGAATGTTTTTTCCCTACCACGTCTGGCACCTTGCAGAGAAACCGATATTAATCATGAATTCAGATTACGGATTAAAGTGCAAACGCTAATATTGGTTATTATGGCGTTTTAATTTTTTGCAAATACAATTTTTTAAAACTTTTCAGCCATTTGAGATGGGCGGGAATATAAATCCATTAAATAAATGATAAAAAAGTCTGTTAAAAAATAAAATACAATAAAATAGCTCGCCTATAGATTCACATACTAAATGCTCATTTATTCCAAAACCTGCAATTGGTCCATTTTGCTCAACATGCTGAACAAAATCAAACCGTATTAGCATATAATTCAGTTGAGTGATGCGGTGGCCTAGAGGTGGAGTTCTTGCGTCACAATAACGAGGCTGTGAATTCGATCCCAGATAGAGGCAGGTATTTCTCTGGGCACAATGAGAATTTAGCTGCTGAATAAAATTCCGCATTGGCGACAGGAAGGGCAACTGGGTGAACACTGCTCCATTCAGTTGCCCAGACTCTACCCCCCAAGGGATTATGGGGTCATAAAACGGAGATGATTAGCATATGATTCAGTTCCTCCTGCATATCGCTACCGACATTATTACTCCATATGAACCTCTGAAATTTTTTTTCCCTGTATTTCCTCACTTCGGTTTCACTTCAGACCATTTCATGGTGTTTATTTTGTTGGAAGAAATATCCTCCTGGGTTCAGTTCCAAGTGGGGAAAAAAGACACTGGAATCATGGAAGGTTTATTGATGAACAAGAAGACATGCCTTGGAGCTCTTGGGTGAAAAAAAGGGAGGAGATGCTGAGAGTGCCTGGGTTTTATGCCCTCTCCTGGCTTTGAACTTCCAGGGTCACAGGAAGAGTATCCTAATTGGTTACTATCAGAGGTCATAGCTAGCTTTGTAGGTTGTCCGTGTGCAAAGTTTGGTTGAATCAGCAATAAGTTTGCTGGGTGATGCAATGAAGGGGCTTTCGGCAATTCCTATTATGGCTCTATGTGAAAGAGGTAGATCTTTGTTATGTAGAAAAGACTGGCCCAGGTCTTAATGGCCCATTAACAAAGGGGGTGTGAGCTGGTGCTCCATTCAAAATCCAAGAAAGAAATACTTAGACTCCTTTAATCAGAGAAAAGATATCTTTTACTGGAAATCAAGTGGTAGCAACAAAAGAATTCTGAATCTGAGAAAATGGGCGTGTAAATCACATATACAAAGTAATGGCAACGTTCCCACCCCCAATAGTTCAATTGGCTCATCCAATTAAAAATTGTGTATATCATCATGTGGGCATCTCCAGTTGGTGATGAGGCTTCTGTCCGTTGACCCTGACATAGTTTGATAAAGGGTTGCAGCTGCGCATAGCATAGGATAGAAACCTAAGCAAGAATGTACCCCCCCCACCCAGTTTATAAAGTTCTGGTTTGTAACACCTCCAGCTCACTTCCCATAACCATTCCCCCCTCCTCCCCCCGTTACTTATGACAGCCGAAAGATGCAAAGCAAAGGGAGAAAATTTTGAAGGCTGACAAGGGGTGGGGGGGCTGAGTTTCTGCCTCTCTGAGTTTCTACGTCACTTTTAGGGGGAATATTCTGCCCTTTTTAATATATCCTAAAGTACAGTATTTCATTTTTCTAGGAGAGAGGTCAGAGGTGGTATTCAGCAGGTTCTTGCCAGTGCTGGAGAACCGGTAGCGGAAATTTCAGAAAACTGGCAAATACCACCTCTGACTGGAGATTTTACACTATCCTTCCCCTGCCACGCCCACCAAGCTACACCCACAGAACTGGTAGTAAAAAAAATGAAACCACCACTGAGAGGGGTGGGTTTTAACCTCCAACAATTTGTAATAGGAATGGCCTGTCCTGATTATATTCAAGTGGCTCCATATTTTTTGGGGCAACTTTTTCTTTTTGTCACCCTTTAACCCCTTTATCCTGGGTGGAGTTGAGGCAACTGAATGGAGCTTCCAGTAAATGCTCAGCTTCATTCAGTTGCTCTGACTCCACCCCAAGTAAAGCGATTAAAGGGTTGTAAAAAGAAAAAATAGTTTTTGCCTACTCCAAAACCATAAATACTAAGTGTGTGAGTTACAGCAAGTCAAGTCTGTCTCAGCTGAACTGATTGTTATGGAAATAAAATGGAAGGAGACAACCTCCTCCCCCAGGCAAGCTGCCTTGAACATCTTCCTCCTCTTCCTCCTCCTAAAATTATCATCAAATGCATTCTATTCCTATTTTAGAATTCAAGTATGTTAAGTAACCCTTTCTCCTGCAATAACCAAAAATGGGTTCTTGTTTAAATCTGTAAAACAAATATACCACACTGAAGGTAAATATTATAACATTTGAATTAGTTATCATGTTTTCCTCCATGTGTAAGCTTAAGTCAGCCTATGAGATATCATTCCCCATACTGAAAATGAGAAAAGTCGATTCCCCAAATTACTAAAATATCATTTCAGAAGTCTGCTGTGTGTATACCACATTTTTATAGAAAAACCCCCCACATTCTGGCCTATAGTTTAAATATGTACACACACACACACACACACACACATATATGTACAAATATAAATAACTATATAAATACAGCACAGATAAGTGAGTACCTATCAACTCAAAATCAAATCCCACAACAACCACAACCGGTACCTCAACTATAATCACAACTACAACCAAAAATAACCACCAAACTACAGCCACAAACAATTACTAGCCCTTCAAATAATTCCACAAATAATATCTCCTTACTCATCCGAGACACCATGGAACGTGAACAGAAACGTCCAAATGCCATCTTATTTGCTCTCGAAGACACCAACGAATCAGAGGACATCACCAAAGTTCACAATATCACAAGCAACTCAAATACAACAAACATCTCAAGACCTTGTTGATGACACAAACTTTGTCAAGGATCTTGGAGTACTCATCTCTAATGATCTAAGTGCTAGAGCCCACTGTAACTACATAGCCAAAAAGGCGTTAAGAGTTGTTCACCTAATCTTACGTAGCTTTTTCTCTGGTAATATTACACTAATAACTAGAGCATACAAAACATTTGCTAGACCAATACTCGAATACAACTCATCAGTCTGGAACCCGTATTACGTATCTGATATTAACACAGTTGAGAAAGTCCAGAAATATTTCACAAGAAGAGTTCTACACTCCTCTACTTGTTGCAGAATACCTTATGCGACCAGACTCGAAATTCTAGACCTAGAAAACCTACCACTACGCCCCCTTCAGTCCGATCTAAATATAGTATATAAAACCATACATTGCAATGTCCTACCTGTCAATGAATACTTCAGCTTCAACCATAACAACACAAGAGCAAACAATAGATACAAACTCAAGGTTAATCGCACCAAACTTCATTGCAGGAAATATGACTTCAGCAACAGAGTGTCAATGTCTGGAATACTCTACCTGACTCTGTAGTTTCTTCCCCAAACCCCAAAAACTTTAACCTTAGACTGTCTACTATTGACCTCACCCCTTTCCTAAGAGGTCTGTAGGGGGCGTGCATAAGTGCACCAACATGCCTACCGTCCCTGTACTATTGTTTCTTTTGTTTCTTATGTCAATTAATATACTGATCCAAAGAGGATTTCAACACATTACAAGGTCTGAATACTTTTGACTAATTCAAATATAAGTTTAGCTACAGATAAATCCCTGATTTAAGGGATTACAAGATCATTAAAAAGGGAGTTGCTATAATCTATGAATTTATTATGTTATGTTATTGTTGTACAATTTTGTTTTATTGTTCTGATATCTATCAAATAAATCATAAGTAAAAGGCTGGTACACTAGCCCTAGTACCAAAAATCATTATTTTTTTTCTAGCTCTTTGATATCATTGGCTATTATCACACTGTGCCAGCTCATTCCAAAGATTAATGGATACTGTACAATGAAATCAGTGAAAAATACAATTTGAAAATGTATTTTGAGAGGGAGTGACTGATCCAAAGTTATCCAGCTGGCTTGAAGGCTAAATATATTTCATGTTATGTTTTGGTTTGAATCTCACCAGGCTCAAGGTTGACTCAGCCTTCCATCCTTCCGAGGTGGGTAAAATGAGAACCCACATTTGTTGTGGACAAAATGCTGACTCTGTAAACTGCTTAGAGAGGGCTGTAAAGCACTTTATGTAAAGCTATGCAGTAGTGTATTTAAAATACTTTAAGATGTGAAAACAATTATTGAGAAAATTTGATTATGTCTATAATGAGGGGAAATACCTATGGATAAGCTCCACCTTAGTTGTTTCCTTAATGTTGTCAGGGATGGAGTGTGCCCAGTGGTGGGATTCAAATCTTTTTACTACCAGTTCTGTGAGGGTGGCTTAGTGGGTGTGGCAGGGGAAGAATACTGTAAAATCTCCAGTCAGAGGTGGTATTTGCCGGTTCTCCGAACTACTCAAAATTTCCACTACTGGTTCTCCAGAACTGGTCAGAACCTGCTGAATACCACCTCTGAGTATGCCTGAGGTCAACAGAGAGGCTGTTTCAGAGATAACCCCTCAAAGCAGCATCTTTTGGTAGCAGCCACTGAAACTTTTTGGGAAGTGAGACATCAGATGCAGTTATTCTCAAGCTGTCCTCATGGTTTGGGACAATTCTGGTTGGTAAATTCATCCTGGAAATAACTAGATGCCAATTATGAAGCTCTTTGTAAGTTAAAACCAGCACCCTGAAAACTGTAAGTTATACCCAGAAACTGATAAGGAACCAGTATAGGCTCTGACAAAGAAATGGGATGTGTTGTTGATAGCAGGTGCTATCCAGAACCTGGGCCACAGCTTTCTGGACCAACTACACTTTCTGGAGGGTCTTTAAAGGTAGCCCCATGAGATTACTATTAAATGGCATTATCTACAAAATAAGTGGTCATATTAAAATAGCTGTAATTAAGATCCATTTAAATTGGATTCAAATTAAATTTTATTCTGATATCAAGCATGGCAATTTTTGGAAAGTATCTCCTGACATATGAGTCAGAGGCTAATGACAATTTTCAACCTCAGAACATCTGGCATCCCTGAACTGGGAAGGGTGTTTCTGTTGGCTTGTATCAAAGATAAGGTGGAAGTTGCTTTGCATATATCTGTGCTGGAACATCACACATCTTCTTCTATGAAATAAATGCCTGGAATTTGGTAGGGTTTTCATTTTTTGCTAATCCTTTGCCTGATTCCCCAGTCAGCTATCTATGGATGCTTATTTATAGAGTATTATTTATTTCCTGAGGCTTATATGTGTTTCTGGTCAAAAATGATTTTGAGCTTCCCTACACAGTTTTCTCTCACGCACACTCATAAAAGTTCTGTAAGATTTTCAGTTAACTCTTTTGTCCATTTTTTATCATCCCTTTGTCTCATTCCTTATAAGAAAGAAGAAAATAAGTTTCTCCTGAAATCATTAATCAGAGTATGATGCCTTTCTATCTCCCCCCTAAGTTAATCAAATTAATCTTTAAAATAATATCCAATACCCAATCCGATTTTGCTTGGTACATTCTATCTAACTAGTACATCCAAAATAATTAAGTGCATAATTAGACAATAAATCCAAATATTAAAAAAAAATACTATAATAAAAATTTTATAATAACATCAATACCATAATCTTATTAAACTCTTTAATTAAAACAGTATTCTAAACCTCCCCTATTATTAAATTTTAAAGCCAATCATTTTTAAACATTTTAACATTTTAATCTCTTATCAACTCTTAAACCATTACAATACTACCATCTCATCTTATGTACCTTGCAAAATCTTTTTAAAAATTATACTTTATCCATTATCCATAAAAATTCCTTTTTTCATTTAATTTCAAAACATTGTAGCTTTTCTCCACCTTTTCCCTTTCTTTCTTCTCCCAACAAACCTTTCTACCCCCTTCTTCTAGCCTCTGCCTTACTGGCTTCCCTTCTCTGTCGTATTCCTTTTCCCTTTTGTTTACTATCATCATATTGGTTTTGCACCTTATTTTTCCCTTTCTTAAATGTTTTTTTAGATCTTAAATCCTTTAGTTTTCTTCTTTTCTCTCTTCCTTCTTTCTTGATCAAATTCTGAGATTCATTAAAGATGGCTCCTTCCTTTCTTTCTTGTTCCTCTGCTGTCTTCATCTGTTGTAATGTTTGTTGATAGTTAGTAATCGCCATTTCTAAAAAAAGGAAAGCTTCTTCCACACCATCTTTACCATTTTTTTTGCTTGTTCATATTCTTTTCTTAGTTCCTCAACAGAAAGAGCCATTATAAATCTTTTCTTTTCTTTTCCCCTTCTTTCTTCTTACAACAACCAGAATATTCAAAAGAAAATAAAGCAGTCCCAAAGTTATCAGTCAGTCCAAACCAAGGCAGAGTTCTCACTTTCTCCTTCTGGGGTAATATCAATCAAAGAGAAAGAAAGTCCAAATCTGTTTAAAATCTTATTGCAATATATTCTAGTCTTCAAATCCTTAAGGCATCTCCTCCAACAAAGTCTTAGCATACAAATATTTTCTTTTAATCCTCTCTCTTCCCACTCATCGCTTAAAACCAATTTTCACCTAAAAAAATAGGTTTCTTAATATCCAGTTATTTATTCCGTAGGAAAAGAGGGAAAGCTATCCTTTCAGCACCATCAAACAGCCACTTTTTTCCTCTTCTGGCAGGTACTATTCAGAAAGTCATACTTTTCAGGAATTTTATTAAATATGTCTTAGAGTCCTAGGAGCCAAGAAAAACTTTCTCCTCTCAAGCACTTTCTCCACTTCCTCCTGCGCATTCTTACCCGGCTGCCAGCTTCTTTGTGGCGGCCATTACGGACCGCCGCTGCACCTGTCCTGGGAAAGGGGGTTCTACCGGCCGGGAGGGGGTCTGCAACACCCCAAACCCCTCCGGATCCCCTACTCTTCAGCTGCCCCTGCAGGGCAGCCTAGCTCCGCACCCGTCAGGGTCGGAGCCCCAGCGGCTAGCGCGGCAGGATCGCGCAGCCGCAAATCCCTGCCGCCGCGAAGCCGACAAACCAGAAGTTCAAACTAAGATGATTAATTAAGATAGAATTAAGAAGGGTGAAATATGTGGAGAAGTTAATATAGAAGGCTTAGAATGGTAAATAAAATAAGTAATGATATGTAAGATGAGCATGAATATAATTGAAGTCCATGAAGAGAGAGATACCTGGGTCCAAGTTACTTTCCAAAAAGATTTTTTTATGTTTTGTGTGTTGTGTGTATATGTTTTTTTGGGGGGGAGAATTAGTAAAAACTTGTAGAAATATAGAATGAGAATAATGGTAACTAAGTCAGAAAGAAATAGATGAAATAATAATAATGATATTGAATAAGAGTAAAGAGAAGTAAAGAGAAATTGAATAAGAGGTTTTTGTATGTTATATGGAAATGGTTTAAAACAGAATCATAATTTATCTGACTTGTTAAATTTACAATGAAAAAAGGTTTAAACATGTAATGAATAATGATAATTTGTGTGTTTTAAAAATTAATAAAACTTGTTTAAAAAAAAAAAGATTTTCAGTTAACTGTGTTTGGATAAAAAAAGAACAACTGCACTAAATTAAATGAAAATGATTATTTGTATTATTATTATGCATGATTTAGTTTTAAAGAATTGCTTTGTAGAAATAGCTTCTGACTAAGGGCATGCAAATTTCTGGGAATGAGTCCACTCTTTGGTTCAACTGATGTTACATTCATCTGTAATGTAGCTATAGGAATCACCATATTCTTAGTGACCTAGTGGTAAAGATGCTTGCCTCCCACTTAGAAAATTGGGAGCTCAATCCTAGCAGTAGATGTTTCTGTTCTAGGGCACAAAGAAAAAATATCTGCAAACTCTGCATGGTGTCAGAGAGGGCATTTGGCCAGGAAATGCTCTGCTCCATCCAGATGTCCTGACTCTACCTCGAATTAAGGGATTACAGGGTCAAAAAAAGAGAGGCTTTTTTAAAAGCTCCATATCATGAGGCTGATTCCCAGGGCCTCAAGAGAAACTACCTCACTTCTGCCTGGTCTTCAAACACCATTGTATCTTTGGAGAAAATATGCAGCAGTTGTAGTGCTCCAAGACACACTTATTTTCCATGGCTGGAGAAAGCACTGTACTATTTCTAGTAACTGAAAGCAAATAAATGCTGGGTTTGGTCCCTGGATCAGGTCCAGATCCCCATTTGTGATATAAATGATCCTTCCTAGTGATTTATGTACCAGTAAGTTACATATTCTTATTAAAACTAGATGTAGCCTTTTTTTTTTGCACTAGTAATTGCTTATGTGTCTCTTGGAGATGATCCAGTTCATCATTATGTAATCCAGGCAGTTGATAGACCACCCTCTGTATCAAATTTTGAGATAGGGCTTTTCAAGCAGGGGTGGGATGCAAATATTTTTAGTACCGGTTCTGTGGGAGTGGCTAGGTGGACGTGGCTAGGTGGGCATGGCCTTGTGACTGGGTGGGTATGGCTTCTTTTTTTTGCAGCATCCCCCTGTGCCCCCTTTTGCCTCCTGGGCCTCAGGGGAGCCTCCTGGGCGAAGCAGTAAGACAGCGAGGGGATCCCGGCATAGCTGATCGTTGGAACAGCTGATTGTTGGGAGGAAAAAAAAGAAAAAAATACCTTAAGGAGTGACTGGGTGGTGAGAATGCAGTCAGCGATGCTGGGCATGCGTACGATATTGCACATGGACTGACTGGGCGGGGAGGAGTGGGGTGGACGGAGAGGGTTGGGGCCAGCCAGGAACACAATTTGCTGGTTCTCAGAACTGTGCAGGATCGTAACAACCGGTCCTATAGAACTGGTCCGAACCAGTAGAATCCCATCCCTGCTTTCAAGCATGGAGTGACACCTGTCAAAGAACAGATCCTTATCTAACTCATCAAGTTAACTTATCTGTTTGTATGAGGAAATGCATAGATTCCAGCTATAGTTCTTCAAATGTTCTTTTTTTGTTATGTTTAATATAAAAGCATGTTGTGCTCTAACAGCTATTCTTATACATTGTGTCACTATACACTGTGGCTACTATACACATCTAATCTGTTTTCTTTATTTTTGTTGGCATTTCTTGAGTGACTGGTGTTTTGCTTGGAAAACAGTTCTATGGATAGGGACAATTAGGAGCAAGAGGATCTTCAGGGAACTATCTTTATTGTAATACAAGTTTTTCGACTAAAACATAAAATAATTGTTTTGTTGCCGTTTGCAAAGCTTGGAAACTCCAAATAAACATAAATGCCCTTTTGACCAAAAAAAATCACTATCATAACCAGCCAACCAACACTTGACAATACCTTTTAATTGGCTAGTCTAAAGTTGCAATGAAAAATCAGAACTGATCTTGAATCCTCCAAAATAAGCAACACAAAAGTTAAAGAATGACATTGGTTCTCCTCTTGGTATTTCTGTTCATCCTATATTTATATATAACTTCCAACTATAGCTCAAAAATATGATATTTCTAATACTTAATAGTTTTGCATTGATGCAGTCAGTTGGGTCAACTAGATGAAAACCTCCCTAGGATTCTCTTTTCTTAACAGAGTCAATCTAACCTGAAAGTTGTTAGTTGTGCTCCTGCCTTGAAGTCTCTGTTTTTAACATATTTCAATCTATTATAAATAAATTCAGATTTGATATTTCTACAAAGTGTGCAGCTTTGTTCTAAAAAAACTACATGTATTTAATAAAGCTACCTGATCTGAGCTGTAGACATCCAGATCTATAACCCTTAGATGGCAGCAAAGTGATTCTGAAAAATTCACTGCTATCTTTTGGTTATCCAATTGCAACCTAGATCTGGTTGCTCTCCTTGATGATTGGCTTTATATTTTCACATTAACTCATGAAATGATTTGTTAGGTTTTTGTTCTATATGCTTCTGAATCTAATTACTGCAGTTTGTAAACCTTTGTTTATAGTTTGTTAAAAAAGGATAGATGAAACAAATCATAATTTATTTTATTCTCTTTTTTTCTCTTTCCCTGATTTTCATTAGTATCCACTAATGCCTTATTGAAAAATGTATATTAGAAAGATTGTTCTAATATAAAATATAAAAAGATACCAAAAGTACAAAGAATTCTGATATTCTGGACAAAATTGATTAAGGGTTAATTAATCTGAATTATAGCAGCAGTAATAATAGATTTTATTACGATCATTGACCAAAAACATAAAGTAAAAAAGTTCTGATAAATGAGTAAAACTCATAATAAAATTTAATTATAAAACAAAAATGGTCAAAATATGATGGTACAAACACAAAATAAAACTTAGCTTAATGCATAAAAATAAAATAATGCTGAACATTGATCAGACAGCAATGACTGTAAATAAAAGGATCTGGTTGGCTAGGATATTTGATTGGAGGGGTAGTTATTAATTTCACTTGGCCACTTTTTAAATCAGGGCAATAATTTGGAAAAACATGGGCTAATGTTTCATTGCAGGAACAGAATACTCCCCCTCCCCATAATTTCCCCTCTAAAACAGCTATTGGAAGCTCAGTTTAGAAGCAATATTTAGCTTAAATGTCTGGCCCACTTGAAAAAAACCAATTTAGTATGTCTGAATTACATGGGCTGACTTGGATGTAGATAAATGCATATTATAATCTGCATTATAAAAATACTGAAAATCTATTCCTTTTTAAAATTTCCTTTCATGTTACTTTACCAGTTACTGGTTCCTTGAAGCAGAAGCATTAGTAAGCTTCCCAAATGAACTTCCTTAAGGTGTCAGTTGAAATGCACTCTCTCCAAAGTGGCTCAACTGCCATGGAACCTTATGCCTCTATGTCTCATCTTTCAGCATGCATTCTTTCTTATTTAAAAATGCTATCTTTGACAGTTGGCAACTCAGCTCAGTGTCTCATTTGGGCCATTACCAGCATACCTTTCAAAATTAATAGAATTATCAATAAACAGAGAATGAGAAGGCTGAATTGGGTATCATGAGAGGGAGAATTCCATGTTTTGGTACCCTCCCATTTAAATTAGTTTCAGGAAAAGAAAAATCTATGGACACTTTGCCCTTTCTTATTTCTTTGATTGACAAGCTCTCTGTCTCTTAAATCTATATCTCCTAAAGCAACGGTGTGAACTCCAGCTTTTTCCTGGATAATTTGAACTAAAATATATGTGTTTTACGCTGGCTACTAGGAATGATGCACATTTGCTTAGTGCAATTCTTTGTAATTGATTACAGTATTAAACCTCCCCATTTTCTCAACCATTCAGAGTTTGCAAAATGGTATCGATGCTCACTTATAAGTTTTTAATATAAAATATTTATGTTGACTAAATTTATACACTGGACAATTCAATTTTTCTCTGATTTAATTTGCTGTATGAATCTAGCCTTAATAGGTTTCTGCAGCATATAAAATCAGCCCTAAAGATATCAGAGATTAAAAAGAGTTTTATTCCTATTGAATTAGTAAGAAATAGTATGCCACCAAGACAGAATTGCCTGATTGCAACTATATAAATCTGATTTATAAATAAATAAAATAAGTGTGCAAAATAAAAAAATATGCAAAATAAAAATAATCAAGATTGATTTGGTTTTAAACTGGCTATTATTTATTTTTATAATATAACTACACATATACAGTGTAAGAAAAAGGATGAAAAAACACAGAAGAATTTTAACATTTTAAAACAGAAAATTAGCAACACTTCTGTTAAGTTTGGGGAATAATGGAGACCAGACATCTGACAAGTGACTTCAACTCTTTATTAACAGTAAATAGAACAGAACAGAGCAAGGCTATGGGCAACAGCAACCCTTTTATAGGGTTATCTGCTACCTTATTAACCAATGACATGTGCAACAAGTTCAAACTTATAACCAATGAGAAGTGTCAAAATAGTGGCCAATCAGGGACTAGTTATGGACCAATCCCTAGTTGTTGTATAATGGCCAATCAGGTGTGCAGGTTTCCTAACCCTGATTTGCATTTATGCTAGTAACTTTTATTGATTCACAACACCCCTCCCCCTTGGGTTCCGTTTGAGGGGAGCTGTAATAAAATCCTCAAGATAGACAGGCCGTTTGGTCTGTCTGGATGATTTCTGTGGCTCCACTGGTTTTGGTCTAAGGTCCGGTTCCGGTGGAGCGTTTGGATGATCTTTATTAAATTCTGTTTCGCTGCACGGTGATTCCGTGCTGCTTTCACTGTGGTTGTCTCCGCTACTCCGTGTTTCTTCGGGGTTTTGCAGTTCGGTTTCCCCCGTATTAAAGTTCCCTGAAAAATTCAACTCCCTCCCGCTTCAAGTTCCGGTGTTTCGCTGGGCCGTAGGGTTTCCGTTGGCCTGCTATTTGTCATATCAAAGTCAATTTCCTCGATATTTCCTCCCCCTTGAGTTGGTGAACCCGGGGAGTCATGGGCGCTGGGTGGTAATCTCGATCGGAGTTGGTCTATGTGGCGTTTCCACACCCTCCCATCGTCCGTTAGCAGGCAGTAAGATCTAGGCCCGGTAAGTTGGGTAACGGTTGCGGGTATCCATAACGGGTCGCCGGAAAAGTTTTTGGCAAAGATTAAATCGCTTACCTTAAATTCCCGGCATTTGCTGCTGGAGCCGAAGGGCTTTTCCGGTGCGAATGCGGGTGGAGCCGGTCAAGGTGCGATCGTAGTTTCCGCCCCATAAGAAGTTCAGCGGGCGTTTTGTTGGTCACGCTGTGGTGCGTGATGTGCTGCAACAAGAGAATTCGATTGATTTTCTCGTCGATGTTGCCAAATTCCATTTTGTGAAGGGTCTTTTTTACAAATTGTACCATGCGTTCTGCACGTCCATTCGCCGCAGGGTGCGTGGGCGAAGTTAGAGCATGGCGGATGCCCCGATCAGCAAGATAGTGTTCAAAGGGTAATGCAGTAAACTGTGGGCCGTTGTCCGAGACCAACACGTCTGGAAACCCGTGTGTGGCAAATAGTCTGTTTAATTTATTGATAACTGAGTCCGTTGTAGTTGTGTTCATTCGATGGATCTCGAGCCAATTTGAATAGGCGTTGACAGTAATAAGGAAAGTGTGTCCTTTGGTAGGTCCCGCAAAGTCAATATGAATACGGGACCAAGGTCCCCTCGGAGTTTCCCATTCGGTTGGGCTTGCTTTAGGCGGGGCGTTGCTGACGTCCTGGCAACGTTGACAAGTAGCGACCCAGGCCTCGATTCTTTTGTCGATTCCCGGCCACCAAGCGTAGCTGCGTGCGAGTGCTTTCATCCGCACGATACCCGGATGTCCTTCATGCAATACCGCCAAAACAGTTTGTTGCAATTTGCCAGGGATTACGACTCGATCGCCCCACAAGATACAGCCTTTTTGGGAAAACAGTTCGGTTTGGCGGGCTTTGAAAGGCGCCCATTCCGGTGCTATTTGGTCCGTCGGCCACCCCCGTTCAACCCAGCGTAGGATGTGTTGCAGAACTGGGTCACGTTTCGTTTCAAAGGCAATGTCTCTAGCCGTCAATGGTGGTGCATGTAGAGCTTCGATCTGTAGTGTTGAGATGGTTGGGGCTGGATCTACAACAGAGTCTGGGAGCGGCGTTCTGCTCAATGCATCAGTGTGGAGAATTGATTTCCCCGGGCGATGTTGCAAGGTGTAGTTGTAGGCCGCCAAGAATTCAGACCAACGGGTCATTCTGGGGACAATATATACGGGGTTGGTTTATTACCCGCAATGATCCCCAGTAGTGGTTTATGATCAGTAATTATCGTAAACGCACGGCCATAAACATATTCATGAAATCTTTTAACTGCAGCCACAATAGCTAAAGCTTCTTTGTCCAGCTGACTATAATTTCTTTCAGCTTTAGCTAAGGTTCGCGAAAAAAAACGCGATGGGGGCTTCCGCTCCATTTGGTAATACGTGGGCCAGAATTGCCCCAACCCCAAAAGGTGATGCGTCACACATGATAGTGAGCGGAAGAGTCTCGTTGTACTGCATAAGTACAGAATCAGAAGTTAGCAATTTCTTTACTTGTTGGAAAGCATATTGTTCCTGTTGTCCCCAAACCCACGTTGCTTTTTTGTCTAATAGTCTATGCAATGGTTCAGCTACCGTTGCTTTGTGGGGTAAAAAGACATTATAGAAATTGATAAGTCCAAGAAACGCCTGTAGGTCTGCCTTGTTCCTTGGAGTGGGGGCCTTTTTAATCGCCCTTAATTTGTCTTCGGTGGGATGGATTCCTTGGCTGTCCAGGGGGTATCCCAAAAATTCTACTTTTTCAGTACATAACTGGCATTTATCTTTTTTAACTCTGAGGCCTGCGTTTTGGAATCTTCGTAAAACCTCTCTGAGTCGTTTTTCTAGGATGTCTTTGTTAGGGGCGGCGATGAGTACATCGTCGAAATATGGTACGACCCCTCTGATCCCTTGTAACAACCTTTCCATTAAGCTCTGAAAGATTCCGGGGGCAACGCTTACCCCGAACTGGAGCCGGTTGCATTTAAATGCGCCCCTATGCGTTACGATAGTTTGCGCCTCTGCCGTGGTCGGATCTACAGGCAATTGTTGATACGCCTGGGCTAGATCTAGTTTAGCGAAAACTTTCCCGCCACCCAGGGAATGGAGCAACTGTTGCACTACCGGCACTGGATATGCACTTTGCTGCAGTGCGTGGTTTAAGGTGGCCCGGTAGTCTCCGCAAATTCTTAGTGACCCATCAGGCTTGATAGGCGTCACTATAGGGGTTTCCCAGCGGGCGTGGTCGGTGGGCTCCAGCACGCCCTGCGCTATTAGCTTATCGAGTTGTTCGTCGATTTTAGGCTTCAAGGCGAATGGCACCCGACGCGGCTTAAGGCGGATGGGTGCTATCTCAGGGTTCAAGTTAAACGAGATTGGGGTCCCCTTGTACTTGCCTAGTCCGTTTGCGAAAACGTCTTGGAATTCTTGCACAAGTGCCTCCTCCCAATCGCTGCTCTCGGCTCGGTGGACTCCGGCTACAGTGATTCCGAGCGGCCTGAACCATTGAAGGCCTAAAAGACTAGGCCTGTCGCGGTCCACGACAGTCAGTGGTAGAGCGACGGTACGGTCCTTGAAAGAGACCTGGAATCTGCGGGACCCGACGACGGGAATTCGGTTACCCTGATAGTCTTTGAGTATAACCCTTTGAGGGTTAAGGTCTTGGCGGCGAATCGTTGGAATGAGCTGTTGGAGCGTTTTCCACGACACCATCGAGAGGGAAGATCCCGAGTCCACCTCCATCACACAAGGTTTGTTTTCGATGGCGACCTTTACTCGGATTTTACCGGCATCAAGGGATGTAGCGTGGCCTATGGTGATTGTTTGGTGGGTCTCTTCCCGCCTGGTTTCTTCACGCCTGGTGGAAGTGGTGGACGGTTTGTTTCTGTAGGAGTGGTTTCCCCATTGGTGGTTCAGTTTTTCTCGGTGTGTGCCGAAAAATCCGGAAGACTGGCATTCGGCCTGTCGGGGTTTGGAGTTTTGTTTGCTTCTGCAAACCTTTGCGATGTGACCTCGTTTCCCGCAAATGCGGCAGAGTGCGTCGAGGAATTTGCAGCTGGATCGTGGGTGATTCGCCCCACATCCTGCACACGGTCGGGATGAGGGTTGTGTGAACTGGTCTCGTTCCATTCGGAGTCGGTTGACCTCTTCCTCATCGCTTTCTGATGGGGATTCTAGGTCTTCGTGGTGAGTCGATACCGGGTGTCTCTCTGAGCGAGGCGAGGTATCTTTGGCGAGTTGACGTAGCGGTGCGTTGGTGCGGCGCATTCGGGCTGCCGACTTCTTGGTCGCCTCCGCTGCTGTGGCCTCTTTAAGGGCATCGGTGAGGCTGATGTCCCCCTTAGCCATAATTTTGCTCTGGATCGTGCCGTCTTCTAGGCCCAGAACCAGGCGGTCCCGGAGGGCTTCTTCTAAGTCGGAGAATCCGCAGAGGCCTCCCAGGTTTCGGAGGTCCGCGATGTAATTGGCAAGGCTTTCGCCCTTCCGTTGGTCCCTCTGGTAATATTCGTGTCTTCTGACTAAGGTTGGCACGGTGGGCGCGTAGTGAGCCCGTAGTAAAGGCTCGAGGACGTCCCAGTCCATCGCTTTTACTTCGGCTGGCTTGGCAAGCGATTTTGCCATTTTAAACACGGTAGGCCCACAGTGAGTTAGAAAGATAGCTCTTTTTTTGCCGGCTGTTGCATCTTTCAAATTGTTGGTCTCCAGAAACATCTGGAACCGATCCATGTATGACTCCCAGTCTTCGGTTTCTGGGTTGAATGGAGCGGGTGGTACGGCACCGCTGGCCATGTTGCCGTTGATGGTGCGTGTTCGACCACGTGCTCTGTTGGTTGCTCTGTAACTCAGTCAGCTCTTCGGTCTCCGCATCCCATCCTCGTCGCCAGTGTTAAGTTTGGGGAATAATGGAGACCAGACATCTGACAAGTGACTTCAACTCTTTATTAACAGTAAATAGAACAGAACAGAGCAAGGCTATGGGCAACAGCAACCCTTTTATAGGGTTATCTGCTACCTTATTAACCAATGACATGTGCAACAAGTTCAAACTTATAACCAATGAGAAGTGTCAAAATAGTGGCCAATCAGGGACTAGTTATGGACCAATCCCTAGTTGTTGTATAATGGCCAATCAGGTGTGCAGGTTTCCAAACCCTGATTTGCATTTATGCTAGTAACTTTTATTGATTCACAACAACTTCTACGCCACCATGACTTTCATCTTGCAGGCATTCAAAGGCAATTCGCTGATCATCTGTGATTATCCCCTAACTTGCTGACTCTGTAATATTGATGAGAATTCTGCATGAGAAGTCCATGCAATGTGTATAAAAGCATAATGTGATGCCTTTAGGTTCTGTGCATCAGCCAATTCTAACCCACCCATACAAAGAAAAGGAAGAACTTCTGTGAAGTTTAGGATAGGACAAAAATGTAAAAAAAATCCTGCCATTTCTCCACTCTTGGTTCTCTAGCTCAGGGGGGCATTTCTGCAGACATTTCTTCTAGAATGTGATAAATCAATAATTCTGGATTTCATAGAAAGATCGGTTCCACTAACCTGGGATTTTTGGGCTTTAACTTTTAGTTCACTGCTACTAGTTGCTGTACTTTCTTATTCTTTGGTTCCATACATATTCAGAGCTGGGTTATCTTTTTCAGATGCTAGATACCAACATGTGACTTTACTGCTCATACTGTCAAAACACTGCTTATGAAAGTGGCTGAATTTTGTAAGGTAGCTAAATCTCTTTAAGACATTGGCATTCTGACTCCAAATCCAGCAAGATTTTTTCATTCTTTCTTGAAATCAGTGATAAGAGGAACCATCTCATAACATTTGATATTCTCAAGATAGTTGAGCTGTGTATGAAATGTTATTTATGTTTATTTAATTTGGAGGACTCACAGTTGGTAGTGAGAGATACTATGTAGACTAGAGCACGAGTGTCCAACTTTTGGCTTTTCTGGGTCACACTGAATGAAAAGGGTTGTCTTGGACTGCATATAAAATAAATAATTTAGTTAATGTTTATAAAAATAACTAAAATCGCATAATGATGTTAAAAGTTTACAGTCTTGTGGAGCCACATCACTAGCTGTCCAGGGCCACAAGCTAGACAAGCCTGATATAGAACATAGAGCTACGGATCTGAATGGTCCCTACTCTATTCCTTTTAGATAATCTTAATTCTTCCAAGATTTACTATGAAGTGTCCTGTTGCTTCATGAATAAAACATGTTTTGGCCTGGTGAGCTTGCTATAGCTTGGTTTTGACTTACAAGGTTGTGTGAGCACATATACTGAGTTCCATTCTTTTTCCACAGGAGCCATTTTGCTCCTTTCCTATTAGCAGCCCTTGGAGGTTTTGTCAGTGGAGGGCAGTGTAGATCTATGTCTGAAATGACCTGGTAGACATAACCCTATATTTGGAAGGAGCACATGAGAGTCACATGAATTTTCAAACATGCAAGGTTGCTTTATCTACTAAGTTACAATTCCTCAGTGGGAGGACACAGATAAATTCGTTAAAGAAAAATTCAGCAAACATTTCAGCTGAGTTAGTAGATTTTCCCCCAAGAGAACATTTTACCAGTCAATCAAAATTTGCCTCCCTTCCCAGTAAACAGCATATTATATGTTGTCCCATTTAAACAGTTGTCTATTGCCTAAGGCACATCTCTGCCTACTCTGTATTTATGTATAAGTTAAACCAACAGGCTGCATGGATATATTTATTGTGAACCACAGCTACAGCTTTTTGTCAGGCTTATCTGGGGCAAGAACAAAATGTTGCCTTTTTTTCCTCTTCATCAGAACATGGGAAGGGAAACATAGGTGGCCCTCGACTTACAGCAACAACGGAGCCCAAATTTTCTGTTTCTAAGCAAGAAAGTTATTGAGTTTTGCCCTGTTTTAGAACCTTTCTTGCCAGAGTTGTTAAGTGAATCATTGTAGTTGTTAAGTTAGTAATATACTGTAGTTGTAAAGTGAATCTGGCTTCCCCACTGATTTTGCTTGTCAGAAGGTGGCAAAAAGGGATCACATGAACCCAGGAGACTCTAACCCAGAGGTGGCATTCAGCAGGTTCTGACCGATTCTGGAGAACCGATAGTGGAAATTTTGAGTAGTTCAGAGAACCGGCAAATGCCACCTCTGACTGGCCCTGCCCCCATCTATTCTCTGCCTCCCGGGTCCCTGCTGATCAGCTGGTTTATGTATGTATGTATGTATGTATGTATGTATGTATGTATGTATGTATGTATGTTATTTGTCAAGCAATTATAAGATAACAGGTTTAAGTATAAACATAGTTATGAATACATGAAATGGATACATATAAGAAAAATAAAAAGAAACAATAGGACAGGGACAGTAGGCATGTTGGTGTGCTTATGCACGCCCCCTACAGACCTCTTAGGAAAGGGGTGAGGTCAATAGTAGACAGTCTAAGGTTAAAGTTTTTGTGTTTTGGGGAAGAAACCACAGTGTCAGGTAGAGTATTCCAGACATTGACCACTCTGTTGCTGAAGTCGTATTTCCTGCAATCAAGTTTGGTGCGGTTAACCTTGAGTTTGTATCTATTGTGTGCTCTTGTATTGTTATGGTTGAAGCTGAAGTATTCATTGTCTTGCACAGGAGAATGGAGCTGGAAAGCAGGTTAGTTGGGTGGGGAGGGAACCTTCCCCTGCCATGCCCACCAAGCCACACCCACCAAGCTACGCCACGTCCACCAAGCCACGCCCACAGAACCAATAGTAAAATGTTTTGAATCCCACCACTGCTCCAACCGTCATAAATACATGCCAGTTCCCAAGCATCTGAATTTTGATCACATGACCGTGGGGATGCTGCAACAGTTGTAAGTGTGAAAAATAGTCATGTCACTTTTTTCAATGCCATTATAACTATAAGTGTCACTATACAAATGGTTGTAAGTTACAGATTACCTGTACTGTGTAAAATGGTAATCAAGTCATTGTTTTGTTTATACAGAGTCCAGAAGGCTATTCAGAATATGGAGGTGAAATACTCAACTCTCCATCTGCTGCCTGCTGCCTGCCTGCTACATGGCAGATCGAATCCTACCAGGCTCCAGGTTGACTCAGCTTTCCATCCTTCCGAGGTGGGTAAAATGAGGACCCAGATTGTTGGGGGCAATATGCCGACTCTGTAAATTGCTTAGAGAGGGCTGTAAAGCACTGTGAAGCAATATGTAAGTCTAAATGCTACTGCTAAATGTAATCTTTTATAGTCATTTGCTTAAGAAATCAATGTTTATTTATTTAACAAATTTGTATGGTCTCCCAACTCACACATAGTTGAGTCCAGATGATTTATAACATTAAAAATCCCAGCCCACTCCCACTCCTATGGCAGCAGCAACACAATAAAATCAAGCAGTTGATCAGCTCCATCTCTATTTCAGGTGCCCAGGCATACCAACAAAACCACATCTTCAGGGCCTTTTAGAAAAGCAACAAGATGGGCCACCTGTATCTCAGAATGAAGTTCCATGGGGAAGGAGTCACCACTAAGAAGGCCCTTTTTGTGATCCCACCGGATGTACATCCTTAATCAATGGGATCCACAACATACCCTGGCTTCTCATCCTGGTGGGCTGGGTGGCTGTAATGTGGGGCAATGTTGCCTTTGTTCCTAGAGTCATAAATACCAACATAAGCTAGCTACTACCCCAATACACATAGAGGAATATACCAGAGAAAGTGGGCATTTTCTTTAATTGTCCCAACAAAGTGAAGGAAAACCACCTTCAAGTCAAGCGGTTGATTTCATGCACTCATTCATGCAGATTTTACTCTAACCCTAGCTGTATTAACACTGCATTAACTGTAATAAATAAATAGTGACATTTATTATGGTTCATGAAAACTAACAGAAAGATACATTTATGCTTGTCCAACTCTGAAACACTTTATTAATCACTTTATTTATTTTAAAGTGTACAAAGTTCTGAGAACACATGGTTTAAAATACCTCATGCCTCTTCTCTGGGTATTCAAAGGGGATTAAAAAAAAATCAAGGTGAAGCCACAACCACATGATCAAGTCTTGCCCCTTGACTCTTGACTCCCCTCCTTCCCTCTCTATACTTCTTGAAAAGATTTGTCCAGTCTTGATAGATGGTTTATCTTTTTTATTTGTTTTTTTCTCTCTGGAGAACCTCTTATACAGAGAATGAAATCTAGTGGAAGAAAATTCTTGGTGACTTTCCATAATATGTTTCCTCATCAGGTGATGAGGTGAACTATTGTCTTTGTAGACATGCTGGTTGACATGATTGAACTATTGACAACCAATGCCTATGTATTTATGGTGTAGTCAAGGTGAAGATTGTAAATGCTTCTAGATGGAACAGCAAACAAATGAAGGGAATTCCTCATTGAAGCTTTTTAAGTGCTTAACACCTTGGCTTAAGAAAAGAAAGAAAATAATACAAACCTTGAGCAAGATTTGGGAAGGATATATTATTCTTAAAGTGTCAAAATAAATGCAAAAGATATGTCAGGATATTTCTAAAAAAAGGCCTTTTGCATAAAAAATGCTTCCAACCTCTAGATTTCTTAGCTGAGCAAAGTCCTTGTTTCTAAGATAAGCCAGTATCAGGAGGAGAGGGTCATTAAAACAAAAGGCATTCTTGTTTAAATTAGTTGGTATTGCAAGCTGTAATCGGGATTATTGTGTTTATCAAATTATGTTTATCAAACAAAGCAAAAGGTGCTAGAAAACAAAAAAGTTTAAGGAAAATAGAAAAGAAAGATACAGGTAGTCCTCAATTTATAATAGTTCACTTAATGACCATTTGAAGTTACAAATGGCACTGAAAAAAGTGACCATTTTTCACATTTATGGCTGTTGCAGCATCCCCATTGTCTTTGTTACAAGGATTGCCTGTACAAAGACGTAGCTTCCAATATTCTTTATAGCAGTCATATGCACAATTATATTTTAACAGAGTGGAAGGGATCTTGGAGGTCTTCTAGTCCACCCTCCTGCATGAGACCCTGTACCATTTCAGACAAATTGCTATCCAATCTCTTCTTAAAATCCTGTCATGATGGAGCACTCACAACTTCTGAAGGCTTATTGCTCTATTGTTTATTGTTCTGTCAGGAAATTTCTCCTTAGTTCTAGGTTGAATCTCTCCTTGACCCAACCTTCTGTTTTAACCTTTATTTCTGAAATTACAACATAATACTCTTCTTTCTATAATCTACGCTGTCTAGCTCAAAAAAATTATTCAATAAACCACAGGGTGGGTGTGGGTGGGAAATGAAGATAACTATAAACTCCATTGGTTCAGAGGTAAGAGTTGATGCAAAGTCATAACCTTATCACATTTATGAAGCTGACGTAGCAAGCAGCTTTTGTCTCCATTCAATACAGTGCATTTCAACACAAATTCATTTGACTTAATTACATTTGACAAGTTTTCTCAGATTTCAGAAAATATAACTGCTCACTTTAAAAGCATTTTAATTTCTCTTATTTTGCTTAATACTGTAATGGTTCTTTTTGTGTGTGTGCATGCCTTTCAGGTAACTATCTGGATTGGTCCCTGCAGTTTTCTTGGCAAGGATTTTCAGAAGGGGCTTGTCATTGCCTGCTTCCCAGGGTTAAGAGAGAGGGACTGGCCCAAGGTCATCAGTTGTCTTCATGTCTAAGGGAGGTGTAGAATTCAGTCTCTGGGTTGCCTTTACAAGTGCATCAAACTGGCTCTCTGGTTATTATTACTTAATTCCTATTTTTAACAGTTTAAGGCAGGGGTGTCAAACTCGATTTCATTGAGGGCCACATCAGGGTTGTGTTTGACCTCGGAGGACTGGGATGTGGTGGCCATGGCCGGGGATGGGCGTGGCCATGGTGGCCATGCCCAGCTCAATGTCACTCATGTGGTGGCCAAGTGCTAAGGCAGGACTTCCCTGAGACCCTCCCTCACTCTCATTATCATCTCCTTCCTTCCTTCCTTCCTTCCTTCCTTCCTTCCTTCCTTCCTTCCTTCCTTCCTTCCTTCCTTCCTTCCTTCCTTCCTTCTTCCCTCTTCATTCTCCTTTCTTCTTCCTTCCCCTCTTTCCTTATATTTTCCTTCCTTGCTCTCTTCCCATCTTCCCATCTTTGTCTTTCCCTTTCTCCTTTCCTGTCCCATCTTGCATGCTCAAATGCAAAAGGGGAAACATTTCTCCTTTTGTTTTGTTTTTAGTTTGTTTTGCTAGCCCTCTGCCAGCAAAACCAGAGCTCGGGGGGGCCATGCGTGGTTCCCCATGTCCCGTTTTTGGTCATGATGGCCTCCTGCAGCCCTCTGCCAGTGTGGCTCCCTGGGCTCTGTTTTCACTGGCGGAGGTCTGTAGGAGGCTGTCCAGGCCAAAAACAGGGTGCGGGAGGCTGTGTGACCCACCCCAGCTCATTTTTGCTGGCAGAGGCACCACGGGACGGTCTTTTGCTATTTCCAGCCTGGCCCCACGGGTCAGATCTAAGCACCCCACGGGCCAGATCTGGCTTGTGGGCCTTGAGTTTGACACCCCTGGTTTAAGGGCAACACAATAAGATTTTAAAAGATATAAACAGATTGGAGCACAGGGCTAAAATGAATAGGATGGAATTAAATAGGCAGAAATATACAGGACTGTATCTGCATATCTGTATTTGAGAAAAGACTGGACAGCCACTTGTCTGAAATAGTATAGGGTCTCCTGCTTGAGCAGGGGGTTGGACCAATATCCCTTCCAGCTCTATTCCGACTTCTGATGTCTGGGTAGGAATATGAAAGGCATACATATAGGATGAGGGAGATCCAGTTTGACAGTAGTAGGGCAAAAAAACTCTAGGTGTCCTGGTTAAACACATTTCAATATGTGCCAGCAATATGATACAGCTACTAAAAAGGTCAATAGGGAGTACAGGTAGTCCTTGACTTACAACAATTCATTTAGTGACCATTCAAAGTTACAGTGGCACTAAAAATGTGACTTATGACCATTTTTCACAGCTATGACCTGTGCAGTATCCCAAGGAAAATCGTAAAATGGGGCGAAACTCACTAAACAAATGTCTCACTTAACCACATAAATTTGAAATTGAAAATTTGAAATATTGTAACCAGTTCTGGGCACCACGATTAAAAAAATGTAGGAATAATTTGGAGCCACATTAAATGAGGGCTGCTAAGAAGGTAAAGAATCTAGAAACTAAGTTCTACCAGGGAACTGTTAAAGAAGGGATTTGACTATGTTTAACCTATAAAAGTGATAGCTTAACCTGTCTTAATATAGATATAGATAGCTTAATATCACATGCAGCTCACCGACATAGCTGTTTTCCTCTGCTTTCCTTCCTTCCTGAAGCTAGGAGAAGATAATAAGAGACAAACAACCTACTCTCTAATAAACAATTTGGTTTCAGAAAAAAACTATCCTGTAATCTGCAACTCTTACACTGTAAAAACATATGGACTACACAACTTGATCAGGGCAAAGCAATTGATGCAATTTATATAGATTTATGTAAAGCCCTTGATTCAGTGGTACACTACAAACTACTCCTAAAATAAAAATCTTATGGTATCTCTGGACACCTGCATAACTGGATAGAAGAATTCCTGTCAAACAGACAACAAATGGTCAAAATTGGGAGCGTCCTATCAAATTCTATACCTGTCAACAGTGGTGTCCCCAAAGGCAGCGTTCTAGGACCAACTCTCTTCATACTTTACATAAATGATCTCTGTGATCATATTAAGAGCAACTGTGTTCTCTTCGCTGATGATGTAAAGCTATTCAACACCACAGACAATACTGCTACCCTTCAAAAAGACCTTGACTATGTATCAGAATGGTCGAACAAATGGCAACTTCAAATCTCAACAAATAAATGCTCTGTCTTACATATTGGCAAAAAACCCCCACAGAAAATAAAATACAAGCTGAATAGTCAAGACCTTGTTGATGATACAAACTTTATCAAGGACCTTGGAGTACTCATCTCAAACGATCTAAGTGCCAGAGCCCACTGTAACTACATAGCCAAAAAGGCATTAAGAGTTGCTAATCTAATCCTGCATAGCTTTTTCTTTTTCTACTAACTAGAGTGTACAAAACATTTGCTAGACCAATACTTGAATACAGCTCATCAGTCTGGAACCTGCATTATATCTCTGATATTAATACAATTGAGAAAGTCCAGAAATACTTTACGAGACAAGTCCTCCACTCCTTTACTCGTAGCAAAATACCTTATGCCACCTGACTTGAAATTTTAGACCTAGACAACCTAGAATTTTCCGCCTTCGGTTCGATCTAAGTATAGTACATAAAATCATACATTGCAATGTCCTACCTGTCAATGAATACTTCAGCTTCAACCAAAACAATACAAGAGCACACAATAGATACAAACTAAAGATCAACCGCACTAAACTTGATTGCAGGAAATACAACTTCAGCAACAGAGTAGTCAATGTTTGGAATACTCTACCTGACTCTGTGGTTTCTTCCCCAAACCCCAAAAACTTTAACCTTAGACTGTCTACTATTGACTTCATCCCTTTCCTAAGAGGTCTGTAGGGGGCGTGCATAAGCACACCAACGTGCCTACCATCCCTGTCCTATTGTTTCTTTTTTCTTGTTCGTATCCATTTCATGTGTTTATTACCATGTTTATACTTATACCTGTTGTCTAATAATCGTTTGACAAAATAAATTAATAAATAAAATAAATAAAAATAATATTGGTATTAATCACATAATCCTGACTCTATTCTTAATGTGATGCTGACTCTATGGTTTCCCTGTGTGACATTAGAAAGACAGTGATTGGTAGTTTTCCCAAGCTTAAGTTTGAATGTTACCAGCTATAAATCACCATACAGAATATGTGCAGGGGTAATGGTAAGGGCTGGGCAATCTTTTTTTTTTCCTGTTGACCTATCAACCTAATGGCCAGTGGATGGCAGCAAGGAGTTGGCATAGATTTGTGCAGCCCTGACAAAGAAAGGGAATTTCAATGGATGAGATGGAGATTATGGGAGGCTCCAAGAACCATATAGTTTTTCCAGAATTATTGTTGCATTTCAACATTTTGACTAGTAGTAGTGGCAGAGTTAGAGTGCATAGTACTTCATAAAGGGCCAAGAATTTTTGTAAATTCTTAATTTTTAAAAATCTCTAAATTTCTTTCTTTAAAAAAATATTTTTTCAAATTTTAAAATTTTTAAAAAAAATTTTTTTTTTTCAATTTTAGATTTCTCTTTTAATTTTTTCAATTTTCAATTTCTTTTTTCAATTAAAAAATTAAAAACAGTTTATTTATTTTAACTCTTCAGAATTAATAAAATTCTTAATGATCTAAGAGAAAAAAAAATAAACTGTGGAAAAGAGACAGACCCTTCAAAACAGGGAAGATAGTGATGCATTTTTCAAGATAGAGGAGAAAAAGGCCAAGAACTCTTGTAAACTATTGTAAACTGACACTTCACAACAAGGAAAAGATTTAATTTTTAGAAATTTTTAATTTTTTAAGAAACAAACAAAAAGTCATGAAAGTAGATACTGACACTATAGTGACTTGCAAAGTATGCCATATATTTCAGCTTATGCCCATTGAAACTATGTATCAAATGTAAACTACTTGAATTACTAAAAGAAAAATAAAGGGTCTAGCCACTCTGAAACTCAATGAAAAAAGTGAGAAATCCCAACTTAAAGAAGAAGACTACATGAAAATAAAACACAATAGGGAGCAAACAGCTTCTAAAAAATGGCCCCATATATGAACATAAAGGGGAAAACTGATATACTCAAATTGAACACAATAGGGCAGGGCCAGTGCATCACGTGGTGGTCACACCCATGCCCAGTTTAGCGAAGGGGAAAAGAGTCCTGATATGTCACGTGACGCCTCCGTGACGACCCCTGAAATAGGCAATAAACAGCTTCTGTAAAAATGACCCTGCACATGTACTTAAGCAGGAAGTGTTATGGAAACATGTCATTTTTAGAAGAAAACAACAATCTTCTTTCCCAGGGAAAACACTACTTTCATGGCAGAATATCCACAAAGAGCTTTAAGCTGTCTCAGCCAGGGCCAGGTGGAGGCTCTATTATGTGGACATGTCCTTAGTAAATGGTGAGAGGGACATCTTCCTGTTGCAGTAAGCACTGTGTGTAGATCAGACATGTAAGAGGGAGCTCTCCTTTGTTGGAAAGGCCAAAGGGTGAATGCTTTGAAAGAGCATATAAGATTGGCTTTACTCATGTCCAACTATATCATTTGGCATCATGAAAATAGCATGGACAGAACAAGGCCAAATACAAGAAATGTGGACATGGGAAAGAATTGCTTACTTTTCACTCAATACAATATTTCGACATTTCCTTCCCCTACTTTATATATGAAGTATTAATTCACTAATTAAATCAACAAATATGGCTGCCCATCTTGCAAATTTGACTCTGGATGTCTAACAACAACAACAAATTAAAAAAATGACAAAAAAACACAAAACCTATAATGGTTGCTGGGATCAAACTCAGTAAATACTCAAAAGGCACAATATACCGTTGGCCATTTAACCTCTCAACTCCTAGCCCTGGAGCCCATCCAAGTGTTAAACCTTTTTAGAAGGTCAGAGCATAGTCAGGGCCAATCTAACATCAGGGAGGGGCATGATGTTCCACAGGGCAGGAGCTGCAACAGAAAAAATACATGCCAATCTGGTCACACTGAATGGAAAAAAAAGTAATAAATACTGTTCTTAAATAAGAATGTCTGATTGTGGCCCTCTGAACTCCTTTCTAAATCAACCCATGCAAGAGAGCTTTGGGTGTTAAAGTGCTTATTTCCTGTGTCAGCTGATTCCACTAATCCTATTGGCAATGGAGTTTGACCAATACGTTGGTTCATTTTCTTCTGCTGAAGATAACAGAAGGGTCTTATCTTTCTTGCGCCTGGAAGGAATACTGCTCCATGTCCGGGGAAGAACAATCAGCTACTAATAACAAAAAAAATATTTGAACATGGATTTTATTTTACTAACCTTCGAAGGAAACAACACATAATGTACATAGCTAGGACATTTCCAAGGAAGTGGTTGATTATGTCAAGTTAGCTATTAAATGATTATCTGTTTCATGATTACAAAACTAGTTTTTGCCTTTTGTTCTGTGTATGCAAATAGGAAAATATGTTCAGTTGTTATGAAGGTGGATGGGTAATTCCACTTGGTAGAGGAAGGTGATTCTATGTACATAAACCACAACTGATTGAAGTTTTCAAAAATGTTTCAATGATATGTTCATGTACAAAGCAATTATTTGTATGAAATAGTGAGGCCATCCTACTAATTATAATTTGTATAAGAATATTTTAAGACATACTAGAAATGTATATGAGTTTTCATATCTGTGTAGGCAACTCTGCTTTAACCCTGGAGAGTTGGAGACGAGTATAGAAAATACATTATAAGATTTGGAATGATGATACAGGAGTACCTCACTTCTTACAGACTTTTAATGTTTGAACACATGTTTTGAAGTGTTATTGTGGTTATGTCTGTTGACATATCCTACCTGAATTATATATACTCATTTAGAAATAGTAACATTTGGTTATATAAGGGAATTATGCATGTATTAAGAATATAATATCAGCAAAGCATGGGTTATTGCTGTCTTGCTTGAAACGAACAATTATTTTCTGAGTAAAGCTAGTAAATATGAAAAATTTGTTATCTGGCCTGAAGGCAAAAGTCTTTAATTCCAAGTTCATGGAAATTATTCTCAACTGCCCAGTGCACACTATAGTGTATGTGAACTAAAAATAGGAACACTGGATCAATTACTTATTTGTTGGTTTCTTAACTTTTTAGTCATTTTCAGTATGCTTTTCACTAAAAGTATAAAATTGGAAAATGATCCTACTTTGGACACTTAATGTGAAAAGACCTACCTTTCTGGATAAAGTTCCAATGCTGGGAAAAGTGGAAAGGAGGAGGAGAGGGCAGAAAGATTTCAGTGTCAGTAGGTGCAAGAAGACCTGAAGGACTAGTTTAGAGAGACATCATCCTGGAGGAAATCTATGTATGTGATTGCTAAGAATCAACACCAACGTGATAGCACATAATCAATCCATTTGGAAAAGGCTATTTAGGCCACTGAATTCAACTTGTTGCTCAGATAGGTTTGTGTGGATACTTATGTGTATGTGTTTGTATGTATAAGAGACACTTGACTTGTTATTTTCTAATTACTATGTTTATACAGCTTTCTTGGTATCATTACAGAAGGGTTTTTCACTACTTTCCTTTGTTTTTTGGCTTTTTGACTTCCTAGTCCTGCCAACAACTCTAGAATTTCTACATAGCTTCCCATTTACTAACTAGTACAGGAATCCAAATTAAATGTTCTCTAAGACAGGGGTCGCCAACTTTTTGGACCTCAGGGACCAAAGTGGTCCATGGGATTTATAATTTTAAATCCCACGGACCACTAATATGGATTTTGACTGACGGTGGCTTGCTGACATTGGTGGGAAAGTTGGTCCCATATTCCAGAGCTGCAGTAATCACAGGACTGGCTCTGAAATATTGGGACTGGCCTGTGTGGGGTTGGAAATCTCCACCATAGGGGGTGGCTCGTGTAATGTGCGAATTTGTGGGTGGTGTAACATGCAAAAAGCAGCACAGTCCTTGCTGGCCAGGACGAGGTAATTGTGCTGTTGCGGCAAGAGGGGAACAGAAGCACAAGTGGGCCGAAGCAGTGATGGAGATGGCTGGAAGGTGTGGGAGAGTCATGTTACTTGCATTTGTGCAGCATCAGCATTCCATCTTTGCTTGAGGAGCCCGGCCAAAGTTTCCCGCTTTAACTCCCAGAGACAGGAGTTCGGCCAAGCTATCTGCAAAACTGTCTCTCTGTCTCGAGGAGCACTCACAGAAGCAGTGTGGGAAACTTCAGCCGGGCTCTTGAGAGACAAGAGTGACTCTGGCTGCTTGTCTCTTCGTGTGATCCTCGAGAGAAAGATGGTTTTGCAGGTAGCTTGGCGGAACTCCTGTCCCTGGGAGACATCCCAAGCAAGGTGGGGAGCGGTGGTGGCAGCATTCAGGGCAGGGAATTCAGCTGGTGCGAGGCACTTCAGGGAAGAGCCAGGGAGAATTCTGGGAACCACTGCTAGCCCACCCCCCCACTGCTGCCACCGTCCTGTCCAAAGTGCTGACACAAGCATCCCAAGCAAGATGGGAAGCAGTAGCAGCATTCAGGGCAGCGGATTCGGCTGGTACGAGGTGCTTCAGGGAAGAGCCAGGGAGGGTTCTGATGCTGCCATCTCCCACACGCTCCCCTCCCTGCACGCGTCAGTCCACCCTTCAGCTTCACCACTTCACCAGCTGGTTGCAGCTGCTCCCCTGCCCACCAGTGCCCTTTGGCTCAGCACAATGGGTGCAGAGTGTGTCTCCTTCCCCCATGTGGAGTGTGTTCCCCTTATGCACCCAACTGCAGTGGTGGGTGCACAAGAGGGCTGCTTCACCAGCAGGCCCTACAGGAATGGGGGGAGGGCACAACATTTCCCCATCCACTACCAGACCCAACATGTGGCGCCTGGCTGGCCTTAACTGAAGGGGGGCAGGGTAGGAAGCGGTGGCCTCCCAAGGCTGGAGGAAAAGGGCCTCTGAGCCCCAGGCACCAGTTCAGGCAGTGCTCTGCCGACTTGCCTGCTCACGCAGAGGGAAGGCCCTTTATTCCCGAGCCACATCTTCCCAGAACATTGACCGAGCAGGGAATTTGGCTGCAACCCTCAGCTCGGAACAGAGATGTGGTGGTTTAATTATGCCCCCCTCTTGCCACAACAGCAGCATTACCTCGTCCTGGCCGGTGAGGACTGTGCTGTTTTTTGCATGTTGCACCACCACAAATTTGCACATTACACATGCCACTTCCTACGGCGGAGATTTCCAACCCCACCACGGGCTGGTCCCATATTCCTGAACTGCAGTTGGTCATCCCAGAACTGCTCCGAGATGACCAAAAGACCAGTCCTGTGACTACTGCAGCTCTGGAATATGGGACTGACTTTCCCACCAACGTCAGCAAGCCACCCCGTGGCGGATGTCCCTCCCCCCCATTGGTCTTACCTTCCAGCTCCAGCTTTCATGGCTCTACTCAAGGTAAAATTTGTGCTCAATTGAAGGGTCGGGGCCAGTGGGTGGGTGGGCCATGTGGGTGATGCAGCCTTGTGTTCCCACGCAGCCTGGATTAATTGCTT
This sequence comes from Notechis scutatus, assembly GCF_049901735.1. Lineage (NCBI taxonomy): Eukaryota > Metazoa > Chordata > Lepidosauria > Squamata > Elapidae > Notechis > Notechis scutatus. The sequence continues at coordinate 166,829,417 of NC_142009.1, read as the reverse complement.
GGGGGTGCTTTGGGGGGACATTTCTCTGTGGACCACCAAAATTTTCTTGTGGACCACCAGTGGTCCATGGCCCACCTGTTGGCAACCACTGCTCTAAGACAGGGGTCCCCAACCACCGGGCCGCGGACCGGTACCGGGCCGTGGAGCACTCTCACTGGCCGCAAAGAATTTTTTTTAAAAAAATGGCGGCTTTCTTCACCTTCGGTGAATGCTGCTGGGATCGGGATCAAGGACACAAATGAAAGAAGGGGAGGGAGGAAGCAACCGAAGCCTGTCCTTCTCTCTGGGTCAGCTCTCTCAGTCGCTCTCTCGCTCCTCCACCAGCCCAGGAAGAAACTGCTTCAAAGAGAGCGGGGGCTTTTCCTGTCGCCGAGCGTCCGTTTCTCCCCACCCCGCGCCGCCCGCCAGCGCTGGGGGTTCAACCCAGTGCTCCGTTCTGCCTGCCTGCCTGCCTTCGTTAATGGTTGAATCGGAACAGCTTCGCTGAGTAAAAGAGGTGAATAGTTATTATTCTCAGCGAAGCTGCTCCCAAACAACCAGAAACTAAGGCAGGCAGGCAGAACGGGACACTGTGGATTGAAGCCGGGCGGGCGGGGGTGGGGTGGGGGTGAAACGGGCGCTTCAGAATAGCTGCGGCGACAGGAAAAGCCCCCTCCTTCTCTCCCCCGGTCCTTGCAAAATTTTCTGCTTGAAACCGGTCCCTGGTACAAAAAGGTTGGGGACCACTGCTCTAAGAGATGGCTATCTGGCCTCCACCTGAACATATTCAGTGCAGATATATGTACCACTTTTCCCTATGCAATTAGTTCCTCTACTTACTTGCTCTCTTTTGGCTAGGAAGAGCATTTTTTGCCTGATATTCAGTGATACCTTTTCTGACATTTAATCCAATGTGACATTCTTTCTAAAAGTATTATAATGATCACTCTTGGTCTTCTCTTCTCAAGGCTAAACTTTCCCAGCACCTTCAATCTCTCTTCACAAGGCAGTTAGTCCTCTAGTCATTTTTGCTGCCTTTTTCTAAATGTTTTCCAGTTTGTCTGAAGGGGGTGTTCAGAACTGTGCATAAATTTGAGAAGTGATCAATGCAGAGCAAAGTGAAACTATTACTTTCTGTGATTTGATGTATTGTAGTACAAATGGCATTTTTTATTTTTTTATTTCTTTGTTTCTTTGGCAGAAACATTACTGACTCATGCATTTTGTAATCAATACTGTTCCAAGATATTTTTCAGGAGAACTATGCCCAAGCTGGGAGAACTTTGTCTCTGTTAAAATTCGTTTTATTATTTTCAACCCAATTCTTTAACCTGTCAAAGTCATTTTGAATTTTATTTCAGTTTTCCATGGTATTAGCTATATCATGTAATTTGGGTCTATTTGCAAGTTTTATAAGCATTGCCTTCTATATTCAAGACATCAATAAACATATTGAAAAGTAAAGGGTCTAGGATTTAATTCTGCTACAACCCACTCAGTATTTATTTAAAACTTTTATATAGCTTTCCATCTTATGTCGAACTCTGGACAGCTTTCAATCAACAATTAAAACAACATCATTAAAAATGATATCACATGAATCTATTAAAACTATATACATTGAAAATTGGTACTGAAGTTAAATTTCTAGCATCCTTATTAAATCTTCTCATCCACCTCCCTCTAGTGTTCTCAGTGCTTGGGGGGAAAGCCAGGTCTTCACTGCTTTATTGAAGGCTAGGAAGATAGAGGCCTGCCAAACATCAAGAGGAAGGGTGTTTCAAATAGGCTGTCACAGAAAAGGCACACTCCTTAGATCCCATAAGATGGCTATGTTTAAGGGAAGGGACTATGAGCCTGTAGTCCAAGGAGAAATAGAGATAGAGATAGATAAATAGAGAGGGAGAGAGAGAGAACCACTGACTCATTCTGGGCAGGCAGTACGACCACAACAATGAAAACTAAATAGCAGGGCCATAATGACACTACTAACAAAAGTAGATTAATTGCAAAGAGCATATGATCAAACTGAAGCCAGGAAAACAAGCTGGTCTTTCGTTTAGGCTGAAAGCCAGATAAATCCTACAATTTAGAAACATATTGTAAAGACAACTTCCCGAGGATTATATCACAACATATATTTGCAAGTGATTTGCAAGAATACTTGATCTTAGCTGCTAAGCAAATATTGAATATTCAAGTGTCAAACCACATAGGTCATATGCCAGTATAAGCATAGTGATTATTTATTTAGCACTATTTATTATGGTTTGTATGGCATTCCAACTAGTTCCAAGCAATGTCCAGAGGACAGAGAATTAAAAATAGTGAAGTCAAACCTTAACACCAAAATGCTGGTGCCATTAACTAGAGGCAAATCCAAACTCAATGGCCTCCAAATGTTCTATCCAGGAGCCATGTTTTCATAGCTTGTGCAAACTTACCAGAGAGCTGATGATCTGTATGCACTGTGGGTAAACAGATGCTCTTGACAGATACAATTGTTGTTCCCTAAGCAAAAGACCCTAAAACATTTTTAAAGTACATTATGTCCATAATTCCAGATAATGCTTAGAAGTGGTGACACCTCTCTGGTTCACTAAATTTTAAGTAGTAGGAGAAGGTACAGCACAATCATACAGCAAGATTCTACTATGACAGCCAATTTCAATAGAATTAGTTTTATGCATCCTATGGAATTGATTTCATGGTCTTGTCTACCAAAAGGGGTGGACAATAGTGTAATGCTTTCAGAAATAAGCCTTAATGTCCATGGATGCTTGTTTCTCATTCCAGCTATTAACATGTGGCATTTTGCATAAACTACAGTTTACAGATCAACTTCAAAGACAGTTCTACGTAGAACTCCTTTCAGTAAACCAGCATAGAGGCAAACACTGCATAAATAACTGTGGCAAAGTTGTTCCTGTGAAGGAACAAGCCACACTGACAAAACAGCCAAAGCACTTCAATCTCTGACAGCTATTTGAACCCCCATGAATAAATGTGGGTCTAGGATTACCCTGGATTATGTGGTTGCTTCATCTGTTTATGTGCACAGATGAAGCAACCACATAATCCAGGTTGCTTCATCCATAAGTGCAATGTCGCCTGGAGCAAGAAAACTCCTTAATTCATGGATAAAGTAGTCATCTATCCAATGTTTAACTCAATCTAGAAGGTCTGCTAATCTTGGGCCCAAATATAAATCAGTGGATCGGGTGAAGGGACCATCTACACCATCTATTGGCACAGCAAGTGTAGCATGCTGTGTAAAATACCAGAGATCCAGAGACCTTTGCCAGAGACATTCAGCCTGGGTCCCTGGGGGGGAGGGATTTGGGGAAACTTTCAATATGTAACTTTCATGCCTTTTGACTCAGATCTTGCTTTTCTTTTGCTGTTATCATTTCAAACTCAGTAAAAGTACCTCTTCTCTACTTCAATGAAGTTGGGGGTTTTCCTTCTTGGGTTTTGAATGGAGGCAGGCCTGACAGATAGGCCTTGGTCTGGGTTTCAGTTATAGTGTAGATTGTTAGAAAAGCTAATCAAGATGGCTAAACCATAATGTGCTTTGTTTGGTTTTAGATTAGCATAGTGTGTTATTTCAATCACTGTGTTTTATTAACAATGGTTTATAGCACAAAGATGAGCAATAATGGGAGTGATTTTTGTGTAGGTTTTTTCACCCAATTGTTGTGAAAGAGCTCAGCTGGTCAATAAATCCTCTCTTACTTTCTGAAAAGGCTCTTTTTGCTTTAAGCAATGTCTTTGTATAGTCCAGGAGTTCACAAACTCTTCAGTTCATGGATCCCCTTTATGAAATTCAAGATTGTTCATTAATCCCCAAACATTTATTATATGACAATAATTTAATAAAAAGTATTGTCAGTCTGTGCTCCCTTCAAATCCCAAGAAAGAAATACTCAGACTCCATGGGTAGAGCAAAGTTATCCTTTTACTGGAAAATAAAGTGAAAGCTACAGATTTAATTCCGAATCTGAGAAATTGGCGGGCAGATCACATATACAAAGGAATGGAAATGCTCCCACCCCACAACGTCCAAAATACTCTTCCAATTAAAAGTTCTGAATATGATCATGTGGCCATCTCCAGGTGGTGATGAGGCTTCTGTCAGTTGACTTTGACATATTTTGATAAAAGTTCGCAGTTGCGCAAAAGGGGACAGAAGCTAGCCAAGAAATGGAAAGTTAAAGAAAGGTATCCCCCTCCCCTTGCTAACCACAGCAAAGGAATGCAAAACACCTCCAGCTTTCTTCCTCTCCAAGTTCCCCCCTCCCTCCGTTGCTAATGACAGCTGAAAGAAATAGATTGGCATAGCAGCAGAGAAGCAATAGTTAGGATGCAGAATATACATATTATGGAAGATATCTTGAGGCTGACAAGTATTTTAACTAGTAGCACTATAAATAATAACACCATTAACTCCATGGATAGACCCATTAACCCTTGGGATCAATACTGATCATTTTGGAGTACCCTGGAATAATTCAGGGTATGTTGCATATGGACTATCATTTATTTAGCTCTGTATCCTGGACTGGCTAGAACTAGTTTTGCAGCTCTTCTTAGAAGAAAAAGAAGACCCAGTAATGTTAAGAAAACAATGTTATTGGTATGAGGCTGTGTAAAGATGACTTAGGTGATACCTGGGGAAAAACAATTCACACTGAGAGAATTTAATTAATTATGCCTTTGGAGTATCTCTTAAATTATATATATTTGTTTTAGGACAGTGATAATTTTTATTTTTCTGGAAACTGACCTCTTGATATATGCAAATAATCTAATCTCATGATCCACCGTCATGCCCAAGCCTTGCCTAATTCATCTGCTGTGGGTCATGTGACTTCCTAAAGTTACTGCTATCAATCTGAGTATAGATATTATACAAAACCACTGATAGTGATTCAAACCAGAACTATAAAAATGAAGTTTTGTACATTTGTTTGTTAATAATGAAAACAGATGATGCCCCTTAAAATATTAATTTTAAGCCATTTCCTTATAGTAGAACATACAATGTGCGTAGTCAAAGGTATTTGGAAACTTTTTTAAAGTACTCTTTAGAGATGGGTCTGCTGTAGTTCAATTTCTTTAGGATCCTTCCTTCCTTCCTTCCTTCTTTCCTTTTCTATACCCATTCATCTCAGTCAATGACTATAGGCTGCTTACAATTAAAAAAATATACTACAATCAAAACACGAATAACTTTTAAAAAACAACAACAATTATGTAATTTAACACTATAAAAATGAACGTGGTAACCATTATTTATGATTTGTTTCTAATGACCTCCCTAACTTACAAAACATATCTTTGAAGAGCAGCACTCACTTTGACTTGGCTTCTGAAGTCTAATAGTGTTCTTCTATGAACAGGAAATGATGTGGTGGTGCAGCAGCTTAATGATGCTGGAACTGCCAGCCAGAAATGATCTGCATTTCAGCGGTTTAAGCCCAGCTCCATGAGATAGAATAGCTCTTGTCACTTGATTCCCACCCAGCAGTTCGAAAGCATGCAATATTGAGATGGGTACCACTTTGGTGGGAAAAACCTAGTTGCATTCCTGTGTTCAAGACCACTATAAGAACGTATAAGATGGCTTCCGGGTTGAGCCCTCCTCGCTGACGGACCGTAGATCACGATTGTCCGCGGCTATGGTCTGTGCTCTTTCATTGGAGAGCCCCGATCATTGCGATTAGGGGCTGAAGCTGCCTTGGAGGGGCGGTGGAGTAAGGGGAAGCTGCAGCCAGGTTGAGGGGAGCCGCATCTCCCCTCCTGGGCTTGGTCTTTTTCCCCCGAAGACGACTGAAGCGGTGGTCTAAAATGGTCACCCCGAAGAGGAGGACTCAGCTGGACTAAGATTTGTGCAGGAAGGAAGAAAGAGGTGGATAACATCTAAACTGGGACAATTGGATGAAACAACTAAACAAAAAGTACCCCGGGATTAAGGTAACATTGAACTTTTAAGAAAAGAAAAGTGAGCGGCGGAAATACAAAGGGACAGGACAAAAATAAGAAAATAATTTTGACAGCTAAGCGGGGCTTCAAACCAGGAAAGGAAGAAGCTGGAACTGAAGACTTAATTAAATTGGACTAAAATATTTTGGCAATAAACAGGCATAAAATAAAGCTGGACTTAAGATTGTCAAAAAATAATAATAATAAAATTTACAAATTGGAGACTGGATTGTGCTGGAATATTGAGGTTTGAAAAACCCTAAATAAAAAAATAGGGGAAAAAAGTGAGGACTTTGTATAACGGAGATTGCCATCTTCTGACAAAAACTTGAATTCAAACAAAAGGGAAAGCATCCTGTTTCTGTATGAACTTGTGTTGATATAATGTTAAAGAAATATTGAAACAAAGTAAGAATCTTAGAAAGTGAAAGCTGAACCAGAATAAAGAAAGAAGCAAGGAAAGACTGATTGTGGGATTGATTGACGTTTTTGGTATAGACCCTGGGCTGGAACAACTGAGAACTTTAGAAAACTGGAAGAAGAAAGAAGGAAAGTAAAAGCATTTTTTGTGGACTTCAACGATTATAAAATATAAGAGTGTGTAATGGTGATATCTCTTCGTGAATTAAAAATGGAACTTAAAAATATGAGAGAACTACTACAGGAAAGAAGCAAATCACTTTGCTCTGTGTTAGAAGAAATGGAAATGGCGATTGAAGAACAAGAAGAAATAATTTTAGAGGAGGAGGAGTCGATTCAAGGAGAAGCCATCTTAAATAGACAATTAACACAAAGAACACTACAAAGATGAGGGGAAAGAAGGAAGGTTAAAAAGTTGAGATTTAAGAAGGTAATCAAAAAAGGGAATACCTGTGAAATTAGGAGAGGTAGAAAGATCCAGCAGAAAAGGGGAAAGGAAGATATCAAGAAAGAGAGGGATATAAACTGGAATGAGAAAAGATATGGGAAAAAGAGGGGGAGGAGAGGCAGTAAGAAACAGGTGCATGAAATAAAGAACTATGGAAATAGTAAAATGATGAAAAGAAATCGTTTTTTCAGAGGTAATGGTTGATGAATTAAAAAGGGGATTCTGCAGGGTAACAAGAGGTAACAAGAATATATTTGCAATTAAAAAAATACTTAGAAAATAGGGTAATATAGATTATTAAAGGAGGGATAGATAATGATAACTTTTATTAGATGAATATATATCTTTATTTTTATTTTCAAAAGAAAAGTTAAGGTTTATTGAAGAAATTGTAATAATTGAAATGGACGTGAAGATGGTTAAAAATGAGGTTAATATCAGTGACCAGAAATTGAATAGACAATTTTTTCCCTTTTACTTCCTTTGAAAGTAGAAATAAAATTAAGGGGGGGAAATATGTTGCGGAATCCAAATGAAAAGATGTAATGATTATTATTATAACTACTTAAAAATAATGGTTTATTGGGAATTAAGATGGGGGAATAAAGGTATATTTTAATCACTGAGGTGTCACACTCAAAGCAGTAAAAGGGGGGAAACCTATACTTGTTTCTTTTTGTGTGTGTGTTAAAACTTGTATTAACTTAGAATCTATAGAAAGAATGTGTGATGGAAAGCAAATATGACAGATTAAAGAACTACTTAAATTAATAAGCTAATACAGACTATTAAAAGGAAGGAGAGATATTGGTAACTTTTTTTTTTATTAGGCAAACATATATTGTTACTTTTATTTTTAAAATAAATATTAAATGATTATATTTGAAATAATTGAAATGGAACGAAAAGATATTTTGATTGAGATTAATGTAAGAGACTAGGATTAATTTGCTTGTTTCTCTCCTTTCAGAAAGTTTGAAATGGAAAAGGTAATAGTAGAATTAAGTATGCATATATGAATGTATAACTATTGTCATATTTGTACGTAAAAGTGATGACCCGGAAATATGTTGTTCACTAAAAAGAGCTTTTTGTTTTTATGTGAAAAAATGAATAAAAATTGTTTTTTGTTTTTTTAAAAAGAATGTATAAGACTATAAGACCAAGCATTTAGTTGCTAAGCTATCATTGGACCATTTTTTTAATTAGTGAGAATTCTGATCGCCAAATTGATCCTGCACAGAGAATACCCATCTGCCAAAGTCTCTTGAATATAAGGAGCTCAGAGTTATGAGCTAAAGCAAATGATGAAGAAGAGCTCTCAAACTGCAAGAGCTAGAGCCCTTGAACATATTCAGTGCAGATATTGGTACCACTTCCTGTTGAATAGTTACTTGTCTCTTTGGCTAGAAAGCAGCCTGATATTCAGTGATACCTTTTCTGACATTTAACAATGTGACATTCTTTCTAAAAGTATTATAATGATCACTCTTGGTTTTATTCTCAAGGCTAAACTTTCCCTGAACCTTCAATCATCTTCATTAGCCAGTTAGTCCTCTAGTCATTTTTGCTGCCTTTTTCTAAATGTTTTCAGTTTGTCTGAAGGGGTGTTGTAGAACTGTGCATAAATTTGAGAAGTGATCAATGCAGAGCAAAGTGAAACTATTACTTTCTGTGATTTGATGTATTGTAGTACAAATGGCATTTTTTATTTTTTATTTCTTTGTTTCTTTGGCAGAAACATTACTGACTCATGCATTTTGTAATCAATACTGTTCCAAGATATTTTTCAGGAGAACTATGCCCAAGCTGGGAGAACTTTGTCTCTGTTAAAATTCGTTTTATTATTTTCAACCCAATTCTTTAACCTGTCAAAGTCATTTTGAATTTTATTTCAGTTTTCCATGGTATTAGCTATATCATGTAATTTGGGTCTATTTGCAAGTTTTATAAGCATTGCCTTCTATATTCAAGACATCAATAAACATATTGAAAAGTAAAGGGTCTAGGATTTAATTCTGCTACAACCCACTCAGTATTTATTTAAAACTTTTATATAGCTTTCCATCTTATGTCGAACTCTGGACAGCTTTCAATCAACAATTAAAACAACATCATTAAAAATGATATCACATGAATCTATTAAAACTATATACATTGAAAATTGGTACTGAAGTTAAATTTCTAGCATCCTTATTAAATCTTCTCATCCACCTCCTCTAGTGTTCTCAGTGCTTGGGGAAAGCCAGGTCTTCACTGCTTTATTGAAGGCTAGGAAGATAGAGGCCTGCCAAACATCAAGAGGAAGGGTGTTTCAAATAGGCTGTCACAGAAAAGGCACACTCCTTAGATCCCATAAGATGGCTATGTTTAAGGGAAGGGACTATGAGCCTGTAGTCCAAGGAGAAATAGAGATAGAGATAGATAAATAGAGAGGGAGAGAGAGAGAACCACTGACTCATTCTGGGCAGGCAGTACGACCACAACAATGAAAACTAAATAGCAGGGCCATAATGACACTACTAACAAAAGTAGATTAATTGCAAAGAGCATATGATCAAACTGAAGCCAGGAAAACAAGCTGGTCTTTCGTTTAGGCTGAAAGCCAGATAAATCCTACAATTTAGAAACATATTGTAAAGACAACTTCCCGAGGATTATATCACAACATATATTTGCAAGTGATTTGCAAGAATACTTGATCTTAGCTGCTAAGCAAATATTGAATATTCAAGTGTCAAACCACATAGGTCATATGCCAGTATAAGCATAGTGATTATTTATTTAAAACTATTTATTATGGTTTGTATGGCATTCCAACTAGTTCCAAGCAATGTCCAGAGGACAGAGAATTAAAAATAGTGAAGTCAAACCTTAACACCAAAATGCTGGTGCCATTAACTAGAGGCAAATCCAAACTCAATGGCCTCCAAATGTTCTATCCAGGAGCCATGTTTTCATAGCTTGTGCAAACTTACCAGAGAGCTGATGATCTGTATGCACTGTGGGTAAACAGATGCTCTTGACAGATACAATTGTTGTTCCCTAAGCAAAAGACCCTAAAACATTTTTAAAGTACATTATGTCCATAATTCCAGATAATGCTTAGAAGTGGTGACACCTCTCTGGTTCACTAAATTTTAAGTAGTAGGAGAAGGTACAGCACAATCATACAGCAAGATTCTACTATGACAGCCAATTTCAATAGAATTAGTTTTATGCATCCTATGGAATTGATTTCATGGTCTTGTCTACCAAAAGGGGTGGACAATAGTGTAATGCTTTCAGAAATAAGCCTTAATGTCCATGGATGCTTGTTTCTCATTCCAGCTATTAACATGTGGCATTTTGCATAAACTACAGTTTACAGATCAACTTCAAAGACAGTTCTACGTAGAACTCCTTTCAGTAAACCAGCATAGAGGCAAACACTGCATAAATAACTGTGGCAAAGTTGTTCCTGTGAAGGAACAAGCCACACTGACAAAACAGCCAAAGCACTTCAATCTCTGACAGCTATTTGAACCCCCATGAATAAATGTGGGTCTAGGATTACCCTGGATTATGTGGTTGCTTCATCTGTTTATGTGCACAGATGAAGCAACCACATAATCCAGGTTGCTTCATCCATAAGTGCAATGTCGCCTGGAGCAAGAAAACTCCTTAATTCATGGATAAAGTAGTCATCTATCCAATGTTTAACTCAATCTAGAAGGTCTGCTAATCTTGGGCCCAAATATAAATCAGTGGATCGGGTGAAGGGACCATCTACACCATCTATTGGCACAGCAAGTGTAGCATGCTGTGTAAAATACCAGAGATCCAGAGACCTTTGCCAGAGGCATTCAGCCTGGGTCCCTGGGGGAGGGATTTGGGGAAACTTTCAATATGTAACTTTCATGCCTTTTGACTCAGATCTTGCTTTTCTTTTGCTGTTATCATTTCAAACTCAGTAAAAGTACCTCTTCTCTACTTCAATGAAGTTGGGGGTTTTCCTTCTTGGGTTTTGAATGGAGGCAGGCCTGACAGATAGGCCTTGGTCTGGGTTTCAGTTATAGTGTAGATTGTTAGAAAAGCTAATCAAGATGGCTAAACCATAATGTGCTTTGTTTGGTTTTAGATTAGCATAGTGTGTTATTTCAATCACTGTGTTTTATTAACAATGGTTTATAGCACAAAGATGAGCAATAATGGGAGTGATTTTTGTGTAGGTTTTTTCACCCAATTGTTGTGAAAGAGCTCAGCTGGTCAATAAATCCTCTCTTACTTTCTGAAAAGGCTCTTTTTGCTTTAAGCAATGTCTTTGTATAGTCCAGGAGTTCACAAACTCTTCAGTTCATGGATCCCCTTTATGAAATTCAAGATTGTTCATTAATCCCCAAACATTTATTATATGACAATAATTTAATAAAAAGTATTGTCAGTCTGTGCTCCCTTCAAATCCCAAGAAAGAAATACTCAGACTCCATGGGTAGAGCAAAGTTATCCTTTTACTGGAAAATAAAGTGAAAGCTACAGATTTAATTCCGAATCTGAGAAATTGGCGGGCAGATCACATATACAAAGGAATGGAAATGCTCCCACCCCACAACGTCCAAAATACTCTTCCAATTAAAAGTTCTGAATATGATCATGTGGCCATCTCCAGGTGGTGATGAGGCTTCTGTCAGTTGACTTTGACATATTTTGATAAAAGTTCGCAGTTGCGCAAAAGGGGACAGAAGCTAGCCAAGAAATGGAAAGTTAAAGAAAGGTATCCCTCCCCTTGCTAACCACAGCAAAGGAATGCAAAACACCTCCAGCTTTCTTCCTCTCCAAGTTCCCCTCCCTCCGTTGCTAATGACAGCTGAAAGAAATAGATTGGCATAGCAGCAGAGAAGCAATAGTTAGGATGCAGAATATACATATTATGGAAGATATCTTGAGGCTGACAAGTATTTTAACTAGTAGCACTATAAATAATAACACCATTAACTCCATGGATAGACCCATTAACCCTTGGGATCAATACTGATCATTTTGGAGTACCCTGGAATAATTCAGGGTATGTTGCATATGGACTATCATTTATTTAGCTCTGTATCCTGGACTGGCTAGAACTAGTTTTGCAGCTCTTCTTAGAAGAAAAAGAAGACCCAGTAATGTTAAGAAAACAATGTTATTGGTATGAGGCTGTGTAAAGATGACTTAGGTGATACCTGGGGAAAAACAATTCACACTGAGAGAATTTAATTAATTATGCCTTTGGAGTATCTCTTAAATTATATATATTTGTTTTAGGACAGTGATAATTTTTATTTTTCTGGAAACTGACCTCTTGATATATGCAAATAATCTAATCTCATGATCCACCGTCATGCCCAAGCCTTGCCTAATTCATCTGCTGTGGGTCATGTGACTTCCTAAAGTTACTGCTATCAATCTGAGTATAGATATTATACAAAACCACTGATAGTGATTCAAACCAGAACTATAAAAATGAAGTTTTGTACATTTGTTTGTTAATAATGAAAACAGATGATGCCCCTTAAAATATTAATTTTAAGCCATTTCTTATAGTAGAACATACAATGTGCGTAGTCAAAGGTATTTGGAAACTTTTTAAAGTACTCTTTAGAGATGGGTCTGCTGTAGTTCAATTTCTTTAGGATCCTTCCTTCCTTCCTTCCTTCTTTCCTTTTCTATACCCATTCATCTCAGTCAATGACTATAGGCTGCTTACAATTAAAAAAATATACTACAATCAAAACACGAATAACTTTTAAAAAACAACAACAATTATGTAATTTAACACTATAAAAATGAACGTGGTAACCATTATTTATGATTTGTTTCTAATGACCTCCCTAACTTACAAAACATATCTTTGAAGAGCAGCACTCACTTTGACTTGGCTTCTGAAGTCTAATAGTGTTCTTCTATGAACAGGAAATGATGTGGTGGTGCAGCAGCTTAATGATGCTGGAACTGCCAGCCAGAAATGATCTGCATTTCAGCGGTTTAAGCCCAGCTCCATGAGATAGAATAGCTCTTGTCACTTGATTCCCACCCAGCAGTTCGAAAGCATGCAATATTGAGATGGGTACCACTTTGGTGGGAAAAACCTAGTTGCATTCCTGTGTTCAAGACCACTATAAGAACGTATAAGATGGCTTCCGGTTGAGCCCTCCTCGCTGACGGACCGTAGATCACGATTGTCCGCGGCTATGGTCTGTGCTCTTTCATTGGAGAGCCCCGATCATTGCGATTAGGGGCTGAAGCTGCCTTGGAGGGGCGGTGGAGTAAGGGGAAGCTGCAGCCAGGTTGAGGGGAGCCGCATCTCCCTCCTGGGCTTGGTCTTTTTCCCCGAAGACGACTGAAGCGGTGGTCTAAAATGGTCACCCGAAGAGGAGGACTCAGCTGGACTAAGATTTGTGCAGGAAGGAAGAAAGAGGTGGATAACATCTAAACTGGGACAATTGGATGAAACAACTAAACAAAAAGTACCCCGGGATTAAGGTAACATTGAACTTTTAAGAAAAGAAAAGTGAGCGGAAATACAAAGGGACAGGACAAAAATAAGAAAATAATTTTGACAGCTAAGCGGGGCTTCAAACCAGGAAAGGAAGAAGCTGGAACTGAAGACTTAATTAAATTGGACTAAAATATTTTGGCAATAAACAGGCATAAAATAAAGCTGGACTTAAGATTGTTCAAAAATAATAATAATAAAATTTACAAATTGGAGACTGGATTGTGCTGGAATATTGAGGTTTGAAAAACCCTAAATAAAAAAATAGGGGAAAAAGTGAGGACTTTGTATAACGGAGATTGCCATCTTCTGACAAAAACTTGAATTCAAACAAAAGGGAAAGCATCCTGTTTCTGTATGAACTTGTGTTGATATAATGTTAAAGAAATATTGAAACAAAGTAAGAATCTTAGAAAGTGAAAGCTGAACCAGAATAAAGAAAGAAGCAAGGAAAGACTGATTGTGGGATTGATTGACGTTTTGGTATAGACCCTGGGCTGGAACAACTGAGAACTTTAGAAAACTGGAAGAAGAAAGAAGGAAAGTAAAAGCATTTTTGTGGACTTCAACGATTATAAAATATAAGAGTGTGTAATGGTGATATCTCTTCGTGAATTAAAAATGGAACTTAAAAATATGAGAGAACTACTACAGGAAAGAAGCAAATCACTTTGCTCTGTGTTAGAAGAAATGGAAATGGCGATTGAAGAACAAGAAGAAATAATTTTAGAGGAGGAGGAGTCGATTCAAGGAGAAGCCATCTTAAATAGACAATTAACACAAAGAACACTACAAAGATGAGGGGAAAGAAGGAAGGTTAAAAAGTTGAGATTTAAGAAGGTAATCAAAAAGGGAATACCTGTGAAATTAGGAGAGGTAGAAAGATCCAGCAGAAAAGGGGAAAGGAAGATATCAAGAAAGAGAGGGATATAAACTGGAATGAGAAAAGATATGGGAAAAAGAGGGGAGGAGAGGCAGTAAGAAACAGGTGCATGAAATAAAGAACTATGGAAATAGTAAAATGATGAAAAGAAATCGTTTTTTCAGAGGTAATGGTTGATGAATTAAAAGGGGATTCTGCAGGGTAACAAGAGGTAACAAGAATATATTTGCAATTAAAAAAATACTTAGAAAATAGGGTAATATAGATTATTAAAGGAGGGATAGATAATGATAACTTTTATTAGATGAATATATATCTTTATTTTTATTTTCAAAAGAAAAGTTAAGGTTTATTGAAGAAATTGTAATAATTGAAATGGACGTGAAGATGGTTAAAAATGAGGTTAATATCAGTGACCAGAAATTGAATAGACAATTTTTTCCCTTTTACTTCCTTTGAAAGTAGAAATAAAATTAAGGGGGAAATATGTTATGCGGAATCCAAATGAAAAGATGTAATGATTATTATTATAACTACTTAAAAATAATGGTTTATTGGGAATTAAGATGGGGAATAAAGGTATATTTTAATCACTGAGGTGTCACACTCAAAGCAGTAAAAGGGGGAAACCTATACTTGTTTCTTTTTGTGTGTGTGTTAAAACTTGTATTAACTTAGAATCTATAGAAAGAATGTGTGATGGAAAGCAAATATGACAGATTAAAGAACTACTTAAATTAATAAGCTAATACAGACTATTAAAAGGAAGGAGAGATATTGGTAACTTTTTTTTTATTAGGCAAACATATATTGTTACTTTTATTTTTAAAATAAATATTAAATGATTATATTTGAAATAATTGAAATGGAACGAAAAGATATTTTGATTGAGATTAATGTAAGAGACTAGGATTAATTTGCTTGTTTCTCTCCTTTCAGAAAGTTTGAAATGGAAAAGGTAATAGTAGAATTAAGTATGCATATATGAATGTATAACTATTGTCATATTTGTACGTAAAAGTGATGACCCGAAATATGTTGTTCACTAAAAAGAGCTTTTTGTTTTTATGTGAAAAAATGAATAAAAATTGTTTTTGTTTTTTTAAAAAGAATGTATAAGACTATAAGACCAAGCATTTAGTTGCTAAGCTATCATTGGACCATTTTTTTAATTAGTGAGAATTCTGATCGCCAAATTGATCCTGCACAGAGAATACCCATCTGCCAAAGTCTCTTGAATATAAGGAGCTCAGAGTTATGAGCTAAAGCAAATGATGAAGAAGAGCTAAACTGCAAGAGAGAGCCCTTAGAAGTATTTAGAAGTTGGTCCTTCCTGTTGAATAGTTCTGTGCTTTAAGCAGCCATAATGATCCACAACTGAGTCTCTGTGGAGGCGGTTTTTATTCGAAAGAAGTCTCATGCTGAAAGAGCATCTACATTAGCCAGTTGACTTAGTAGCTTCTTCTTGGTTCATTTTCTAGACTCTGTAAATTATCTTTCCCAGTTCGGAGGCTTTTCTGGTAATGAGCATGGACCTACTCTCAGTACTTCTTTTATGTCCTATTGATTACATGTTATAAGACCTTAACGTTGTTTTTACCACTCTGACCCTCTTGTGCTGTTTGCTAGTATTATTCCTTTTTTTCAAATTTTTTATTTGTTTTATTTATATAACATATAAAAAATCTATTTCAATTAAACAGTGTGTTGTCTGGGTGCAATTATTTTTAGGAAATCATAATCAAAATGTTTAAATTAATATTCATCACATTGATATTAATTCAACAACAATAACAATTACAATAATAATATTTTACTTATCTACCTTAACAAATCTCCTTTATAACCTTAATCCCTTTTGTATCCCTGTTGCGATATCACCCAATGATCCAATGATACCATACCTGCCAGGTAACGTGTAAAGCTATGATTGGTCAACATAGTCAGCCAGGTAACAAAACAACCAACAACATGTGTAAAGCTATGATTGGTCAACATAGGTATTACCTTATATGGTCAGTATGCCTTATATGGTCAAATGTACCCAAAAGGAATGTTTCCTCATACACCCTAAACCCCACCCTAAACTTGCACAATAAAAGAGAGGAGCAAACTTTGCTCGAGGCTTCCTCTCCCCCAAGGACATGCCTTTGTGTCTTTGTCATCATTGCATCTGCGAGAGAAGCCCGTCCGGGCAGTCGGTCCGGGCGTGGGCTGCCAGCTGACTCCCCATCCCTGCAGTGGGACCAGCAACGCATCAAACTGGTGACCCCGACGTGATCGCTTCTACGATACGTCCCCTTCACAACGCGCTCCTTTTCTAGGGAGGCGTTGCCTGACTCCTGTACTACAACACCGGGCAACGGTAAAGCGCATTTGTAAGTATGGGCTCTCCAATTTCCAAAGTTCTGTCCAAGCATGTGGATGAACTTCATTTTTTAGTCAGGAAGGCCAATGCTCTGCAAAGAACTAATGGCATGACAGTCTTTCCTCTTTCAAGGAAAGCTATAATATCTTTCCTCCTCTATCTTCAAAAACATTGCCCAGCCTACTCCGAGGATGGCACTCTTAAACGCTCCACATGGGAAAAAATTGGGAAATGGATCCATCAACCTCCTCGGGCAGCGCCACATATTCTCTGTACCTGGAGAGCGCTCATGGCTGCGATCGACATTTTTTATCCTTCTGATTCAACTTGAATCAACAGGATTCTCTCCCTCCTCCTCCTTTGCCTTCTAATTCCCCCCTGCTCTTTCAGCAGAAATTTCACCCACCTCTTCTTTGTCTTCAAATGCTCCCCCCCCCCCTCCCTCCTCCCCTTCAACAAAAACCTTACATTCCTCTCATTCCTCCCCCTTAATTCCCCCTCTCCTCTTCCAGCAGAAATTTCACCCATCTCCTCTTCTCCCCCGCTCCCTCCTCCCCTTCAACAAAACCTTATATCCTGCCTTACATTCCTCGCATTCCTCTTCCCCCTCCTCCCCCCTCCCCTCCCTACAGCCTTTCAGCCTCAAAATCTTCCCTTACAAAACCTGACTCCATCCCCTCTAATACCCCTCCCCCTTGCTTCGTAACACCTTTCAGGAAGCTTTAGCTAATGGGAAGATTAATGCTGAAGATCTTTCTTGCTTCCCCATGATCCTTCAAGTCCCAGCGGCAGGAGGGGGAAATCCTGCCCTCAGTATGTCCCTATGGAATGGGATCTCATGAAAGAACTCAAATTTGCCACTGCCAAATATGGCCTTAAGGCACCCTATGTTAGAGCCTTGTTAGAAAACATTTCTAATAATCATAATATTCTTTTCTCTGAATGGCAAATGATGGCTTCTATGCTCCTAACATCTCTGTTACAATTCACAATCTGTAACAAAGTCTTTTCGGGTCTCTGACGTAGGTGTCCTCCGAACGGCTGAGTGGCCGGACGATTGGCCTTTGGAAACTGCCCCAGCCGTTCGGGGACTGCCTACCTCCAACCCTTGGCTCTTCCATTACATACTAACCTGTGGGACCGTGATCTTATGTCTCAACTTAACACAAAACTCATTATTGATTAATGGAATCTTTTGCTAAAACTCTACCATGTGTTAACACTATGTAAATAATGTCTTGCTACCCTATTGTTCTGCTTTTCCACAATTTCTGGTGTACTTGAGAAGACAGGAGTGGGAAGCTAAGATTGTTTGTTGCATGTAGATTTGATGATAAAGGTGGAAGAAGGAAGTAGAGAGATGGTTTGTGGATGTGTTGTTTGGAGGAAGGAAATGGAAGAAGGAAGGAGAGAGATGGTTTGTGGATGTGTTGTTTGGAGGAAGGAAAGAGGCTTTGAAGAGGCCTCTGGAGTTAGCTGAAGGGATTGATGTGACAATCTGGAAAGCTACAGGGAAATAGAGCTGGTAATGGCATCAATTCCCTTGCTAGAAATAGAAGAGAATAGGATTGGAAACCTGAGGAAAAAGAGAAAGATGAGTTGGAAGAGGAAAGATGCGTGTGCAAATTGAGAAGGATGTGTGTGTCTGTGAATGCAATGAGGGGAATTCTGGATGTTTGAAAAGTAAACTCTAAGAAAGCAGCAAGGAAAAAGAAATGGGAGGGCGACCCCTAGTGGGCTGGCCTTTCCAGAGAACATAGATTGATTTCACCAAAATACTAGAGAAAGGGAGGGGCCATACCAGCCCATCGCTTTTCTGAGTAAAACTCTCTGTCTTTACCTTCTCAACCCACTCTGGTTCACTTCAGCTCGCTCTGCTTTGTATCAAGGGACGTCACCGAGCCAAGGCTTTGCTCGGTCATGATCTTCAAGCTATACACATTCCTTTCAAACTCTCTCAATGGGACCCCCTTTTTCAGACGTCAGATGTATTGCAGGACGCTCTGGAGAATTGGATTGGTCCCATCTCTTGCCATCTCCCTTCTGACCCCCGTCTACAGCTAATTAAAACGGTACCTATTACCTTTTCCTCTCCAGTAGTTGCTTTTCCACTAATTCAAGCCATCACAGTTTTTACTGATGGCTCTAAAACTCATGGTGCTTGTGTCTGGTTCGATCAAACTACCTGGCACAAACAATTGACTAAGCCACAATCATCAGCACAGCAAGCTGAATTGGCTGCCTTCAACTTAGCCTTAGAGTCATTTCCCACTCAACCAATCAATATCATAACGGATAGTTTATATGTCTCCCAATTGGTTTTGCATATTTTTGAAGCATATCTGTCTCCTTCTCTACAACCATCATTAATGACACTGTTACTTCAACTGCAAACACTCATTCAATCCAGAGCGCACCCCCTATTCGTGGCCCACATACGCAGTCACCAGCAGCTTCCGGGTTTCCTTTCAGAAGGAAACCAGGTAGCTGATGCTGCTTGTAAATTACTTCCTATCACTGTTAAGTCACCCCAACCTTCCCCTCTAACTGCAGGGGAAAGTCATAGTTACTTTCATCAAAACAAAAAGGCTCTGGTAAAACAATTTGGCATTTCTTTGGCAGAAGCGACAGCAATTATACAACAATGTCCCACATGTAGTCTTCAAGCAAAGAACTACCCCCAAGGTATCAACCCTAGAGGGACTGATGCTTGTGACACCTGGCAAATGGATGTCACGCAATTTCAGCCTTTTGCACCCTGGAAATACCTTCATGTGTCTGTTGACACCTATTCAGGGTTTATTATGGCCACCACTCAAAGGGGAGAGGCGTCAAAGCATGTTATTAATCATTGTATTCGGACCTTCGTAGTGCTGGGATCGCCAAAAATTCTAAAAACAGATAATGGACCAGCCTATATCAGCTCTCAATTCTCTGAATTTTGCCATCATTGGTCCATTATCCATAAGTTTGGGATTCCATTCAATAGCCAAGCGCAAGCTATCGTGGAAAGAGGTAATCAAACCTTAAAATTGGCCTTACAACGATACATGGGGTCAAAAGGCCTTAGAGGCCGCCCTAGCCTCCCGGCATTACAAAATGTTTTGAATGTTTGTCTGTATACACTTAACTTCCTCAATCTCACTGGCACCCCTCCCCTGTCTGCTGCATCTCGACATTTTACTAAACCACCTGTTCCCGCTTCGAGACCACTTGTTTATTATAGGCAATTGCCTGATCCTGCGTGGAAGGGACCTGCTGAGCTGATCACCTGGGGACGAGGCTACGCCGCTGTCCAACTCCTGAACGAGTACTCTGGATCCCTGCCAGGTGTGTTCGTCCCTACCACCGTGACCCCTCGCTCTCCACTTCCTCTCCAAAAGGCGCCTCCACTGACCAGGATGAAGATCCTCTTGCTTCTTTGCTGCTGCTTCCTTCCTGAAGTCATACTTTCATCATCTCATGACAACGCTCATCGCCCTACAACATTACATGGACAATCAAGGACGCTTATGGACAAATACTCAGCTCCACAACTAACTACACTATGATTTTTTCCTATTTTCCTAAATTACATTTTGATTTTGCTGAAATGATTCTAGGTAAGATTGCCTACTCTCGTCTCACTGATGCCCCTACCCCTAGCCATAGTGTTGTTAAATACCATTACCTGTATGTATGCCCAGGACATATTGCTGATGCAGAACATATTTACACCTGTGGAGGAATTTCTGATTACTATTGTAAATCCTGGTCCTGTGTTTCAACTGGTTACATCTCTTGGACACCTCCTTTGAACAATGATCTCATCACACTTACCAGAACCACCCAGGATATACGATGTACGGCAGACAAAAACAAATGGTCCAAATGTAATCCAGTGACTGTCTCCTTTACGGCCGAAGGAAAACGAAGTAACATTTGGGACACAAAGTGGGGAGGTCGCATTTATGCCAGGTGGCCTGGATATCATTATGGGAATGTCTTCTATATACAACGCCATGTTCATGTTTCCCATCCCTATCTATAGGACCCAATGCTAACCAAATCCAATCTGGATTTTTGAAACCCCTAACAAATGCCCAGAACCCACTGGTATCCTCATTGCTTCTGCTCACGCATTATTGAATCACTCTCAAGATTCCTCCATTTCTCAGCACTGTTGGCTTTGCTTGTCTTCAAACCCCCTTTTTATGAAGCCATCGGCTCTTCCCAACCTATTTCCAATTCTACTTCTGATAATAATTGCCGATGGAGGAATAGCTCTCTCACTATCACGGCCATCACTGGTCAAGGTTGCTGTCTTGGCCACATACCTACTAATTATTCACAATACTGCCTTAATGCCACCCACAGACACAAATGTGAACTTTATCTACCCAAAGAAAGAACCGCCTTTCAATTGAAGGTTACAACCAGGTATTCACCACATCTGGTGGCATATCACAAAACGCCTCCAAGGCCAATTTTTTATTCCTGGAAATAACTCTGTTTGGGCTTGCTCTACAGGTTTAACTGCATGTGTCCACGGAGATGTATTATTAGCAAAAAAAATCATTCTGTATTCAGGTCCAGCTGTTGCCAAAAATTGATGTATATGATTCTGAAGATTTTGTTTCCATTTTAGAACCTCAACAATACCACCTACGAGCTAAACGAGAAGTTGTCACAGCTCTTACCTTATCTGTGCTGCTAGGTTTAGGTGCTACAGGTGCAGCAACAGGCATATCAGCTTTGGTTGTAAATGATAAAAGCATAACACAGTTAAGTGCCACCATAGATGAAGATCTTAGAAGGGTCGAAAAATCCATTCTTGCCTTGCAAACTTCTCTTACCTCTTTATCTGAGGTGGTCTTGCAAAACCGCAGAGGCCTAGACCTCTTGTTTTTAAAACAAGGGGGACTATGTGCTGCTCTTAAAGAAGAGTGTTGTTTCTATGCTGATAGCTCAGGAGTTGTCCTAGACTCCATGAAAGAACTAGACACCAGATTAAAGGAAAGAGAAAGGGAACGAGCTTCACAACATACCTGGTATCAAGGACTATTTAACCTTTCCCCATGGTTAACAACATTGTTATCTGCTATAGCTGGTCCACTTATCCTTCTCTTATTGGTATGTACCATTGGACCATGTGTGATAGGTAATTTCTTAGAAATCCTTAAAAGAAAATTTGGCCAAATTGATTCGGATTTAAACTCAAAACAAAAACAAATTAATGCGCTAATAGAGAAAAAGGCCCTCTTACAATTCTCCTCGGATTCCGATAACTCTGATAACGAGTTCACCAAAGATGCTGCTAAAGGGGAACCACGAATTCTCATGAACCTATGACAGGATGAGTCGGAGGACCTAGACTGGACATAATAGTGAGGATGGTGAGTATATAGCCCTTAAAATAAAATAAAAACAGAGGAGATGTTGCGATATCACCCAATGATCCAATGATACCATACCTGCCAGGTAACGTGCAAAGCTATGATTGGTCAACATAGTCAGCCAGGTAACAAAACAACCAACAACATGTGTAAAGCTATGATTGGTCAACATAGGTATTACCTTATATGGTCAGTATGCCTTATATGGTCAAATGTACCCAAAAGGAATGTTCCTCATACACCCTAAACCCCACCCTAAACTTGCACAATAAAAGAGAGGAGCAAACTTTGCTCGAGGCTTCCTCTCCCCAAGGACATGCCTTTGTGTCTTTGTCATCATTGCATCTGCGAGAGAAGCCCGTCCGGGCAGTCGGTCCGGCGTGGGCTGCCAGCTGACTCCCCATCCCTGCAGTGGGACCAGCAACGCATCATATCCCCATGTTTCTAACTTCTGTTTTTATTACCTAGTGTTTGCTAATATTTTTCATGCATGAAACAGGATAGTTATTTGCTTTGTTTTTCCCCATTCTGGAAGAAATCTATCAACTTTCACATGGAAATAAATATGAGCTTCAAAACATGAAGATGATACAGCCAATTTCTTTATTTAATGTTTAAATGCAGATCATATTATGGACCTGTGTTGAATAGGTTGTGGAAAAATAATTGAAATGCTCAGTTTCCAGGAAAGCTCAATATAATTTTTTTCTTGAATTAGACATTAACTATACAGTTTTTCTTGCTGGGTGTTATCCGGTAAATGGTTAGCTTTGTATTTAGTTGTAAGCAAAAGTTACTAAACTGTTTGAGGAGTTTATCCAATTAAGCACAAACTGAATATGCCTCAGTTATTACATTATTACTGAAGAGGTATTGAGCTTTGTATTGTTATGAGGTTATAACAAGAAACTCCACAATAGCTTCCCTTTGACCAATAAAACACAATTCCTGTACTTATAAGAATGCAAAATTATACCCTTAGGGAAATGTTCGATATGAGGAGTTAAGCTGGTGAAAAGCAGGTTCTGTCATTCCTCTCCTTGGTGCAGCTCAGACTTATGTTCATGTATTCAGGCTATTTGTAACTTCCTATGTTTTCACATTGCTGCTTCCATTTTGAAAAATCTCTTTTCTCCTACTCAAACACCCCATAATTTGTTAAGGTGAAAAATAAGATATAAAAATATATCTTTTTATTGGTAACTTGGAATCTGTGCCACAATATGTCATCTATTTTTTCAAAACATAATTAGAATTAAGATCCTGATTAGATGCTGAATTAAGTTAGGAACTAAATGTAAATAGAAAGTGGATACTGAGTTGAATTCTTGAAAAATGCTGAATAAAATAGCTTTAAGTTAACCCTTCAAGATTTCTTATATTCTTAGATAAGATATTCCCCAAATTTGCAAATTTGACATATCTATAGAACTCAGCAAGAATTATGTGATTTTCACATCTTAATAATTTGTAGCAGAAGAAAGCTGATGCAGCACACCTCTGCACCTCTACCTGGTTTCCAACAGTTGGAGTTTGTTTCATACTTTTTCTAGGATTCACCTTTTCCCTATCTGTGTTTATATTTCTGTAAGGATTGTGCTGGACCCTCCTCTAAGGAGGAGCAGGGAAGGAGGAGTCAAGCTGAAGTTTTTTAATGGAAGATTGGGTAAAAACACAAAGCAAAAATAGCATACTGTGCACACTTGTATACAATCCATCCTGGGGAAAAATAATCACTGACAAGATGACAAGAATGCTGAGAACCTACAAAATTGTGAAAACTTTGAAAGGACGATTTGGTGTTGCCCATGGAGCCATTCAACATAATCAGTACTTTTCAAGAATTGGTATCCGATCACTCTCTATGAAGGTAATTGCAACTTCTCATTAAACATTTGACAAATTCTTTCACTCAGTGCAGTGTTATATGCTGAAAAATTCTTTGCTGCAGATAATTTTTCTTAACACAAGCACAAGAAAATTATTGAGCAAAACTAGGCTTCCAAGTTCTGATTTATTAGAGACTGTTGACTGCAGATGTATTGACTTAACAAATACTAGTGTGCACCCAGAGTTTTAAACTATAGGCTAAATTATTTTGAAAGGTGAAGGTTCACAGATCCTGTTTAAATGTATAGAACTATGTAATCTGGACACTGATGTTGAGATAACTGTTCTTAACAGTAGGTTTAAAATTAATGTGCAATTATTAGACATCAAAGATTACATTTATGAAGTTTGTATATACTCCTACACTATATAATACTAGAAAACATGCTTATAGAGTTTGCATTTTTTTTCTGATAGAACCTGGATGTTCAATTCAGGGTAGCACATGAGAATGTTCTATGGACAGCACAGAGAGTTTGGTGATTAAGAGTATATTGGGACAATTGCCAAAGTTTTGTCCTTGGGTATGATCTCACATATAATCATTTATATAATATATTTATGAGATAATATGGCCAATCTGAAATTATAAAAGTTAGTAATTGGATTAGTGGGGAAAGAAGTCTGAGTTTCACTGATGTTAAACTTGTTTCTGCTTTGGGTTATTCCACTTCCATGTGATAAAAGTCTCAAGTCAGTAAATAACCATAAGCATACCTATTTTTTCTATTATCTCACCCTTGCTGAGAAATTTAGTCAGGATTGAAGCCTCCCTAGTCCTCCTCACTCTCTTCTTTATCATCCTTATCCTTGTAGTCAGCACTAACTGGGGCCCTGAGGCAAGATGCTTGTGTAATCCCATTATTGATTTTCTAAATTGTCCTTCTCAGATGGATTACCTGTCTCAGGGCTAACTTCTATCGTTGTTCCTACACATGGTCAGAAAACAGTTTAAAAGCCATAATACTTGGGGGTGTTGTTTGCAAAGCACTTTATTTCTTTTTAAGGGAACTAATATATTCCCCCATTTTCTTTTAGTAGTGAAAAGATATATGGACAGAATGCTTATCTGCTTCCCTTTGAAAAGAAAGCACTAGAAGTTTGTGGTGTTTTTAAATATTTGACTTTATTTGCAAACCTATAAGGTGGTAACCAATGTTAATGTTAAATTGACAATTCCCTATCAGGTTTTCAGAGAGACAGCCAGGCTCCATAGTGTTTCTAAAGTTTATTTTATTCTTTTAGTTTGTTTCATTATTTCTTTTCACAGACCTAGATTGTACATCCTTAGCTCACAGAAAGACAGGAATGGAAAGATCATGTCCCTACCCATATATTTTCTAATAATTCTCAAATGTTCAGCAACATCTATGGTAGCTGTGGAAAGCAATAGACAATATCCCTAGCTGTATTTACCAGGACTACTTTTGGCTCCATTTTTTGGCACAGACTACCAATTTATTGTAATATCAATTTATACTTACCCAAATCTTTCAGTTGCTGTATCTTAAGCCAACTAAAATATGGAATAATTTTGTTTGCACACAAATACATGTAACAAACTAGTTCATTTATATTATTATTTTATTGGTATGATCAATAAAATTCAGCAGATATAGAATCTTACTTTTTTGAAGGTCAAATTGCAAATGATTTTTTTTCAACTCACAAAGGAAAATAAGTATTTTTATCTGCACTTTATGTTTTAGCTACATTGTTGTTATATTATCACATAGCCTTAATACTAGGATTAGCATATTTCTTCATCATATGTGAATTTCCAGATTGTGTTACCTTTAAGAGAGTTTTAATACTGCACATTGTAAATTATTGCTCCTTACCACTTTCTCAGCCACAGTGATCTGTTGCATTATTTGGACTTCCATGCTTCTACCATCTGCAAATTTATAGAGACAAAGGATGGAAGATGACATTAAAAGTCATGGCCTCAGTGTTGCATGGGGAAAGCATTAAAGCGATTGCTCTGAACTATGATTTCTTTACCAAAATTAAGAGTGCTAAACATTGCAATGGGTTAATAAATTTGTTGAGAGAAATGGTTTACAAAAGTTAGCCTGTCTTTTATCCAGAGGTGGTATTCAGCAGGTTCTGAACAGTTCTGGAGAACCGGTAGTGGAAATTTTGAGTAGTTCAGAGAACCGGCAAATACCACCTCTGACTGGAGATTTTACAGTATCCTTCCCCTGCCACGCCCACCAAGCCACACCCACAGCCTGGTAGTGAAAAAATTCAAATCCCACCACTGTTTTTATCTATCATATTTCACTGGTGAGTGTTTTTGCCCCTTCAACAATTGCCCAGCAGGATCTGATTATTAGCATATATGTATTTAAAAAAATCAAATATGGCTGAGGAATTGATAAAACAAGTTAATTAAGAAAATATTAAAATAAAAAGAGAAAAACAACAAAACTTAATTGGAATTACTTTTTCGAATAACTAAAAAATTGAGATCAAAGGTCACCAAATGTAGTAATCAGAGACATAGATGGCAGAAAAAGACCTCATCGGCTTCATTGAGTCTGCCCTTTGAGTTTAGCTGTTGTTATTGTTTTTGTTGTTTAATTGTAGATTAAAAAATTTTCAAGACTCTTTGCCCTTGGATTCATTTTACAGCCAATGATATTTTCTAGTCTTTTATATACAGTGTATGTATTTTAATTTTTTAGTATCTATTTTAATATTTTTACAATGTTTAATCCTGGTATTGGATTATTTTATATATCCTACGAAACTGACAACACAACTAAAAGGTCATCAATTATTCAACACTGTTATATAATCATTCTGATTTCACTTCAATCAAAGTGAAAGACTAAATATTCATTGCCACTAGAGATGGTAATATGTACCAATTTTATTACACACTCTCCAATGAATCCAGAAAGCCTAGAGTCTAAGGGATCTAGTGCCATGCATGAAATATTTTTGTTGATTTTTTGGATGATTTGCTGACATAGGGCTAAAAACAATATAAAGTCAACAAGTTGAACCATCAAATTCAGTTCCCAAGTCTCCTTCACATATACTTTAAACAATTTTAAGATAGTTTTGAAATCATGTAAGAAATAGAATTGGAAGTGTTTGAAACAGGAATAGTAATTTTAATTACAACTATTCTGAGGAGCAATGATAAAGAAATTGCCATTTAAATTTTCCTTTATCTTTCACAAGAGAGAGTCATAATTATATGATCTTGATTAGTACTATTAGAATTAGAATTAGAAGAACTTTATTGTCATTGTACAACTACAATGAAACTGTGGATGCACCCCAGCAACTGTTCGCAATACAATAAAACCAAAGCACTTAAAAATGAAGATAAGAAAGATAGAGTATTATTATTGGTAATAATTTCTCTTAAGCATCTAAATCCATCTGAGATATGTTCAGTAGTTTTGTGAAGTAATTTTTACATTTCTTTATAAGTTGAATAATACCAAGTGATTTAATAAAATTGACTTGTCATCCTACTGCTGTATGAAATATATTCAGACTGAATTGTTATTTAGTAAATCTATAGGATTTGAAGCAAAACCAAAACCACATTTATTGCATTATATTTTTTAAGAACTTGAATATATTTTTAATATTTCCTGATAACTTTATGATGAGTCTGACATAAGAAAATAGGCATGCTTGTTTTAATTCCCTTTTTTATCAATTAATATTATTCCTATAGCCAAGTAGGAGAATTATGTCTTCATACCATTTCCAGATACAAACATTTTGGAAAGTTGTTCTATCAAATATCTTAATAACACCCAGAGAGAGTAAAAACAAGCTATCTTTTAAAATTAACCTTTATGTTTGAAATGAGTGAAATAAGGAAAGGATGAAGGCAAGAGAAGTTACTGAATAGAGATGAAAGAGATAAAGACATCAGCCAATCGGCACTTTCTCATTGACCTTGCTTCTCCTACTCAAGGGATCTGAAAAGGACAGTAGAGACTTTAAGGAAAGGGGTGGAAGGTCCACATTGAAAAGAGGGATTCATTGGAAAAGATCTCCTTCCCATATGTCAACCACTTGTCAAATGTTAATCAGTGAGGGAAAAAGAGGTAGCAGTGCCAGGTCTCAATTACTAATGGGAGGATGAGATGAAATGGCAGTTGCTGTGGTCAACAGGAAACAGAAAATTTAAATGGGTCCATCTCAATGGATGGAGATGACTGGAGAGGAGAGATAAATCACTGCCTACATGAAAACTGTTAGTGGGGATTTGTAGGATTAAGATGCTTTTCTTGAAAAAAATATCATACAGTCAGACAGGAAGAAGCATCCTAATCTCTAGTAACAGTTCTAATAAATGTATACTTTACTCAGTACTTCAAGAAGTGCATTCTTATTGGTCATTGGTACACTTTCCTTTAAACAAGCCTGAAAGAAACTTACCCGATTTGTATTGTTCTTGATTTGTAAGGCTTCAGAACACATTGTTAGAACATAGAAAGTGGTTTTATTTGTTCTGATACTTCCTCTTTGTTTCTTCATTAAAGGAATCTTTGTGAATCTACAAAGATTTCCTTGGTTTTAGAGTACATTTTTAAAACTGAAGCATGAAAAACCTATTGTCTAAAGACTAAGTTTAACCATAGGTTCTTTCCATTTAGAAAGAAGAGGGGAAAACCACTCTAGATGGGCAGCCATATTGCTATGTGCTGTGTTGTATTCATATTACTGGCATTAATTTTAAAGAATGTAATATATAATTTTAAAAAATGATAGAATTGTATAACAGTAATAAGAGTACTTTAGTATAAAGATTAGTATAAAGAGTCCATATTACGGTATAAAGATTAGTGCACTGCACATGTCAATTTCATATGCAAGGAAGGGCAGCTCAGTTCAGCAAACATGTTTCTGCAGAAGACATTTTAGCCATGTGGAAACCACGATCTTTTTCATAGAAAACTGGTTAGCCTGTATAATTTGTTTTTAGTAATTTGTAAATTAAGACCAAATGGATTAAAAATAGCACCATATCAACAGAGAGATTCATAAGGTCCACACTTGCATGTTAAGGAAAAATAATTGCTTCAGCAGTGCTGCATAATCAAGTCTGTTCTTAAATAATGATGATGCTAAATCAGAAACATGAAAGCATTTGCTTGTCTAGAAATAGCTAAGATGCTGTACAAGGCCCTTTGGGCAATGTAATAATAGGATCAAATAATGCAACTTTTTGCTTGTTGACACCAATCAGAATTTTATAATATACTTGTACATCTGGATTGTAGTTATTCAAAATAACTACTATTGATTTCAAAGGGATTTTCTCCAGGGAATAGTGCTGCTAACTCAGAAGAAGGATTTAGAAATTAAATTGGTATAATTTTCATATGTAGGCAAAGGAGAGTATAAGAGAGAGAATCTGGTCATGTGATGGTCACTGTTGATGAAAGTGAGTGGTTTGAAATGGAAGCTTTCAAAATGTAAGGCCACTAGATCAAAGATAGATAATCTGAGGCTGCATAGAATTTGTGAAAATAATGGCTGCAAACCCTGAAAAACTCTAAATTTTGCTACTTGATCACAGTATAAAATGTGACAGAAAATCAATAAATATATAACTGGACAAAAATTGAATTAACTGTATTTTAATACTTAATTAAATATAAATGTAATACAAAGTCATGTGATTAATTTTTTTTGCCTTGATTCTATTTTGCAATGTAGTTCCTGGCCTGCTTCTCAAAGGATCTTTGCAACTCTTGGCCAGAATTTTGCACCTTGCCTTAGAGTACATAGAACAAGAAAATGTGTGGTTCTTTACATTAGAAAAATATGGGAATGCTCTATGCAGTAATGCAAATTTTGCCTATTTTGTCTAACCTGTTTTAATTATTTAAGGAGAAAGAAGATAACACATTCACTACATCCTTGATTAAGAACAATGCATACAAATTAAGAAATTATTTTTTTGTTATTTTTTTTCTCACCATTATTTTTATCAATAAGGCAATTAACATAATAATACTCCAACGTCCTCCTATTTTCCCTACAACCACCACCACACGAGATGGGTTGGGATGAAAGAAAGTGACTTCCCAAAGGTCACCCAGCTGCCTAAAATGGAACTAGAAATCACATTCTCCTGAATTTCTATCCTATAGCCATTCTTCCCAGTGAAATATATCTCACTGTCTTGCTTTTGGACAGATTAAATGAAGTCAAGCCAAGGAATAAGATACATAAGCTTCTCTAGAAGCTGACATATACGTGTCAAACACATTATGTAATATTTCAACAAAAATTAAGTACTGTTACATCTGAAGGGTTTGTGCTTGTTGTAAATATGTGGCAGTCTCATCTTTGGCCAGCTGGAGATTTTGAATTATATCTTTCCAAATCATATAAAACCCCTCATGTGATTCATAAATAAAATATGATTCATGAGTACAAATGTGAGGCCATATCAAGGGGAAAAGCTGTGAACAGATTTTAAAAGTTTTATTCTATTGGTTTTATGAATGATAAAAGCAAAATGAAACAGCAAACTACAAAATGTGTATGAGTATACAGCCCAAATTAATTCACCATATGAGGTAAGCTCTTTATTGTAGATTATAGACCATAATCTGCCATACTGGTCCAGTGTGGCTTGGTAAATATCATTGGCCCAAAGCAACATCTGGCTTCTGTGCCTAAAGGAGGACCTTTCCATTCCTAGTCTAGCACTTCAACCTCTACACTATACTGGCTCTCATATACAGGTGAAACTCGAAAAATTAGAATATCGTACAAAAGTTCATTTATTTCAGTAATGCAACTTAAAAGGTGAACCTAATATATGAGATAGACTCATTACATGCAAAACAAGATAGTTCAAGCCGTGATTTATCATAATTGAGATGATTATGGCTTACATGAAAACCCCAAATCCACAATCTCAGAAAATTAGAATATTGTGAACAGGTTCAATATTCTAGGCTCAAAGTGTCCCACTCTAATCAGCTAATTAAGCCATAACACCTGCAAAGGGTTCCTGAGCCTTTAAATGGTCTCTGGGAAGCACAATTATGGGAAAGACCGCTGACCTGACAGTTGTGCAGAAAACCATCATTGACACCCTCCATAAGGAGGGAAAGCCTCAAAAGATAACTGCCAATCCTCTCCAGGCTGCGGTCATCCCTGCTGCTTGTACACCTTTTTCTTCCACACTTTTCCCTTCCACATAACTTTATTAATGTGCTTTGATACAGCACTTTGGGAACATCCAACTTCTTTTGCAATTATCTTTTGAGGCTTTCCCTGCTTATGGAGGGTGTCAATGAGGGTGTCAACCTTTGCAGGTGTTATGGCTTAATTAGCTGATTTGAGTGGGACACTTTGAGCCTAGAATATAGCTGTAATTTCCCCCACATTTCTAATTCTTTTTTAATTTATATTATTAATTTGTCATAATTATCTTTTTTGATTGAAGAGCATCTTGCTATTAACCAAATGCCTAAATATTTTACCTTTTTCACACTTTGCATTCCCAATTTTCCTTCCAATTCTTTTTTTTGCTTATCTTTTAATTTTTTTAGTCAATAATTTTGTTTTGTTTTTATTTATCTTAAGGCCTGTGACCTTGCCGAATTCCTCTATTTCCTTTATTAATTTTACTCCTGAATCCTCTGGATCTTTCAGGAAAAATACTATACTGTCAGCAAAGGCCTGTACCTTATAGTGTTCCTTTTTAATTAAAGCCCCTTTAATTTCTTCATTTTTCCTAATGTTTTCCAAAAGATTTTCCAAAGTAAGGATAAAGATAGGGGTGACAGTGGGCATCCCTGCCTTACTCCCTTGGTAATCTTAAATGTTTCTGTTCTATCACCATTTAGTATTACACTGGCCATCTGTGTCGAATAAATTGCCGAGATCATGTTGATAAATTTGTCGCCAAATTGCCTGCTTTTTAATTGCTGTATGATGAACTGCCAATTAACATAGTCGAATGCCTTTTGCGCATCGAGGAAGACCATTGCCAATTGTTTTCCTGGGTTTGCTTCATAGTATTCTATTATATTCATTACCATTCTGGTATTATTTTTGATTTATCTATTCAGTAAGAATCCGTTTTGGTCGCTATGAATGATCTGGTTCAGGGTTTTTTCAATCTTTCGGCCATTAGGAACATAAATATTTTATAGTCAACATTTAAAAGGGATATGGGCCTATAATTTTGAATTAATTGATGGTCTGAATCTTCTTTTGGGATCAATGTTATGTATGTCTCCCCCCATGACTTGGGTAACATCTCTGTTGTCAGTACCTCATTGTAGAGTTCTAACAATTGCATTTCTAATTTTTCTTGGAGCATTTTATGTAGTTCCCCTGGGAGACCATCCGGTCCCAGTGTCTTATTGTTTTTCTGTTTCAGGATTGCTTCTTGGAGTTCTTTTAGTGTTATTTCCCTGTTTATCTCTTCTTTATTATCTTCCGGGATCACGGGTAGCCCTTTCCCTTCTAAATAATATTGGATATTTTCCTCTGGTACGTCTACCCTACTATATAGTTCCTCAAAAAAACTTTTAACAATATGTTTTTTCTTTTCAATTTGATGTTGTAATGTACCATCAGCATCCTTCAATTGTTGGATTGATCTTTTTCCCTTTTCTTTCTTAAGTCTGTAGGCTAGCCATCTTCCCGGCTTGTTCACCTGTTCAAAATAATTCTGTTTTATCATTTTCATGTCCTGTAACCATTCATCTTGTGCTAACATATTCAATTTGTGTCTAATCATTATCCTTTCCATATTTGTTGTCTTATTATTTGGTGTTTTTTCTAATGTTTTTTCTAACTCCTTAAGGGTATCTAGTAGTTTAGATGGTTCTCCTTTTATTTCCTTGTGTCTATGTGTATTATATGAATTTGCTTAGCCCCTGATGTATGCTTTAGTCGTGTCCCATAAATTTGGAATTGATGTTTGTTGTTTTTTATTTTCTTTCAGAAAGAACTCCAATTCTTTTTCCATCATTTTATTTATTTTATTTATTTGATTTGTCAATTGTTTACAAGATAATAAGTACAAGTGTATACATAGTTGTGAATATATGAAATGGGTACATATAAGAAAAATAAAAGAATAAGAGAAACAATAGGACAGGGACGGTAGGCACGTTGGTGCGCTTTATGCACGCCCCTACAGACCTCTTAGGAAAGGGGTGAGGTCAATAGTAGACAGTCTAAGGTTAAAGTTTTTGGGGTTTGGGGAAGAGACTACAGAGTCGGGTAGAGTATTCCAGACATTGACCACTCTATTGCTGAAGTCGTATTTCCTGCAATCAAGTTTGGTGCGGTTTACTTTGAGTTTGTATCTGTTGTGTGCTCTTGTGTTGTTATGGTTAAAGCTGAAGTATTCATTGACAGGTAGGACATTGCAATGTATGATTTTATATACCATGCTTAAGTCGGACCCAAGACGGCGTAGTAATTCGAGGTTTTCTAGTTTTAGAATTTCGAGTCTGGTGGCGTAAGGTATTCTATAACGGGTAGAAGAGTGGAGAACTCTTCTTGTGAAATACTTCTGGACTTTCTCAATTGTGTTAATATCACATACGTGATAAGGATTCCAGACTGATGAACTGTATTCGAGTATTGGTCTAGCAAATGTTTTGTATGCTCTGGTTAGTAGTGAGATATTACCAGAGAAAAAGCAACGTAGGATTAGGTTAACAACTCTTAATGCCTTTTTGGCTATGTAGTTGCAGTGAGCTCTAGCACTTAGATCATTAGAGGTGAGTATTCCCAGGTCCTTTACAGAGCTTGGGTCATCAACAAGATCTTGACTATTCAGCTTGTATTTTATTTTCTGATTTTTTTACCAATATGTAAGACAGAGCATTTATTTGTTGAGATTTGAGTTGCCATATGTTAGACCATTCAGATACATAGTCTAGATCTTTTGAAGGGTAGTAGTATTGTCTGTGGTATTGAACAGCTTTACATCATCAGCGAAGAGAACGCAATTGCTCTTGATATGATCACAAAGGTCGTTTATGTAGATTATGAAGAGAGTTGGTCCTAGAACACTGCCTTGGGGAACACCACTATTGACAGGTACTGGATTTGATAGGGCGTTCCCAATTTTGACCATTTGTTGTCTGTTTGACAGGAATGCTTCTATCCAGTTATTCAGTTGTCCAGAGATACCATAAGATTTTATTTTTAGGAGTAGTTTGTCGTGTACCACTGAATCAAAGGCTTTGCAGAAGTCTATGTAGATTGCGTCTATTGCTTTGCCCTGGTCGAGTTGAGTAGTCCATATGTTTTTGCAGTGTAAGAGTTGCAGATTACAGGATAGTTTTTTTCTGAAACCAAATTGTTTATTGGAGAGTAGGTTGTTTGTCTCTAAATGGAGGATGATGGATTGGTTAATAATTGATTCCATGACTTTACAGGTGACGCAGCATAAGGAGATTGGTCTGTAATTTTCAACTAGGCTTGGGTCTCCCTTTTTGAAGATGGGAATGACTGTGGCTTGTAACCATAGGTTGGGCAGGGACCAACTAGTAACCAACAACACTAGACTGAACAACTGCCTCGATCTCATCTTCTGCAATAGTTTGAATTTAATTTACCGATTACAAACCAAAGAACCCTTTTCCAGTAGTGATCACAATATGATTGACTTTTGCCTCAACATACGTCCACGCAAAAATCACCACAACGATGTCATCCCTAGTTGTAACTTCAAAAAAGGCAATTATGATCTTATAGATAACGATCTCTCATCCCTCGATTGGCAATCTCTATTCACTGGATGCAATACTGTTGAAGATCATTACAACATATTTTTACTTGAAGTCAAAAGAGTCATCAAACTATATGTTCCAACAACAACTCCAAAAACAAAACAAAAAAGCAGATTACCCATATCAATAAGGAAACTTCAATCCAAAAAGAGATCACTCTGGCGGAAAAACAAATCTGGTCACGTTGCTAATTTCAAAAACCGATATAAAAATTTATGCCACCAGATAAAGACCGAATGCACCAATTACCACATTAAACAAGAGGAAAACCTTCTAAGCACCAATTCCACCCGTGCTTTTTACAATTTTGTAAACAACAAACTAAAAGACTCAAGGTCCATCCCTCCCTTGATAGGACCTGATGGTAAAGACTGCAGCGATGACACCATTAAAGCCAACATCTTTAACACATTCTTCGGCTCAGTGTTTGTAAACAGTAATGGATCATGCCCAATGTTTCCTAGCCGTACCACAGACAACAATAATGATCTAATACATATCGATTTTACAGTAGACAACGTTGAAAAAGCACTACGCAACCTAAAACCATCTCTATCTATTGGACCGGATGGAATATGTGCCTACTTCTTAAGAAAACTATCCGCTGCCATAGCCAAACCTCTAAGCATAATCTTTGAAAGATCTTTCAGAACCAGCTCCCTGCCCAACCTATGGTTACAAGCCACAGTCATCTTGACACATTCTTTTTCTTTTAGGATCTCCTTATTTAGCATCCATCTTCTGTTCTTTTTCAGTCCTTTCCAAGTTATTTTAATAGGATTATGGTCGGCCCATGTGTTAGTTTCAATTTCTATTTTTTTTATATTACGCTCAATTTCCACATTTGTCCATAACATATCCAATCTTGACCATGATGTGTATAGTGCTGAATAATAGGTATATTGTTTTTTGTCTGGATTTCTTTCTCTCCATATGTCTTTTTATCCTAATTCTTCCGCCATTTGATAAAATACTTTTGGTAATGTTTTCCTTTTCCTTTTTTCCCCTGGATTTTCATTATAATCTTTTCCTAAACTTGCTATTGCATTGAAATCACCTAGCAGGCATAT
The DNA here is from genome assembly GCF_049901735.1 of Notechis scutatus. NCBI lineage: Eukaryota > Metazoa > Chordata > Lepidosauria > Squamata > Elapidae > Notechis > Notechis scutatus. Next base: position 166,793,725 of record NC_142009.1, on the reverse strand, counting down.
GTTCTCATATTCCTGTTCTACTAATTTTCTGTATACTTTAGTATAAAATTTTTCTTGTTTCTCGTTCGGTGCATATATCACTGTCAATAACATTTTCTTATAGTTTATATAAACTTCTAATATCAGGATCCTACCATCCTCGTCTGCATATACCTGCTTTGCTTGTAAATGTTTCTTAATATATATTGCTATCCCCCTTTTTTTGTTGGGCTAGAGATACATATAAATCTCCTAATTTTGTTGCTTCTAACAGCTTACTTTGATGTTTCTGGATATGTGTTTCTGGAAGGCATATGATGTCTAAGTTCAATTTCTGTAGTTTAGTTATCGTTTTTTTCCTCTTAAATTGTGAATTTAAACCGTTGATGTTAATGGAAATCAATTTGATTTCTTCCACCATCTTACTCTGTAGTTGTTACTTGTTGAAGCTTGTTTGCTCTTGTTTGGTGTCTCGTTCTTACGCCTTCTCTTTCCACTTCTTCCTGTTCTCTTTCTTCTTGTTCTATTTCTCTTTCTTCCACCCAACCTTCTTCTTGGCTCCTGGTTTCCACTTCCTCATTGCTGTTCTGGTCTACTCCTGATACCACATACACTTCAAAAAATTTCGTAGCTTTTTCTGTACTATCTATTTTAAATTTCTTATCCTGCCATGATATTAACATTCCCTCTGGGATGAGCCATTTGAACAAGATGTTATTCAGTTGGGCGGTCAGGAATCTATATTTCTTTCTGTGTTCCCTTATTCTTCTTGGAATTTGTTTCAATGTGACAATTTCTGTTTCCTTAAATATCAGCAGCTCGTCTCTCATCACTTTGTATATCTCATCTCTCAGTTGTTTCTTTGAGAATCGTATATGAGCCTCTCTTGGAAGTTTAAAATGTCTTGTATAGTTGGTATATATTCTATATACCTCATCCATTTTCCTTCAAACCTCTTGGCCCCTTTTGCTTCTGCTGTGAGATCTGCCATTAATTTGGGCAAGTCCTCCCCCATTTCTTCTGTTACATTCTGAAATCTGAGGAAGTAATCAGCCTTTTCCATCTCCAAATATGCAATTGCCTTTTCTAATTTCCTGTTCTCTCCTATTAATTTCTGTTCTATTGATTCTACTTTCTTGTCTGTTGTTCGACTTTTGCCTCCACAACTTTCATCTTATGTTCCGTCTTTACTACTGTTTGTTGGATTGTACTTCTCATCTAGTTTCCATATTTTACCTTTCATTTCCCCCATTTCAGTTTTAAAGTCTGCGTGGTTTCTCGCCATCGTTTCTTGTATTGTTGTTAATGCCATTTGAATTGTTTGCATATTGGAGAGAAAATGTCTCGGAGTAATTGATATCATGGATACTTTCTGGATGCCTTACACCTGACTTGTCTTCTCAGGATTCAGCATGCTCTCTATCGAATGTTGTCCTGCTGGTGATGCTATTGTTGATGTTGGGTTGGATGTTGTTTTCTTCCCAATCTTAGCAGTGGTTGTCGTGGTGGACATCTTAGGCTTCCCAAATCTACCTATTTTCTTAAGAAAGTCTTTCAATATTATCATCCATTGTATCAACTCACTTCTGGGTTTTCTGTGTTTATCTCTTCCATTTTATCTTATTCTAATCCCTTCAGTTTATCACTACGAGGTCTAATATGCTTAGTAATGTCTCTCCTTAATTTTATGTACACCATATATATATATATATATATATATATATATATATATATATATATATATATATATATATATATATATATATATATATATATATATATATATATATATATATCATTCAGCTTTGTTCGGGTATTTTCCCACGTCATCGTAGTTGTGCTTTTAAAGTTGTAGCAACGTTTCGGCAATAAAGTTGTAGCAACGTTTCTTCTGTACAGAAGCCTGATGATGGCAGATGAGATTCTGCCGAAACGTTGCTACAACTTTTCGGGTTTTCTCCCGCGTAAGATTGGAAGTATCTAGGCAACGTTTTGATGAAGTCTCATTCATCATCTTCAGGCTTCTGTCTTCAGCTCTGTGCTTCTCAGAGTGATGTGAGCTTGCAGCTGCTTCTTCCTTTTAACTGCTAGTGGGGTGTGACTTGATTGGGAGGGGGCTTGGCTGTGTTCTGATTGGGTGGGGGTGTGTTCTCATTGGTTGGGGGTTTGGCTGTGTTCTGATTGGTTGGGGGTTGGCCATGTTCTGATTGGCTGGAGGTGTGTTCTGTTCAGGTGGGGGGCTTGGTTGTGCTCAGGTTGGTCTTAGTTACTGGGGGATTTGAGCTGGTGAGCTGTGATCTTGCTGTTTGGCTTCGAGTTCGTGGTCGTGCTGCATCTTCATGGTGGGGGTCAGTTCGCTTCATGTATGGCTCAGAGGGGTTTGAAGTGGGTAGTGATGCAGCTGCAGTGCGGCTTCTGGTCTGTGGTGGTGTCTCATCTTCTGTGTGGGTGTGAGTCTGCTTTTTACGTGGAAGTGTGGTGGTGGCATCTTGTTTGGCCCTCGTGGGTGTGGGTCTGGTGTCATTCATCATGTTAGGTACTCGTCTGTTCATGAGGGCGGGTTTCCAAATGGCTGATAAGCGGGAGGTGTCATCTCTTTTATTCATGCTGTGTGGGCGTTTTTCTATCTCTATGGCTTCTCTGATTATTCTGTTGTTGAAGTGTTCGGTTTTGGCGATAGTTCTGGTATTTTTAAAGTCAATCTCATGTCCTGTGGCTTTGAGGTGTTGGACCAGGGAAGAGGTCGGTTCTTCTTTTTTGATTGAGTTCTTATGTTCTTCAACGCGTGCACTTATTCTTCTGTTAGTTTGTCCAATGTATGTGGTGGGGCAGGCGGTGCAAGGGATTTCGTATACTCCTTGGTTTTCTAACTCGATTTTGTCTTTAGGGTTTCTTAGGATGGTGGATATTTTTCTGTTTGTGCAGAATGCAGCACGACCACGAACTCGAAGCCAAACAGCAAGATCACAGCTCACCAGCTCAAATCCCCAGTAACTAAGACCAACCTGAGCACAACCAAGCCCCCACCTGAACAGAACACACCTCCAGCCAATCAGAACATGGCCAACCCCCCCAACCAATCAGAACACAGCCAAACCCCCAACCAATGAGAACACACCCCCACCCAATCAGAACACAGCCAAGCCCCCACCCAATCAAGTCACACCCCCACTAGCAGTTAAAAGGAAGAAGCAGCTGCAAGCTCACATCACTCTGAGAAGCACAGAGCTGAAGACAGAAGCCTGAAGATGATGAATGAGACTTCATCGAAACGTTGCCTAGATACTTCCAATCTTAGCGGGAGAAAACCCGAATAACCAAAGATCCACATACAAATACCCATGAGAACCTCAGAATATATATATATATATATATATATATATATATATATATATATGTGTGTGTGTGTGTGTGTGTGTGTGTGTGTGTGTGTGTGTGTGTGTGTGTAGGTCTAGGTGTGTTCGGGTCTTTTCCCGTGTTAGATTAAGAGTATCTTGGCGACGTTTTGGCAAGGTCCCACTCGCCATCCTCAGGCTGGTGCTTTCGGCTTCGTGCCAGTGCAAGCAGTGTGTGATCGGAGCTGCCGTCTCTCTATATATACTGGTGGTGGGGGCTGGTGTGCTGGGCTGGTTGGCTGTGCTGCTGCCTCTTGTCTATGAAAAGACCCAAACACACCTAGACCTACATACCTGTACCCATGAAAATCTACGAATATATATATATATATATATATATATATATATATATATATATATATATATATATATATATATATATATATAAAACAATAATGTTAAAATAAATATCATTATTGTTTATAATCTATGATAGTCTATAACCCTCTTAATTTCCTAATCTTATTTAGTACTTTTAATAAATTGAGTATAATCCTAAATAAAATAGATTATATAGTAAACATATACAATTCAATAAGTATAGATAAATATGTGTTTGATTATTTTATTTTCTTATATACTATATCTTATAACTTTCTTATAGCTCAATTAAGTCTATGAATCAATATATAGCCATTAATTAGTTATACATCAATTGATTAATTAGTTGTTGTCCAAAGTATCAAATTGTGGAAAGATATAAAGGATATATAGGGTATAGCAGTTATGTAGCAATCTATAAATTAGGATACATAAATTAATTCTTCTTACAAACATTCTCATATATATATATATTCTTAAGTTTTCGCGGGTACTTACATGTATGGTATTCAGTTTTGTTCGGGTATTTTCCCACGTCATTATAGTTGTGCTTTTAAAGTTGTAGCACGTTTCGGCAGAATCTCATCTGCCATCATCAGGCTTCTGTATTGTGTTCGTCTGTGAGTCAGACTTTTAGACAAACACAATACAGAAGCCTGATGATGGCAGATGAGATTCTGGCAAAACGTTGCTACAACTTTAAAAGCACAACTATAATGATGTGGGAAAATACCCGAACAAAGCTGAATACCATACATACATACATACATACATACATACATACATACATAGGTTTTTTTTAGTATACAAATTTGAATTTAATACTTAGAAATTATTCAGCTTTCTTCTTCTTCCTTCCTTCTTCTTTTCCCTTTCTTCTGCACACCGTCAAATTACTTTCCTCATTTCCTGTTTCATTAGCCGTCTTTAACTACTTAGTCACTTTCACTCTCAAATTGCACAGTCACAGCTTTCTGTCAAATGGTTCCACTCTCCATTCAATTACAGTTCTCCATTAAAGTTCCAATTGTTCTCTCTAATGTCTCTTTTCTGCTCTGCTAGTAATCAATCCAAATTGTAGAAATTTTAAATTTTAAGAGTCTCGATCTTTTCTTCTGCGGCACTCTCTTTCAGCTGTCAAACTTTTCTGTTTCCTCCTCTCCCTTTCGCTCTGCTATCCCCCACCAATTAGCCGCTGTATTCACTCTCTCTGGAGACTCCCTCTGTCAAGAATCTTTCACAGGGCTCTCTTCTCTCACCTCTCAACAACTGTCCCAGTCTGTCGTTCTTCTTCTGATGTCTTGCATTGATCCACTTTCCTGCTTCCCGATTGCAGCTGGCTGTCACAGCTTCGGACCCACCGTAGATGCAGGGTTTCTTTTGCACTGGATTCAAAGGGCTTCCCCTCATCGCAGTGGAAGGTTGCTTTCCTCCACTCTGCTCCTAGGTTTCCCCTTCTAATTTGTGTGTCTCTCCAAGGCTTCATGATGCCTCTGAGAGCTTCCAAGCATGAAAATTCGGATATAGGATTGCAGAGATTGCTTTCCTGCTCCGCTCCACTGTGACCTCACCACTGGAAGTCCTGGTATTTTGCTTTTATATATATAGATAACATATTCAAAATTACCCTCATTAAAATTCTAAATTCCTTTGTTATTCACCTTATAATGCAAAAATATCTATTCCATTTATCTCCCTTTCTCTAACTTCTAGCCCTTTTTTATTATCCATCGTCTCTCACTTGCATTAAAGCTTTAATTATTCATTTCTTAACTTGTCTCCCATATTCTTCTCTTGGATCTTTATCTGTATCTGTTACCACTTCTTGGCCACTCCTTTTAAACATTTCTCCCTTCTCTACCCAGTTCCACTCTCTCATTTTCAAGTTGTCTACTTGTTCTAGTCACTCTCCCCCTAAAAAACCTCCCTGCAGTTCCAATTCCTGCTTAACTTTTCTTAAAATACTCCCCCCTTAGCTTATATCATCAATCATTGTCATTTTTATTTTTATCTCCTTCTTGTCATTTCTTTTTGTTTGTTGTTTTCTCTGTTCTATTTTTTCAGCTGCTCTTTTGGTTAACTCCTCCTCTTCCTGGACATCCTGTTTTCTCTTTGTCATTTCTGCCTTGATTTCCAGCTCTACATCTATTCTCTGTATTTTATTCCAAATCTCCTTGCATCTTCTTATCAAAGTATCCTTCATATCCTGAATTTCCAACACAATTTCTTCCCAAATTCCACTCATCTTTGTTTTTGTTTATTTTATTTCCTTTTGTTCAATAACCCAACAATCTTTTATTCAAACCAAAGCCACTTCTCAAACAAAAAATTCTATGTCCAATGTCCAGGAGTCTTTGTATTCCCAGGTTAATCAATATGTTCCTCTAGATCAGGGGTGGGCAAACTACGGCCCGCGGGCCACATCCGGCCCGTTGGTCTGTCCAATCTGGCCCGCCCTGAAAAAAAAATCGCTGGGCGTGGCGTATGTGCCCTGTGCCGTGTGGCCCCAAAGCTGCAAAACAGTGCGGAGCGCTCTTGGGGTAGGAAAGAAAAGAACTTTGCAAAGGCCTCGGCTGGGAGTTCGAAATCACCTTCGAGTGCGACCTCTCCGAAGGTGAGTCCCCGCCGATCCCCTTTTTTTCCAGGGCTTCCCGGCTTAAACTTTGCAAAGGCAAAGTTTGCAGGCTGGAGCATCTTCCCGCCGAGGAGCGGGAAGGTTCCGCCCGGTGGCGGGCGGGCTGCTTAAACTTTGCTCAGGCGGCACTTTAAAAGCCTGCTCCCAGCACCCGAGCAACTTCCCAACAACTTTCGGCTTCCTTTTAAATCGCGGGCACTCGCGCCTGGCCCCGAGCCGCGTGGCAGAGGGGAAGCCCGGCGGGCGGGCGGGCTGCTTGGAGGAGGGCGACCCGGCGGTGCTCCGGCAGCAGCAACAGGCAGTTCCGCCCGGGCTCCGCTCAGGTGTCCGGCTGGGGCTGTAAGGAGTTGCTACCGCCGGCGCAGCTCGCGGCTCCAGTCCCGCGTTGCCTTGGGAAGGAAAAGGCAAAACCAGGAGCCGCTGAGCCTGAGCCTCCGGTGCCGCTGCTCCGTTGCAAAGCACCGCCGTGGCTCTTCCTTTTTGCCTTTCCTTCCCAAGGCAACGCGGGACTGGAGCTGCGCGGAGCTGCGCCGGCGGTAGCAACTCCTGACTCAGGGGCCTCCGAGGGGAGGGGAAGGAGGAGAAGAGGGGGGAAGGGGGCGATTCCCAAAAATCTTGTGCTGACCCGGCCCGTCTGTCAAATTTTAAAAGTCAATGCGGCCCCTGAGCCAAAAAGTTTGCCCACCCCTGCTCTAGATAATCCAAAAGTGGAACATTCATAGATCCTCCTACCAATTCAGTCTATATTGAAACTTTCAGGGGTCTTTTTAGTAATAAAGTTTTTCTTATTCTCCCCTTCAAATCTCCCAAAGCCAGGCCTTTCCAGGATTTTGGGAATATGTTGTGCCTTCCTATGATAGCAGGTGGCGCTCTTACATCAGTTTTCACTTTGTCTTGTCTTTCTTATTTCTTGTTCAATTTTACTCAAATTCTCCAAAAAGTAGATATATTAGCTTTTTATGTAAATGGTTCCAGCATTTTACAATGCCTATCCAAAGCCAATGTCTGTCCAATTTAAAAGTCCAATTTTCTGTTTTCTTCCTTTCTCTTCTGTTTTAGAATCTTAAGATTTTATTTACAGTGTTAGGTCACTGCCACTTTAAAGATAGTTCTGAGTCTCTCTTTTTCTGAAACTTCTTTTTTGCACTTTAAATAAATCACCCAGTTTCAGACTGTTCACTGACTCCACTCCAGCACTCTTCTTGGAAGTTAAGCTGTCTCCAGCTGTGTAGCAACCATCTTGGCTAATGTCAGCCTCAAGATATCTTCCACATCTTATACCTTCTGCATCCTAACTATTGCATCTTCTCTGCTGCTATGCTATACTATTTCTTTCGGCTGTCATTAGCAACTTTTCTCCTCTCCATGGCATAGAGCAGTGATCCCCAACCTTTTTGACGCCCGCTGCCCGGTACGGCATCAGCTGGGCGCCGCCATCTTTTTGATGAAAAAGTGCTTCCGGTGACCTCACTGGAAGCACGTTTTCATCAAAAAAGATGGCGATGCCAGCGCTTCGTGAGCTTTTCCGGTAGAAATGGCTTTCTACCGGAAAAGCTCACCGAAGCGCTAACACCGCCATCTTTTTTGATGAAAGCGTGCTTCGTGAGCTTTCTACCCGAAAAGCTCACCGGAAGCACTTTTTCATGAAAAAGATGGCAGCGCCAGCAAGCCGCGCCGGTAGGGAGTTGTTCCGCGGACCGGTACCGGTCCGTGGACCGGTGGTTGGGGACCCCTGGCATAGAGGGCGGAGAAAGCCTGGGACTCTACAAGGGAGTTGCGTTCTCCCCTGGAAACTCTCAGGATGCCCCTCCTTTGCTTCACTGCCCCTCCAAGATGGCTTTGGCTTTTTACAGAGCCCATGAACAAGGAGAAGCCAGTGCAGGGATGGAGAGCTCCATTCCCTTGTGATAGTATCACTGCAATGTCACTTCCTCTGACCGCCATGTCTCTTTTCTGTTCATAATTTGATAGGCCTATTGGGTTCACTGGTTCCCTTGAGGTTATATCTACCATCCTATCCCCAGGTTGGACAGGATCCCAATGTCAATATTCTTAAATTTGCAACATACGTTTTTTAATTTTCAGATTAAGCATCATATACATTGACCAGGATTAGGCTCAAGAAATGTCCCACAGTTCTTTCCTGCACAAGCCATTGTCTTTCTGCAAAGCATCAATACGGTCTGCATTTTTAGCAACAATATGTATTACTCTATTACAAACAACCTTGAAGCACTTGTTGTTGTTTAGGCTTTATTGTTTTTAGTGTTGCCTTTATTGTTCTGCATTTCTATTATTTATTTGACCAAATCTCCCATTTCACCTGAGGAAGGTTATTTGTTTTGTTTTAAAGTTGACAAAATGGAGTCCAAGCTGAATTCTATTAAGGTATACTTAACTAATTTTATGAGCTACATTGAATTTTACTACAGTAGTATATGCTATTGTTAAAATAGAGTTTTTTCCCCTCACTAACTATAAAATATAACACAGCCACCAAAAGTCTTCCATTTTCAGCTTGTGTACAGATGACACAATTATAAAGAGTAAAATGGTATTAGAAGTAATTATGCACATGTAGATAATGAAATGCTGATTATTATCGACTTTTTCCTCTAGGCACAGACTGCCAATTTGGTGTTGGAAGATGGTACTAGTATGAGAGGCTACTCTTTTGGGCATCCATCCTCTACAGCTGGAGAAGTTGTATTCAATACTGGCCTTTCTGGGTAAGATCACATGATCTATTTGTCATAATACTATGATAATAAAATCAGAGATGGGCTGCACATACTGTAACAACTAGTTCGCCTAGTGCAGAACCGAAAATGTGAGTGTGCCATGCCCCCCCTCCACACACAGCTTCAAAAATACGGGGATTTCCTGTGCATGGCAGCTGCAGTGAGTAGAGTGGGTGGGGCGTGGAAAGCAGCTGGGCTGCATGGGTGGGGTGAGCAAGCCAGATATATAGGACAGGATATCACCAGGGCAGGTGGGCAGGCCCAGCCAGTGGTCAGAACTACAGATATGGAAGAGCCAGTCCAAACCAGCAGCAGCCCACCACTGAATAAAATGGTATCCACATTAGAATGATATGCTTCCCACCCAGAGGTTGTATTCAGCAGGTTCTGACCAGTTCTGGAGAACTGGTAGTGGAAATGTTGAGTAGTTCAGAGAACCAGCAAATACCACCTCTGACTGGAGATTTTACAGTATCCTTCCCCTGTCATGCCCACCAAGCGACGCCCTCAGAACTGGTAGTAAAAAGAATTAAATCCCACCACTGTTCCCACCCAAAAGTTTGGACAATTATTTCTTTTTCAAACCCTTGAATTCTATGTGATCTCAGTTGTCCCTAGTTCAGTTTGGTAAATCTCTCTTCCTGCTCTCTAAATTTCTCTATGAACCACAAACTACATTTGGACTTATTCCTTTTAACCAGAAAAAAGAGAGATAATAATGCAGATGGATTCCAAAAACAGAGGTGGAAACTTAAACCAGCCTGAAGTTGCTCTCTCCTCTAGAAATACTTCCAGAAGCCCCATGATTAACTTCCCATAGTGATGTTTAATTCAGTCTCATCTACAAACATTATGTTTGCTAGGGGAAGTTGTGGCAGGAAGGAACACTGGCACTGGGAAGTTTGATTTTCTCTCCACATTTTCTCCAAGGAGAGGTAAAACATCCCATTAAGCTTATAGCAGCAGCTTCTGGTGATTTCCTCACTTTTCTTTCATCTTTTCAATATGAGAAATTTGGAGAGTTGCCTACTCAAATTGCTACAACACAATTAAGTAATGACTCACCAATGGGTTGACTTTTTTCCAATTTCCTAATGAGGGGCTAGAGAAACAGAGCACTATAAACTTTTACTTCCTAGTCATTTACAAAGGCTATTTCTCTATGACATGTTTATTTGTTATTAATTTAACCAAAGTTTATTCAGTCTTTTTCATTGTTGTGATACAACCAGAATTAGCTATATTGGATTTAAATCTTACCAACAGGCATAAAATTTTAGAAGGGGTTGAAGTTGCAGAAACTTTGGGAGAGAATTACCATATCATACTGGAATTTCAGGCACAAATAATCAGACAAAGTCAAATTAGTATCTTGGACTTATGAGAGCTGACTTCAACAAACTTAGAGAACAAACTTCCTTGCTGTGGAAAATATATATATTTCTGTTTGCATCTAATAATCTTTTTATGTATCACCATTTATATTAACAAGGTTCACTGTATTCATTCAGATTCTTTGATTTTACAGGGAAAAATACTCTTGTTTTACATCCTTTTTAAAATGCCAACCTTTTCTTTAAACACATTTCTAAAATCAAAACTTTCTAATACATCTTTTCCTTTTAACTTCTTAACATACATACTTTGAAATTCAATATTAAATTTAGTCCCTCCCTCCAAACTATCCTCATAGAATAATATTTTTTTCTTTTGTATACATACCTTTTAAAACTCTATTTTTTCTTTAAACTAATACATCCTTTTCTTTCACTTTCCCTTAACGTGGATACTTTCCAATACATTTTCCAATAACATTTTGCATACTTTAGGAATTACTTAGGATATGTGTGTGTGTGTGTGTGTGTGTTGTGTTGCGTGTTGTGTGTGTGAGAGAGAGAGATACATTTAATTTTTTTTAGATTAGGACTTTCTTTCATTTACAAATATCAAACAGGTTAAAATCCATCTTAATTCAGTTAACTCATTAAGTTTTAGTCACTCCTTCCAGCTTGTCTTCATGGAGTAAAATCTTTCTTCTCTGGAAAGTTTATCAAGTAGTTATAAACTTCCCTTTTTTCAAGGATTGCTCAACCTTGTTAATGTCCTTAAAGAAAAAATCCCAAACGTTTCCTTTTAAAAGTTGCAGATTTTCTTGAAGCTCATCTTTCAATTGTGTTGAGGGATTTGTATTTAAACTATTGTAAGAAGAGTTGTTGTTTAACACGTTGTTCCCAGCCTTGTCTACATCTGTCCACTGTGATAAACAGCCAGCTTCTGGTGCAGCCTATCAAGAAGGGTGAGACTTTCTCCTCACAAGCAGTCTGGCTGACCTTCTCTGCTCCTGCCTTTTCTCTGCACTACATGTTCTTGGATCAGGTGCAGAAGGCAGCAGTTCCTCCTCCTCCTCCTCCTTGCTCACTGGCTGAAGCTGCATGATTTTCCCACCTGGAGCCTCAGCCAAATCCCTCACTGACGGCTGCTCAGAGCCATCAAGCAACTCAGCTCCTAATGTGCCAGAAACTGGTTCATCCTCCCATGAGCTGACATCTAGAGAGGTATCTGGGGAAACATCCAGAGGAGTCATCATAGTCTCTGTCTTCAAGTGGATGGAAGGGGAAGTCAACAAATTTGCAGATCACACCAAGCTGGAGGAAATAGCCAACATTTTAGAAGATAGACTCAAAGTACAGAAGGATCTTGACAGTTTTGAACACTGGGCCCTACCAACAAAATACAATTAAGTGTGAGAAATGTATGGTCTTACACTTAGGCAAGAAAAACCAAATGCAAAGGTATAAAACAGATGGTACCTGGCTCAACAGTAGAGACTGTGAGCGGAATCTAGGCATCCTATTGGGCCACCACTTCAGTATGAACCAACAATTTGCTGCAACTGCTTAAAAATAAGCCAATGCAGTTCTAAGCTACATCAACAGAGGGATAGTATCAAAATCATGTGAAGTAATAATACCACTTTATACCTCACTGGTAAGACCACACTTGGAGTACTGTATCCGGTTCTGGTCATAAAAATAAAAAAATGCTGAGACTGATAAAGAATGCAGAGAAGAGCTCAAAGATGATTAGGGATTTTTAAACTAAACTGTACAACAAATAAATGAGGGAACTAGGTATGTCTAATCTGATAAAGAGAAGGATTAAAGGGTGACATGATAGCTGCATTTCAATTATTGAGGGGTATGACAGAGGACTTTTCTCCAAAGCTCTTGAAGGTAGGACAAGAAGTAATGGGTGGAAGTTCGTTAAAAAGAAATCCAATCTATAATTAAGAAGAATTTTCCTGACATTGAGAACAATTAATCAGTGGAATGGCTTGCTTTCAAAAACTGTGGTTGCTCCATCAGTGGAGTTTTTCAAGAAGAGATTAGATAACCATTTTTGTGAAATGGCATGGGTTGGACTACAGACCTTCTAGGTCCGTTCTGACTCTGTTATTCTATGTTATGTGTTCTGATACTGTGAATTGTAACTAACTATAAAGAAGTACTTCACACCTCTTGTTGACAATCTTGTGATTCAGTGTCACCTGAAGCCAGACAGTGTCCTAATGAAAATTAACAAGTTGTCCTATTTTCTTCAGTTAATTTCTGACACAACACAGATAAACGTGCTTTAAAAGTAAACATTCAGGGCTCAGAAATATAATAGTAATCTTCTCATGTAATGTTACAGCAGATTTTTAAAACATGGTTGTACACATGGGTGGGATTCAAATTTCTTAACAACCGGTTCTGTGGGCGTGGCCTAATTTGTGGGTGTGGCTTGGTGGTCATGTGACTGGGGTGGGGAGTGGCTTGCTGATTGGGCATGGCTACGTGGTCATGTGACAGGCGGGTGTGGCTACATGGTCATGTGATGGGTGGGCGTGGCCATGTGGCTGGCAACCCAAAGTTAAGTAGTCCTCACTTAATGACCAGGTGCTCACTTAGTGGCCAATTGCTTAGCAAATGCTTTTTGCCAGTTTCCAAGGCCTGGGGAGGCCCAGGCAAGGCCCAGGCAGGTGGCCATGTGGCTGGCAACCCAAATTTAAGTGGTACTCACTTAATGACCAGGTGCTCGCTTAGTGGTTAATTGCTTAGCATGATATAAAGATTAATGCAAATTGGAAAGGAAAGACTGCAGAGATTGTGCACAAGTGATTTGTACCAACCAACACACTATGTAACTGAAGATGGTTTATGTTTTATGTTTTTGTTTATGTTTAAAAAAAACACTTTTATTTAAAAAAATTCATTTATGTATGCATGCAACTTCTTGTTACATTGATGTTGCTATACATTGATTTAAGCAGAAACAGATAATGTATAACATCAATGTAACAAGAAGTTGCCTGTCTTCCTTTTGGTAATTTGTTTTTTTAATTTATGTATTTATTTATTTTTTTTACTATGTTTTTGTTTTTATTAATCATAAAAACAAAAAAGATACTAAAGAAATAAACACATAAATAAAAATTATTTTACTAGCAAAGAAGAAACATCAAGATGAATAGTAAAATAATTTTTATTTATGTATTTATTTCTTTGGTATCTTTTTGTTTTTATGATTAATAAAAACAAAAACAGATAGTAAAAAATATAAATACATAAATAAAAAAAGCAACTTACCAAAGGGAGACAGGCAACTTCTTGTTACATTGATGTTATACATTGTATACAGCAAAATCAATGTAACAAGAAGTTGCCTGTCACCCTTTTGGTAAGTTGCTTTTCTTTATTTATGTATTTATATATTTCTTTACTATCTGTTTTTTGTTTTTATTAATCATAAAAACAAAACAGATACTAAAGAAATAAATAAACACATAAATAAAAATTATTTTACTATTCATCTTGATGTTTCTTCTTTGCTTAAAGAAACATCAAGACGAATAGAATAATTTTTATTTATGTGTTTATTTATTTCTTTACTCTTTTACTAAAGAGGAGGTAGGGGACCGGGCCAGCAGGAGCTGCTGCTTTGCCTCCTCACTACCAATCAGTGGTGGGAAGGCAAGGCAGCAACAATGGAGGGCCGCGGGTGAGGGAAGATGGGGGCAGGTGACTGGGACTGGCGGCGGTAGGTAGACGACCAGGTTGGAAGATCGTACCTACCAATCCGCATCTTCGGAGGCCAGTGGCAGGGTAGGCAATCTGGGTGGGCGAGGACGGCTAGCGCCCGGTGGCGGAAGGCAGGCAGGGCAAGGCAGGACGGCAGGGTGAGGATGGTTAGTGGTGGTGGCAACCGGGGCTTGTGGCTTGCCCTCACTCAGCAGGGCGGCAGAAGGCAGGCAGGGATGGACAGCTGGCTGACTAGCTGGCTGGCTGGCTGAGCTGCTGCTGCTGCTGCTGTGAGCGATGGCACCATGTGGGTAATTTTTTTAATTAGCGCAAATACACTATAAGTAGGGGGGGGCGGGTGGGGAGAATGAGAAAGGGATTTTTGCGCATACGCAGTAAAAAAAACTGTGTTTTTTTTTTAAAATGATTTTCTTTTACTTTGGAGCGGTGGATAGGGGTGGGGGCCAGGGCAGCGAAGGGAGGGGCAGGCAGGGGAGAATGAGGAAGGGATTTTCGTGCGTGCGCAGTAAAAGAAACCTGTTTTTTTTTAAAAAAATGGTTTTCTTTTACTTTGGAGAGGCGGATAGGGGCGGGGGCCAGGGCAGTGAAGGGAGGGGCAGGCAGGGGAGAATGAGGAAGGGATTTTTGTACATCCGCAGTAATAAAAACCGTTTTTGGCCCATAGGAGTGGTGGAGAGGGGCGGGGCCAAGCAGGGGTCGGTTTTACCGGTTCTTAGCACTACCGGTGACGTTAACAACTGGTTCTATAGAACCGGTGCGAACTGGTAGAAACCCACCCCTGGTTGTACAGTTAAGTTATTCAAATACAAAAGTAACATCATGTTTTAAGCTTGAACCAGGACAGTATTTCCATATCTTCCAAAAGGAGCCCATTCCAGATTTTTAAATTGTCTGAAATAGCAGCTCTTCACAACCTAAAACTAATATTGAAATTTTTCATTTTTCCCTTTCCTCTTTGTAAGCAAGGGGAAATAATTATGCATACATATATGTAACATGTATCTGTGTATGAGAAAAGGGTTGGGAATGGATAAAAACTGTAAAGGTAGAAATAAAAGGGAAAATTGGAATAATCTCCTCTCTTTTTTCATCCAGCCAGTGAACCTATTTAAAAACAAAGCTTACTGTTATTTTTAAATAAACCATCTGCAGTTGAAATGATTTAGAAGAGTCTTAGTAACCAAAAGAGTTAAGAGGATGTTTTTAGGCTGAGTAATGGAAAGTCCAAAGAAAAAATGTTTGTGAAGTGAAAGTAAAGTGTATGCCTTTAAGTAACATTTTTAGTGAGAAAAGATGCTACCAGATTCCTTCTGATTGTTTCCTACCAAAGACTAAGCTAGCTGTCCTTCTACATTGACTATGGAGGAAATGTTGATGGAAATATTTGACTGAAATTGACTGAAAATGTTGCTGCCAAGCCCTTTTTCAGCTCAATAATCCTTCACAAACAAACAAACAAACAAATAAATAAGGAGAAAAGAGGAAGGAATATGTTTTTCATAGCATTTAGCAGCTTCCCCCCTTATCACACTTCATCCAGGTTTTTCTGATTGCCTAATTTAGCTGCTGTGAAGCAACCTCCTTCCCTCAGCACATTGATTGTCAGGCTCAAAAACATTCTCTCTCCTGCTGCTCTTCACCAGACTTCTAAGCTGTTATTTGGGTTAGCCTATTTAATTGCTTTTCATCTGAATTCCTAATGAATTATTTTGATCTTGATTTATGATCTCTTTGGCTGTTCACCTTTGTCTGCCTTCACTTGCCCTCTTTTATCTAATAATATAGAACTATTGTCTGTGCCTTCTATTTTTTCATATCTCTGCCAGTTGTATCTTTAGTCTATTTAGCGTCTTATTGTTTTATTCATTCTTAGTTGATTCTAAAAAGGGATTTATAACAAAAAGCGATTTAGTTAAATGAAATATTTAAAAAATTGAATACTTTTAAGTATATTATTTGCAAGAGAGTGTGGAAAGGGAACTTCATGAGGACAGTGGTGTCACCCAAGCAGGAAAAGCCCAAAGGGAACATCAAGCCAGCCATAAAACAAACTTGCATAGGAAAAGAAATTTAATAAAAGGTATTGAAAGAAGCCCCTTAGACAAAAGCCCAAATAATTAAGAAAACTAAGGAAACAAAAAAAGAAAACCCTTACAAACACAAGACATGCCAAATCAGCAAAACAAACAGACAAAAGACACAAAATATATTGCAAAGGAGACAGACAGGAGATTGCCACAAAACAAATATAAGAAACCATTAAGCAAAAAAAGGATTAGGACGAAACCGATAATCCAATCAAACCACCCCACAAAGTTTGCCTTCTGCACCCCGCGGAGTTTACCCTCCAGTGGAAAAGAAGACAATCCCTGACAGGATTTAAAACATTAAGAAATACAAACACAAGCACACACACACAAAATGAGAAAAAGGTATATAAATCAGGGGCTTATCATACAAAGCTAGCTAGCCCTGGGAACGCAGACTTCTTGCTATCTCTCGCCTTCCTGAAAATAAAAAGATCCAGCTTTCAAGCAGTTGTCTATCCTTGCACTGGAGCTCTCCCAGCAGGAAAATCGAATCCTCAGAAGAAAGGCATTTTCCAAGCCTTTCAACAGGAGCAAACAATGCAAAATGTAGCTACTTTTCCAGACAGGGTGGATTGGGGAAATCTCCTTAGAACTTACCTGCACTGCCTAGTTGCCCCGTCATCAGAACAAGACCCCAACTATCTTTGGAGTGTAGAAGTGACAATGTCAGCCTTTACTCACTTCCATGTCCTTGAAATTTGACCTCCAAATGTTATGGTTGGAAAATAATTTCCAATTATAAACTTATGCACTGTTGAACATTTCTCATAAAATGCTGACCTTCCTTGCAAGCTAACCCTACAATTAATTGCTGATTTTGCAGACAAACACCTGCTTCTGATCTAAGAGGTTCTAAGATCTTCCTTTATACCATCAGTGGTAAAACAGCATAGTAGCATTGGGTAATATGTGGAAGGTACACACACACACACACACACACACACACACACACACTTTTTTCCCTTTAATCTGCAATGAGGCTTCAGTGCATGGTTCTGCTACTTGTTTTTCCAGTTGCATGTAATTTGGCTTTTAACACATCTTATTCTTTTATCTGCCACCCTTTTAATTCAACCAATATATGAAAAATTGGTTTAAAATGATCTCTTATAATGACTTTAAATCAATCTATCATCTTACTCATTAATCTTGCTTATTAATCAAGGAGAGATGCTTATTAATGGGGAGCCAGTTTGAGTTAAGGCTCCAGTCTACAAACTAGGAGATTGTGAGTTCTGCCTTAGCCATGAAAACCAGTTGGGTAAACTTAGGCCAGTTACTGTCTCTCTGCCCAAACCACCTCACAGGAGGGTTGTGGGGGAAATAGGAGGAAGAAGTATTGGTTATGTTTGCCACCTTGAGATATTTGTAAGAATAAAGGTGGGATATAAACAAACAAACAAACAAAAATAAAGTATATTCAAAATATATTTATCATCTTCCACCTTTAAATGATATATGTTCAACCCTGCCAGTTTTTCTATTTCCTTAATTCTACCTATTCTATGCTTTAGAAATATTTAACATGATGGATGAGTTCTTCCATCTGGAACAGAACTTTTGAAATACTGCAACTTAAGGAAACCCAGACCATGTGATCAGTTTGGGAGGATAATTAAAGCATTACTGCCACATTCTGTACAAACTGCTTTCTTATCTGTGAAATCATCACACCATAGAAAGAGCCTTTAGTACTCTTACTGGGATCAGTAGCAGTTACATTAAAGTACATAAATTTGGTTGCAAGGTTTTGCATCTGAAAATAATTATTTGTGCTTCTTTGACATGCTAAATACTAGTTCTTTTAATATACCTGCCAGTTCACAACTGCTTCGTATAGATCAGAATGATGGAGAGCACTACTAATTTTTCTACTGTGATAGATGATGGGTAATATATTTTGCTGCATCACCACTGCCAAGTTGCACCAGAAGGATTAATTTCCCTTCAAGATGATGGTTTATTGGCAGAAATGTTGTTTGCAAACTATGTGTGAGCTTGTTTTCAAATGCATTTGCTCCTCTGCTCCCCAAAATGGATCTCAGTTACACACAGCTTCTCATGAACCACTCATTGTATTCAGAATACGTCTCATAGGAATCAATGTCAGAGTTCCAGAGATTATGTGAAAGTATACCCTGCCAATTTGGAGGATGGCCAGCAGAGCTTGCATGAGCTGTTGAAAAGCACCTTTGGCACAATATAAATCCTGTGCTACAGGTAGTTCTCAACTTATAACCATTCATAACTATTCAAAGTTACAGCAGCATTGAAAAAAACTTATAACCAGTCTTAGCACTTATGTCCATTGCAGCATCCCCACAGTCACATGATCAAAATTTGGGTTCTTGGCAACGGGGCTGTATTTACGATGGTTGCAGCATCCTGCAGCCATTTGTGATCTTTCCAGCCAGCTTCCAACAAGAACAGTCAATGGGGAAAGCCAAATTTGCTTAATGACCACACGAGTCACTTAACAAGCTGCAGTGATTAACAAGCTGCAGTGACAATGACAAAAAAGACTATAAAATTGAACATGACTCACTTTACAATTGCCTTGCTTAGCAATGGAAATTTTGGTCCCAATTGTGATCATAAGTTGAGGATTACCTGTATTGCGGTCACATAGGATAAGCCTAATGTGGCTGAACATGACAGGGGGTTAATACCAAGGCTAGAGCAATCTCCATTAGAAAGAACATAGAAACTGGAGTATAAAGAGGTATGTGATCCAGCTACAAATTGTAAAACTATATTTATTCAAATAAATATGCCTGATCTGTTGGTCAAATCAGAGAAACTCCTTGTGAGAGTTCCTTGCTGGGCGTGAGCCAAAAGCAATATATTTCAAATAACTCTAAATAATTGCAGAACTGGCTGCAGTTATTAAGGAATATGTAAGTTGTGCCTGATAACCCTCCCACTAGTATTTTGCCAATATGGTTACAAGCCACAAGCTTAGGAACAAGATGTCAAACTGGCGGCCTGTGGGCTGGATGCGTCACATGCAGTCCACACTAACCTCAGTTCCATGAAAGGAAAAACTGTTCAATATGTCACATGACGGCAATGTGACGTGGTGATTTTGACACCTGTGCTGTAAGGCATTGTGTTTCCCTGCTCTTCAGATCATCAATATTCAGAAAATATTTCGCCAATCTTTTGGGCCCATGCTTGCAAAAAGGCTGATCTTCCCTGCATATATAGAGACTTAATGCCTTTTTCATACTGGATTTCATAATATTAATGCAGGGAGATACAAAATTCAACAAATTTTAAAAATCATTGATAGGTATATTACATTCTGTAATGATTTGCTTTACTGAAATACTTCTCTGAAATATAGTAACAAATTAAAAGTAGAAATACAATCGTGTAGCCATACCTTTATTTCAATAACTCTTGGCCCAGTGGCTATAATTAATAAAATAGCATTCACACTTAATAGGACACTAGGTCCGCAGTAATAATTTATGTACTTCAAAGCTGCCCAACTAACTTCAACAGTATTACTTTATTATAATCCTCCAGGGTTACAAAAATCATTCATTAAAACTAAGGACCTAATTTGTTTTAGTTATTGGCAAAATCTGCATATCAAAAATTATAAAATCATAGTCTGTCATATTTCAAACCAATTGTTTAATCTGACACATCATTTCTCTCAAGTGATTAATACATTTAATTGTTGATATCAGCCCACAACCATTCTGGATTAGTTAAAGTGTTTTCTTGTGTGCAACAATCCATCTTTTCAAGGGAAGTCTACATTCCATAAAAATGCCTCTTGCAATTTGCTGATATTTGAGAATTAATATGGCAGTTCAATTATATATAATTTAAATAACAATGAAATAAATTTTATTTTGCCTGTGTAAATCATCCTGAAGAATGCTGGTGCATTTGCAAAGACACCAAGAATACTTCATTTTTAAGTATTGTGATATATATCCATATAAAAATGAAGTTCATGAGTTGGAGGGGAACATTTCCTAGTAGCTATCACTTGCACAAAATGTTGTATCAGACTGAATGGGAATTTTCCCTTTCAAATCTTTAGGTACATATTGTATGTAAAGACAATTAGCTGACTACAATTTCTTTCATCAGCCAATCTATCATAATTAATAGCCAAAATGGCAATATTTGACTTCCCCACTCCAATTTAGAAAGTGTTAATATTCCCAGCAAAATCAACAGTTCAATAAAGCAGTTAATCTGGTTTCTTATATTCTATCTTCCAGCCTGCTGATCTGACAGGGGGTATTAATTTTGTGTGGATTTTAATCTAAAAAAATAATTTCCTATTGTGCTAAATGCAGCTACACTGAAAGTCTGACTGACCCCAGCTACCATGGGCAGATCCTCACACTGGTCAATCCCATCATAGGAAATGGTGGTGTCCCTGACACAGCTGCTTCAGATGAAATTGGCCTCAGGAGATATTTGGAGTCTGATGGCATCAAGGTAAGCAAAAAACAAACAAACAAACCCTAACACCTCATTCAAAACCTCCTTGTTTTATTTAAACAAAAATTCCTGGTAGTGCCATTACAAATAGTCTTTAACTTGCAATCATTCATTTAGTGGCTGTTCAAAATTACAACAGCATGAAAAAATGACTTATGACTGTTTTTCACACTCATTCACAATCATTGCAGCTTCCCCATGATCAAATTCTGACACTTGCCAACTGGAATATATTTATAACAGATGCAATATCTTGGGTCATTTGATAAACTTTTGCAACCTTCTGACAAGCAAAATCAATGGAGATGCCAGATTCACTTAACAACATGTTATTAACTTAACATTGCTTGTTCAAATGCAGCTTTGCGTGCTCACGTGCTTGCCTGCTGCTTGTGTGGCCTGGGTCCCAACATGCCACGGCCCTGTACTGGGGGTTGGGGACCCCTGTTCTAGAACATGCCCTTAGTAAAACAGACTTGGAATTAATCCTTCACTGCTAAGCATTATTTTAAAACACTTTAAAAATACTTTAAGAGTCACATTTTCTTCCTAGGTTTCAGGCCTGCTGGCGCTGGACTACAGCAATGAATACAGTCACTGGCGGGCAGTCAAGACTTTGGGTGAATGGCTGAAAGAAGAAAAGGTGAGGCAGCATATATTTTCTATGGAAAATATTTTTATAATGTTAATAGTGATTTGTGTTTTATTGTATTGTAGAAATCAAAGAAGACATCTCTTCTCTATTCTTATTTTACTAGATTACAAAACAACCTGGAAACTGTGTACTTCAGCAGACATTTGCAAGGTTTAAAAAAAAAAACAACCCAGAGTTTTTATCCTCTCTCCTTATAGCAATGGGAAAGAACATAGCTTGATATTACAACTTCTTTCCTGGTTGTATGCAGAGTTCAGAATCTTTGAGATAAATTATGGAAATTATGTGTTATCAGTTCAAATTAACTTTATAAAGTACACTTCCCTTTAAACCCTACCTTCCCTAAGAAATCCATTTCCCAGCATTCTTTTAACAGAAATATTGGCAAGTCAAAAACCTACATGCCTTCTCTTGTGTTACTGATCATGTTGATGTTATGTTATCTATTATATTTGTAATAAATGAATTAATTTAAATAATTAGGTGGAATTACCAGAAATTTCTATTTTTAATTTTTAGTATGCTAGCATTTTTTTTTTTGTTTTATTTTTTTTTGCAGATACCAGCTCTTTATGGGATTGACACCAGGATGCTTTCTAAAATAATTCGAGACAAGGTAGATAAAACGAAGTTATTGAAAAGTCCTTGTAGATGGCTTCTTACAACAAAACTTTCCAAATTAATTTTGGATAAATGAAAACTACAAAATAGTTCCCAAACTTTTGACTTAATTGACTAATCTTCTCTAAGTGGATATTAAAGTAAAAAGCAAAATAAAAAGGTTGACAAGATAAAATATTTCCTTTCTATTGACACTTTTCCTGAGATAAATTGTCAACTTGCTTTTTCCTTGAAAACTGAAAAAACATGAAATCCCCAGATTAAAAAAATGCTTCAAAAGATTAAACTGAAATAATTTAGCACATAAAAATAAAAATCATAAATTTCCTTCAAATATGAAGTAAACCATACCCAAGACTTTTAATATTGAATTTCAAAATGGTTCTTGCTCGGTTTAAGCCAAGTTGAACTCTTTCACCTACATCAGTTATACCTGGAAAAACAGAATAGTTTTTTCTGTTTCTTGATACCTTTAGTTTTTTAAAAAACTAGAAATAATTGGGCTTTTGGACAGAATTCAAGGCAAATATAGATTAACAGTGTTGGAAGGGATCTTGTAGGTCAGGGGTGTCAAACTTGATTTCATTGAGGGACGCATCAGCATTGTGTTTGACCTTGGGGGGATGGGGTGGGCATGGCTGGCGTAGGCATGGACAGCTTGACATCACTCATGTCGGGGCGCCTGTGGTGGCCCGAGCGCTCTGCCAGCAAAAACTGGCTCCCGAGCTCTGTTTTAGGCTGTGACTGCCTCCTACAAACCCCTGCCAGAGAAAACGGAACTCGGGAGGACTACACACAGCTTCGGTTTCACTGGCAGAGGCACCACGGGCCGGTCCTTCGCTGTTTCCAGGGCCATCCCATGGGCCAGATCTAAGCACCCTGTGGCCCAGATCCAGCCCCTGGCCCTTGAGTTTGATACCCCTGTTGTAGGTCATCTAGTCCAACCCTCCACCCAAACTGGAGACCCTACACCATTTCTGACAAATGGCAGTCTCGAGTGGCCTATAGTATACACCTATGAGCACGTCATTCTTTTTTCCTTTTATATTGACCCATATGCATTTTTGTCTTTGGTTTCATACATTTCTGCAGCAATGTAATGGTGCTTTACATACAGTGCAATATACATATACATACAATATATTACATATATTTTTTCTTCTCTTTAAAGAGCGGGCCATGGGAATTATATCAACTCAGATCATGGTGGCATTAAGCCGCCTAGGTCTCTCCCCCAACTTTCCCCCCCAAAATCTGAAGAATTTGGGATTTTGAGACAATTCAATAAGAATGGTGTTATGTCTGTGACAGATTATTTCTGCTCCTTATTTCAGTTGTCTTTAACTTATATATAGAAATATAAAGTAAGGCAACTATTTTAACTTTTAATAGATTTTGGGTGCTCTACATAAGCACTTAGTGCTGACTTGGAACCAACTTTGGACTATTGCAATTACTTTATGTTGAATGATTTTGAGAATTTTTTTTTCTGGCTTTGCTGTGATTTATGTGAGGCTGGAACAAAGATGATGTTTTCTTTGCAATGGAGAGTCATCACAGAATTGCTTTGGAAGTTTGGGAAATAGAAAGCAGTATGAAAATGTCCTTTGTCCTAGATATCTGATAACAATTTTTTTTTTTAATTGAACAGGGAACTATTCTTGGAAAGATTGAATTTGAGGGTCAGCCTGTGGAATTTTTGGATCCAAACAAGAAAAACTTAATTGCTGAAGTATCAACAAAGGTAAATATTCCATTCTCAGTCAGACATTGTAGAAGTACAGCAGTTCCTTCTGTGGTCCTACTTTTAATTATCATGATGAAAATTTAGAAAGCAGTGTATATTGTTTGGGATGAGCCAAGTACCAGCATGGGGCCTCATGATTATGTGATTAGAACAGGTCTAATTTGGAAAGAAGGCCAGGTTATAGGTTCTCATAATCGGTGTATGATGTTTGTTTCCTCTGAAATGAATTATCTTCATCCTGGAAGTGGGGGAGAATTTCTTCAAGTTTCTTGATAACTTGGATATGAAGGAAAGATGTCACAGGGAACTTCTTCTGTTATTACTACACAATTATAAAATTGTTGGGCGGTAAATCTTTTTAATCAGAGACTTTTGTCTTTGTCATGATGGACCATTATCTATTTTATTTATTCACTGTTTTGTTTGAAAAGAAATATGATAGATTTTATTCATGTCCTGCATAAAATTGCATGTCTTAATGAATGGCTCATTTTCCCAAGCCTCTACAAAATGTACTTGACAATCATGCAAATCATGCATGCAATCACATGTGTAACATTACTTCCAAGTTAGAGAGAAAGATTACATCAAGCCCAGTTTCCATTTGGTTAGATTTATTACAGTGAAAAGAGCCAAATCTTACTTTCAAAAATAGTCTGTTGTTTTTAAAAATAAAATGAAATTTTACTAAAACATTCACTTATGAAAACAATTACTCTGGACTTCTTTGAATTTTGCAATTCTATTGAAGATAATGCAAGACTAACTAAATGAGAGAATTTATAGGGCAAAAGGAAATTCAAATGGATCAATCAACATCTTTGTTGCCCTTATAAGGGTCTTCCAGATGTTTGTATAGTAGCTGTTTAACATAAGCTAAGTAGTTTATGATTATGAAATGGTTATGTTGATGCTGATCTGATAATTTTACTTATTTTATCTCAGCTGCCAGTTTTGTGTTTATTGTTAAGTTATTGTTTATGGAATTTTTAATTGTTATTAGTCACCCAGTCATGGTTTAAGTGGGCTGCCATATAAACTGAAATAAATAAGCAAACAAGCAAGCAAGCAACGTCCTAGGAAAATCAGCCTTACACATGAATTTAGGGAGGGAGGGTATGATTTAGTTATATCTATTCATGCACCTGTTTAGAAGACCGATCTAGCATGGGAAAGGAACTTATACATGCTGAAATATTTAGTGAATAAACAATCTTGTGTGGATTTTGGAGTAATGAGACATGTCAAAAACTGAAAGATAATGTTGTTATATTAGTTTTGGAACTACAAATATTAATTTCATTTGCATAAATATGTGGACTTAATAAAACCTTCAAAAATCACTAGAAAAACCAACAAAATTGTGTTTGTTTATTTATTGCAATAATTTATATACAGGATTGCCTTGTCCTAGGACTGCTATACTAATTGCAAATTTTGTGTGAAGTATTCTCCATTATGTTAACTTAGAAAAAGAGAACATGGCAAAAGGGAGGCTTATTGCCAAGGTCTGTCCTGCCAAGCATAATGAGATAAACATTTTTCAGAAGGTAAAGAATGGCACAATACAAATTTATAGGTGTAGATCCAAAATCTAAAATAATTACTGTTTTTTTCCCCCAGAACACAAGCTTACTAATTTCTCAATGAAATCAGATGAAATTAATTAGAGCTCCAATCTCAAATTAGTAATTTTTCAATTAATTTCCCTGAATTAGAACAAATCCTGTTCTCATTAATTTTCCTTTCAATTCAGTATGCCCCATGCAGCAAAATTCTTCATATAAGTGAACAGTAAGCCGTAACTGTGTGATATATTTTGCATTATCATGACAGAAATTAAAGTAGCCCCCAACTATTCTGAAAAAAAATGCAGATCTATAAGTAAGTGTAAATTTTTGTGACATAGAATTCTATTTTTTCAAAGTGATGCAAATACAACTGTATACAGAAGTATATCAATTATATATTTTTTAAACAAGCTGGGATAACAAGCTGGTTACTTTGACATTTTCAGTTGCATAGATGCCATTTGTGAGGTTTAGTTTCCATGATTTTCAAGAAGCTTGACTTAGGTACTCCTCATAAAAAACCCATTCAAGAACATTCAGA
Source organism: Notechis scutatus (assembly GCF_049901735.1). Taxonomy (NCBI): domain Eukaryota; kingdom Metazoa; phylum Chordata; class Lepidosauria; order Squamata; family Elapidae; genus Notechis; species Notechis scutatus. Next base: position 166,767,878 of record NC_142009.1, on the reverse strand, counting down.
CTGAGTCTTCAGTTACAGATTTATATTGAACCTGAAATGTGCCAGTTCATATAATTTTTAAAGCGAAGTCTTTCTCCTTTTTCCATTCTCCTGAACAACATGGCATCTCCTCACATTGGTTTTTAACCTTAAGACTATTGCACCCAGAGATGAGCATGTTGGAATGAGTGAAGTTCTAAGAACATTGGACAGCAAAGGGGCTCAGTTCACCCAATAGGATATACAGCTGAGGGAATGAATTTAATGTTTTCCCAAATAGCTAGCTGGATTATTTTCACAATTATATGTAGAACTGATTTCTTTTGCCAGGTAAATGACTATTCTATTTGGTATCTTTTAAAAAATACTTAAAGGGTATAAAATGAAAAGAAGACTCATTGAGATCTAAAAATATATTCCAGTTTTAACTATTTCACAGAATTAATTATCACCTGAAGTGGATGCTGTTGATAATCTGTGCCAGTACAAAGAATGAGTGCTAAAAAGGCACTGACAATAGCAGGTGTAGATGCGAGCTGAACAGAACTCCAGTGATCCCATTATCTTTACAACTTTATTTTATTTTATAGAGTTATAAAGTAGCATCACAAATGAAGCTGACAAGCTATTCAATTATAGCACACAATAATCTTTGTTTGTTTATGTTACGAACTAAGCAAACGCACCGTTTTAAAACCCTAAATAGTTTTACTTCTACGGCAGGCTCGTAATCCTGCACTTCTGATTGGCCCGCGAGCAGTGGATCCTGATTGGTCAATTCTGGCCGATCTGATTGGCTGTTAACGGGCACCGCTGATTGGCCGCTTCCAGCGCGGCAAACTCAAAAGCATTGGCTGTTGTGACAGCAGCCAGCACTATAAAAGGGCTGCTGCTGCCCAAGTATTTTGCTCTGTTCTGAAGTCACTAATAAAGAGTTGAGTCACTACCCGATGCCTCGTCTCCGTTCCTTGCGCCCATGCTCCAGACTTAACACTAGCGACGAAGGTGGGATGCGGAGACATTAAGAGCTGACTGAACACTCAACGAACACTACAGAGCACGTGGCTGAGAGCGCACCGAAAGAAGCGGCAGAATGACCAGCAGTGCCATACCACCCACTCCATTTGACCCAGCAAACGAAGACTGGGACTCGTATATGGACAGGTTTCAGATGGTCCTGGAAACCAACAATCTGAAGGATGCTTCGCCTGGCAAGAAACGAGCTGTATTCCTGACCCATTGCGGGCCTGCCGTTTTCAAAATGGCAAAGGCGCTTGCAAAACCAGCAGAAGTCAAGACAATGGACTGGGACAACCTCACCCCAATCCTCCGGGCCCATTATGCCCCAGCGGTACCAACGCTCATCCGAAGACACGAGTTTTACCAGAGGGACCAACAGGAAGGCGAGAGTGTTGGAGACTTCATCGCTGACCTTAGGAACCTAGGTGGACTCTGTGGCTTCACCAACCTCGAAGAAGCCATGAGAGATCGGATTGCCTTGGGTCTCAAAGACCCCACAACCCAGAGCAAGATAATGGTGAAGGGAGACATCGTCCTTGCAGATGTCATCGCCGACGCTACTGCAGCAGAAGCAACCAGGAAGTCAGCCGCTCGAATGCGCCGAGCAAACGCACCGCACCGCCAACTCGCCAGCGACGCTACACCATTTTCCGAGAGGCACGCAACAACCACTCACCATGAGGACCTCGAATCCTCATCAGAAAGCAAGGAAGAAGAGGTCAACAGACTCAGGTCAGAACGCGACCAGCGGGACCAGCGGAATCGAAAATCCCCGTACCAATGCTCCGGGTGCGGGGGTAGCCACCCGCGATCTGACTGCAAATTTCTAGACGCACTCTGCCGTTCCTGTGGAAAGAGGGGCCACATCGCGAAGGTCTGCAGAAGCAAGTGAGGACCCAGCCCAACCAGGAGAAAAAACAATTTCTGACAGACCGCAGGCACCCCACCAGCAAATCAGGACCGCCAAGGCACTCAATGGAACCTACACTACAGAAACCGAGCACCTGTCACTTCGTCCAGACGTGAAGAGGCACATCAGACTATCATCATCGGCCACGCATCGTCCCTTGATGCAAGGAAAATCCGAGTGAGGGTCACTATCGAGAATCGTCCATGCGTTATGGAAGTCGACTCTGGATCGTCCCTATCCATGGTCTCCTGGAAAACCTTCAGGCAGCTGATCCCTGACATCCGCTGCCAGGACCTCAGCACTCAAAATATCATATTGAAAGACTACCAGGGAAACCGAATTCCGGTTGCCGGATCCAGCGACGTCCAAGTAACATTCAAAGACCACACCGCAACCTTACCTCTGACCATCGTCGATCGAGATCGACCCAGCCTTCTGGGTTTGCAGTGGTTTGCGCTGCTAGGAATTGAGCTAGCTGGCATCAACCAGACCGGGAGCGATGACTGGGAAGCAGCCCTCGTCCAGGAATTCCAGGACGTGTTCAGCGAGGAGCTAGGCAAGTACAAGGGATCCCCCATATCATTTAACCTCAGCCCCGAAGTTGCGCCCATTCGCCTCAAGCCTCGTCGAGTGCCCTTTGCACTCAAGCCAAAGATTGATGAACAATTGGACAAATTAATAGCCAAGGGCGTCTTGGAACCGATTGACCACGCTCGATGGGAGACCCCAATTGTGACCCCCATAAAACCAGACGGATCGTTGAGAATTTGTGGGGATTACTGGGCCACCCTCAATCACGCGCTCCAGCAAAGCGCTTACCCTGTACCTGTGGTCCAACACCTTCTTCATTCCCTGGGAGGTGGAAAAATATTTGCAAAATTGGACCTAGCTCAGGCATACCAGCAGTTGCCCGTAGACGCCCAGACTGCCGATGCCCAGACTATAGTTACGCATAGAGGGGCCTTCAAATGTAACAGACTTCAGTTCGGAGTAAGTGTAGCACCTGGCATTTTCCAGAGTTTGATGGAGAGATTACTGCAAGGCATAAAAGGGGTCGTGCCATACTTTGATGATGTTTTAATAGCTGCCCCTACTAGAGGCCTGTTAGAAAAATGACTCAGAATGGTTCTACAAAAATTTAAAGACACTGGCCTGAAGGTCAAGAAGGACAAGTGCCAACTCTGTACGGAGAAGGTTGAATTCCTGGGCTACCTTCTTGACAAACAGGGAATTCACCCTACTGAAAAAAAACTGACCGCAATAAAAAACGTCCCAAGACCTAGGAATAAAACAGACCTCCAAGCCTTCCTAGGACTCATTAACTTTTATAACATCTTCTTGCCCCAGAAGGCGACTGTTGCTGAACCCCTGCATAGGCTCCTCGACAAGAAGGCTTCCTGGGTCTGGGGACAATGGGAAGAGCGTGCCTTTCAGCAAGTCAAGGACCTTTTAACTTCAGATGCTGTATTGATACAATACAATGAGACTTTACCTTTAACCGTCACCTGCGATGCCTCACCGTTTGGGGTAGGAGCAATCCTGAGCCACATCCTACCAAACGGTACTGAGGCACCAATTACGTTTTTTTCAAAGACTTTATCAAAGACTGAGAGGAACTATAGCCAACTTGATAAAGAGGCCCTCGCTATTGTAGCTGTGATCAAACGATTCCACGAGTATGTATATGGAAGACCCTTTTCCATAATCACCGATCACAAACCGTTACTTGGCATCTTAGCGGGAGACAAACCAACGCCCCACATCTTATCGCCTAGAATGACGCGTTGGTCGGAGTTCCTAGCCGCATACGATTACCAATTGCTACACCGCCCGGGAAAAGCCATTCCCCACGCTGACGCTTTAAGCTGCTCACCTCTACCCGAAGTCATAAACGATCCAGCTCCAACCCTAACTACGCTACAAATCGAAACCCTTCCTTCTCCACCACTGACTGCACGAGATATCGCCTCGGAGACAAGGAAAGATCCTTGTTTGGCACGAGTCCTCAGCTGGGTAGAAAGAGGTTGGCCTGACAACGAACCCAACGACACCTTCAAACCTTTCAAAAACCGCCAGACAGAACTCTTCTCACAAAAAGGATGCATATTGTGGGGGGACAGAGTCATCATTCCAGAGCGGCTACAGCACAAAGTCCTGAAACTATTGCACGATGGACATCCTGGCATCGTGCGAATGAAGGCACTAGCGAGGAGCTACGCTTGGTGGCCAGGTATAGATAAGCAAATAGAAACTTGGGTGGCCACTTGCAGCAAGTGTCAGGAAACTCGCTCAGCTCCAAAAGCCCCGCCAACTGAATGGGAAACACCCCGGGGTCCCTGGTCCCGCATCCACATTGATTTTGTGGGACCTACCAAGGGGCATACATTTCTCATAACTGTGGATGCCTATTCCAATTGGCTAGAGGTCCACAAAATGAAGAGCACCACCACAGAAGCAGTCGTCAAAAAACTAAATAAACTATTCGCTACACATGGGTTGCCAGACGTCCTGGTCTCAGATAATGGACCCCAATTCACTGCTCTTGCATTTGAACAGTACCTCGCAGACCGGGGAATACGCCACGCCTTAACTTCGCCAGCTCACCCTGCGGCCAATGGGAGGGCTGAGAAAATGGTCCAATTCGTAAAGAAAACCTTACACAAGATGGAGAGAGGAGATATCGACGAGAAAGTGACCAGGATGCTCCTCCTCCAACACATTACCCCACACAGCACCACAAACAAAACCCCAGCCGAACTCCTGATGGGACGGAAACTTCGCTCACATCTTGACCGCCTACATCCTGCCTACACGCCAGAACAACCCCTGGGGTCCAGCAGCAGGTATCGCACATTCAAGGTAGGCGACCCAGTTTTTGCGAAAAACTTCTCGGGTGACCCATTGTGGGTCCCCGCTACTATAACTCAACTTACGGGGCCCCTTTCCTACCATTTACAAACTGCTGATGGGAAAATGTGGAAGCGCCACATTGACCAACTTCGTCCAGACAAGCTCCTACCCCCATCACAAGCCCTGAACCTCAAACCTGGGGGGGAAGGGAAAGCGAGGGGGCCGAAAAAGAGCTAGCATAAGACCCGGGACTCGAAAACCAGGAGTCAACGCAACCAACCCCGGGATATTCACCTTCCGAAGGAGGACTGGACCAGATGACTGCCTCGCCACAAAGCAGCACTGCGATAGCAACTAATCCAAGAAATTCAGGGGCCAGTCTTGACGGGAGCAGGGATGACAGCCCCGAGTCGCCCAGCGTAGCAGTTGACCCAGCCGTGCCGTTGAGCTCAGTGAACAGCCCAGCGGAACCAGTCTGGGCAAGGACTGTTGGAGCAACGCAGATCGGGCAGACAGGTGAAACGACCTGCCTATTTGAAAGAGTACATCACCCCACCCCTCAGACGGAACCTAGGGGGGAGGGATGTTACGAACTAAGCAAACGCACCGTTTTAAAACCCTAAATAGTTTTACTTCTACGGCAGGCTCGTAATCCTGCACTTCTGATTGGCCCGCGAGCAGCGGATCCTGATTGGTCAATTCTGGCCGATCTGATTGGCTGTTAACGGGCGCCGCTGATTGGCCGCTTCCAGCGCGGCAAACTCAAAAGCATTGGCTGTTGTGACAGCAGCCAGCCCTATAAAAGGGCTGCTGCTGCCCAAGTATTTTGCTCTGTTCTGAAGTCACTAATAAAGAGTTGAGTCACTACCCGATGCCTCGTCTCCATTCCTTGCGCCCACGCTCCAGACTTAACAGTTTATATTTAGAATTTAGAATTATAAGTTTGTCCAGCTCAGCACTTCCTCTGTCAAGAAATAGTTTTCATATAAATCAATTTATGATAACATTTAAGAATTTTTATTATCAATAATAGGTTAGAAGAGTCTGATAATATTTTAAAAGAGGCAATAGGCAACTCTTGTCAGAATATATTGAAACTGTGGAACAAGTTATTTAATTTTCCTTATTTCTTTTTCTGCATTTTCAGAGTCTGGGGACTAGAGTAAATTTAATAATTTCCTTGACATTTCAAAGGGCTGAGGTTATTTCCACAGAGTATGAATGAAGGTCAGGTTAGACGTGATAGAGGCTTGCTTGTGTCTTTTTTTCCTTTTAATCTGGTTACCCATATATAAAGTTTGAAAGTTTTACGTCAAACAGTGTGAACAGAGCAGGAGTAATAAATCTTAGTGCTTTCTGTTTTTTTGCATTAAGTGGTAGTTGTCCCTTGCTAAGTAACATTTGAAAAAAGGAATGTTGTGTGGTATCTTCTTGAACTTGTATTAAAGGCATCTCTTGGAGGTTCATGACATTAATGGGCCAAGTCCATTTGGGTAATTGTTGATGATCCAAGCTCTGTAAAGGACCTTGGAATACTCACCTCTAATGATCTAAGTGCTAGAGCCCACTGCAACTACATAGCCAAAAAGGGATTAAGAGTTGTTAACCTAATCCTACGTAGCTTTTTCTCTGGTAATATCACATTACTAACTAGAGCATACAAAACATTTGCTAGACCAATACTCGAATACAGCTCATCAGTCTGGAACCCACATTACGTATCTGATATTAGCACAATTGAGAAAGTCCAGAAATATTTCACAAGAAGAGTTCTACACTCCTCTACTCGTTGTAGAATACCTTATGCCACCAGACTTGAAATTCTAGAACTAGAAAACCTTGAATTACGCCGTCTTCGGTCTGATTTAAGTATGGTATATAAAATCATACATTGCAATGTCCTTCCTGTCAATGAATACTTCAGCTTCAACCATAACAACACAAGAGCACACAATAGATACAAACTCAAGGTTAACCGCACCAAACTTGATTGCAGGAAATACGACTTCAGCAACAGAGTGATCAATGTCTGGAATACTCTACCCGACTCTGTAGTTTCTTCCCCAAACCCCAAAAACTTTAACCTTAGACTGTCTACTATTGACCTCACCCCTTTCCTAAGAGGTCTCTAGAGGGCGTGCATAAGCGCACCAATGTGTCTACCGTCCCTGTCCTATTGTTTCTTTTATTTTTCTTATATGTACCCATTTCATGTATTCATAACTATGTATACACTTATACTTATTATCTTGTAAACAATTGACAAATCAAATCAAATCAAATAAATAAATAAATAAATAAATAAAATAATTTCCTGCATATCAAGGAACTAAAGATTTCAGCCAAAGATGTAAATGTAAATTATGAAAGAACTGTCACAGTAAGATGTCTCCTCTTTTCTCATGATAGGAACTATAAAGGGATGGGTCTGTAGTTGTTGTCTAGGAATCATTGAGATCTCCTCTGGCATGTAGCCTTGGCATTCCAGATATGTTGGAGATTGAAGTTGCTGAGAAGCTCTGTATTGTAGAGTGCAATAAAGTTCTGGATGAGGCCAAAAATTTAAGTTGCAGAGAAGAATTCTGCTTTAGTAGTTCACATGTTCTTTTTAGGTCTGCTTCTTTCTTTTCCTCTGAGAAGCTTCTATTTTCCTCCAGAATAGTGGTAATTCACCTGTGAAATGATTCTGTTAAGAGATTATCATTGTTTCATGAAGCCTTCCAGCTGTGAAATATCAGTGTGCCAAAAAAGCCTGATTAAAAGGGGGTTATTAAACAGATAAAAATAGTTTGTTCAGCAGTAGATCAGACATGGACTTTGGGAAAATGTGCACTTAAAATCACAGTTGTCTTAGGTCCAATGGATTTGGCGAGGATGAGGAATGCTGACTTGCTTATTGCTGGAATGGAAATAAAATATAGGCAGCCTTAACTACCAATAATTTGTCAATTGATCTTTATAAATGTGGGAGCAGTAAGGGTGAACATTGAGCATCTGATGATAATTTTGCACAAAGTTTCTGAAAGAGCAGGATTCTATTTATAACCACATCATCATGATTAGAAGATTATTAAAACATGAACAAAAACATAGAATAGGATTGAATGAATTCCTTTTTACTTTTCTCCTAATACTAGAAGACAGCCACTCAATGAAATTAACATTGGGCAGTAGATTCAGAAAAGATTTTCAAAGAGATTTTTGTGTGTGTGTGTGTGTGTGTGTGTTTTGCACATTACATAATTTATTTATTTATTTATTTATTTATTTATTTATTTGATTTGCCAATTGTTTACAAGATAATAAGTATAAATGTATACATAGTTGTGAATACATGAAATGGGTATATATAAGAAAAATAAAAGAATAAGAGAAACAATAGGACAGGGACGGTAGGCACGTTGGTGCGCTTATGCACGCCCCCTACAGACCTCTTAGGAAAGGGGTGAGGTCAATAGTAGACAGTCTAAGGTTAAAGTTTTTGGGGTTTGGGAAGAAACTACAGAGTCGGGTAGAGTATTCCAGACATTGACCACTCTATTGCTGAAGTCGTATTTCCTGCAATCAAGTTTGGTGCGGTTTACTTTGAGTTTGTATCTATTGTGTGCTCTTGTGTTGTTATGGTTGAAGCTGAAGTATTCATTGACAGGTAGGACATTGCAATGTATGATTTTATATACCATGCTTAAGTCAGACCAAGACGGCGTAATTCAAGGTTTTCAAGTTCTAGAATTTCAAGTCTGGTGGCATAAGGTATTCTACAACGAGTAGAGGAGTGGAGAACTCTTCTTGTGAAATATTTCTGGACTTTCTCAATTGTGCTAATATCAGATACGTAGTTTCTACAAAGATGTAATGATATGATGGCCATAGATGTGTAAAAGAGATAGATGGCTCTTCTATAGCCTGGTGCCCACCAGATATCTTGAATTACATACCCTGTTATCTGTAGCAAAAACACCTACTTTGGTTGGAGCCAAGAAAAGTTCTAACCAAACATAAAGTGGATGGGTTGTGGGTGGAAAGAAGTATAAAGGAGGAATACACAGCATTTTAGTTAAGGATATGTATGCTTACATAGCTGACACTAAGCTTTTTATTCTTTTAACCTGCTCTGGAAAGAGGAAGTGGTAACTCACATAAATTAAATTAAATTTTAAAACGGTATGTTTGAATATCTGAAAAGAGTTTAGAATGGGGGATACAGGGAACCTTCATGTCCTACTCAAGATGTGGATCTGCATAGCCAATTCCAGTGAAGACAAATCTGATGTAGATGGCTCCTCATTGTCAACCAACAGGACTCTACTTTCATTATTCATGCTAAAAACAAAAGTTAGCAGTTTAAAATATTGAAATATGATATTCTCAGTACTACCTTCCTCTGTAATTACCTAGATCTTTGGGGCATTTCACAGGCTGAATCAGTAGGTAATGCAATGAAAAAAAGATTGAAGAAATTGCTGGGAAAATCACTTCTGCTTCTCACAGTAGCTTCTGCTACTACTAATTCTATTACTGGTTCTCCTTCTCCATGTCCTCCTCCCTTTTGTGCCAAACAGACTACAGTTGAATTTGACTCTCAGAAACAATACTGTAATGAACCATTCACATCTGTATGGTTCTAATTAGTATCAACCCATACTAATTGGAACCATACAGATGTGAATGGTTCATTACAGTATTGTTTCTGAGAGTCAAATTCAACTAAAGGAAGATATTAATTTATACCCCTATCTATACCTGCCTGTATAAAGGACCTCTCAATATGTATGTAGCATGACCTACATCCTAAGGCATACAATGGGGCATCTTTCCTCAGGTTGAGGAAGCCTACATTCTTCCAGTATTTGAATTAAGGCTTCATTGCTGGGAATTCTCTGTGAGATGCTATAAGCTTCTTAATAGAAGAGAACTAGAATGTACATTACATTGCAGAAGATGATGATTTTCAGGGAGTACTGATTCTCAGTGGAAAAAAAAAACCCAGATAAATTCAGGAGCAATTCAGATAAAGCAAAATTCATCAAATGCTTTGAATTAAGGTTGACTCTGGCCTAACCTGTTTATTTGTTCATCCGATTTATATAGCTACCCATCTCACAAATATGACTCTGGGTGGCATAAGCAACTAGTCCGATCAATTAAACAAAAATTTTAAAAAGAGTTTGATTTGGTGTGAGTTATCTGCACCTGATGAAAATCTCTAGCTAACAAATAAGTACACAATATTGTTTTTCTTTTTCCTAACATATGTGAAGGAGGTCAGAATATATGGCAAAGGAAATCCAATCAAAATTGTAGCTGTGGATTGTGGAGTGAAGCACAATGCTATTCGTTTGCTAGTAAAGGTAAATCAACTGTTAAATCAAATGTTTCTTAAAAAATATTGATTCCTTTTCTATGTATCTGTGATTTATTAGTGTGTTCAGGACTAACTGGAAAGCCCGGCTTGCTAATTTCTGAAACAGCTTTTTATTGATGTAGTAGCAATCTGAAATACTGACAGCGACACATTAAATTCTTATTGGAGTTGTTTGAATGTGTGTATATTTGTATGTGCATATGCACACATTAATGGGGAGGGGAAGGCTTCTTCTTATGATGGGTTACCACATTGAAAAAGCCAACAACTGCGACTACTCCAGAAATGTGCTCTACTTATGTGAGGGACTCATACTTATATACAATGTGTTTTCAGTTTATTTTATCCTGAAAACAAACTTTCAAGATTAATTTATTTTAAAGACTTTATTTTAAATATAGCTATATCTTGTTCAGTGACTGCTTTAGACAGTGACAGTTTGCAGTTACAATGGTGATGAAACAATCTTTGGTTTCAAAATCAACTTTGATACCAATCCTCTTATTGATGACCTTTGCAGGTCTGCAAAGCAAAGGAAAACGAGTAAAATCGCAGTTTCACTTAGCTACTGCTTTGCCTAATGCCTGAATTACCAGTCCAATTGTGGTCACTCTTTATTTGAGAACAATTAAACCCATATTAAGCAAGGGCTACCTTTTTGTATATAGTTAACATCTATCTCTAGTATACAATTAAGCAAGAATTATTTATGGAGAAATGCTCTAGTACTGGGATACTATTTAATACTGTTGTTATCTCTGAAGGTGAATATTACATTCAATTATTTATACTTCATCTTCAGAGACAACCACAATGATTAAGAATAGAGAAAACTCTCCTTTTGTATTTGCTTGCAACCAACCAAAGCTAAGGGTGCTATATTGGAATGGGTTTTTCTCATATTCAGACTCAAGAATGTATCCTATTAGCAGCATTGCATATAATCTAGTTAATTGCCTAACAACTTTTGATGTTGTCCATCTTCTTTTGTTGTTAGAGAGGTGCTGAAGTTCATTTAGTGCCTTGGAATCATGATTTTACCTCAATGGACTATGATGGACTTTTCATTTCTGGAGGCCCTGGTGATCCAACCCAAGCACCAGAACTAATTGAAAATGTCAGGAAGGTAAAGAGTATATATTGGAATAAATGTTTTTGTTACGATGCTGTTGATTTACATTACCCATGATTTGTTTCTTTATTTGCATTTCATTAAAATGCTATCGCTGAAATAAAGATGAAAAAAGTGGTGGATTAGAGCAAAACACGATAAAAGGAGACATGAAGGCAATACATTAGAGGACATTAAAAGGAATAAACATTTAAAAATGATTTTTAAAGCAGAAATAAGGAAAATAACATTGGCTTACTTGATCAGAGGTAAAATATGTTTTCTCTAGCAGTGTAAAATGAGTTTTTCTTGCCTAGGATTTAAAGATTCGGTTATAGATAAGATATGAAAAGAAGATATTTTTTGTTTCTTAGAGAAAGTAGTATGCTCTTTTCTTCTTAAAATTGAAGGAAACTGTTAAACTTGTGAAGCAGTTTCTGAAAAGAGATGAAAAGAAAAAGATAAGAAATTTAACTCGTGATAGCATTTGAAGGGATTAAAGATCAAGATTTTCAATATGTTGTTTCTAGTAGGTCTTAATGGAATTTTTATTGATTAAGTTTGAATGATGAGGCTTAAAATTGTTTATAGACATGAGATGAGATATAGGAAGAAGATTTGTTTGCTTTATTGTTTTATTTTTAGAGAAAAAATGTTACTGTGTTAGAAAAAGGAAACATGAAAAAGATTTATTTAAGATGTATATATATATATGTATATTACGTGTATGCGTGTTTGTGTGTGTGTGTGTGTGTGTATGTATGTATATATATATATATATATATATATATATATATATATATATATATATATATATATATATATATATATATATATGCGCATGGTATTCAGCTTTGTTCAGGTATTTTCCCATGTCATTGTAGTTGTGCTTTTAAAGTTGTAGCAACGTTTCGGCAGAATCTCATCTACCATCATCAGGCTTCTGTATAGTGTTCATCTGTGAGTCAGACTTTTACAGTGGTTTCAGATTTAAATTTGGGGCAGCCTATTGCTGTGCCAGAATGGTTTTTTCTTCATCCTGATTGGTTGGGAGTCTTGGTCTGTGTTTATTGGTCTTGGAGTTTGCTGTGTTCTGCTTGATTGGTGTTTCCAATATCTTCTGACCTATGGAACAGCTGTCCTGCCCTACATAAGAGATACTACAGACAAAATTAGTAAGATACTACACAGACATCACATCAAGACTGCCTTCAAAACAGACAGAAAAATGGCAGCCATCCTGAGAAACCCCAAAGATAAAATTGACCTGGAAAACCAAGGCATATACGAAGTCCCCTGTGCATCATGCCCGGCCACATACATTGGACAGACCAATAGAAGAATAAGTACCCGCCTGGAGGAACACAAAAATGCAGTCAAAAAGCTGGAACACACTTCCTCACTAGTCCAACACATGGAAGCCACAGGTCATAGCATCAACTTCAATGGCACCAAAACCCTAGCCACTATAGAAAACCCCAGCCACAGAATCATCAGAGAAGCCATAGAGTTTGAAAAAAGACCAGAAAGCATGAATAGAAGAGATGATTCCACCAGACTGTCAATCATTTGGAAGCCTGCACTCACAAACAACAAAATCTCCACACCACAAGCCAGGCAAACACCTGGGCACAAACAGATCCCCCCTCATACCTCCAGCTCAAACACACCCCAACCAGACACCAAGATGAAACCTAGCTTCCTAACTAACGATAGCCGTCCATTTACCCGGAGCCAAGCTGCACTAAAGGCCTCCAATAAAGTAACACAATGTTGCCAGCCAATCAAGATACAAAAAGAGCCAAAAAACAGACAGAAGATATTAGAAATACCAATCAAGCAGAACACAGAAAACTCCAAGACCAATAAACACAGACCAAGACTCCCAACCAATCAGGATGAAGAAAAAAACATTCTGGCACAGCAATAGGCTGCCCCAAATTTAAATCTGAAACCACTGTAAAAGTCTGACTCACAGATGAACACAATAGAAGCCTGATGATGGTAGATGAGATTCTGCCGAAACGTTGCTACAACTTTAAAAGCACAACTATGACGTGGGAAAATACCCGAACAAAGCTGAATGCCATACATGTAAGTACCCGCGAAAACTTAAGAAAACAAATATCAAACCTCTACGACAGGGGTCCCCAACCGCCGGTCCGTGGACCGGCACCGGGCCGTGGAACAAGCCTTACCGGGCCGCTGGTTGCTGGGCGCCGCCATCTTTTTGGTAAAAAGCGCTTCCGGTGAGCTTTTCCGGTAGAAAGCTCACCGGAAGCGCATTCATAAAAGATGGCGGGCGTAATGCTTCGGTGAGCTTTTCCGGTAGAAAGCCATTTCTACCCGAAAAAGCTCACCGAGCGCTGGCGCCGCCATCTTTTTGACGAACAGCGCTCCGGTGACGCCACCGGAAGCGCCTTTTCGTCATAAAAGATGGCGGCGCCCAGTTGACGCCTGGCACTGGCCGCGGCGCCCAGCTGATGCCGGAACCGGGCCGCGGCGTCGAAAAGGTTGGGGATCCCTGCTCTACGAGGAGGAAATAAACAGCCAGATCAAAACCTACGAGAAACTGGAAATTAAAAGAGCAGGAATACTATGTGACCTCCAATTCCTACGCAGCTGCAGAGACAACAATACTACACCAACCTGCTTCAAATTAACATTTCATCAAAGCACAGCAGCCACTAAACGTATCCTGAAAAGAACTGAAATGGCTCTACTAAGGAACGAGCTCCACAGTAAGAGATTCCAATTAGATCAGTTAAACAAAGATTTGCTAGCACTACACCTGGAATTGAGCAGCAAAATCCACCCTCTACTTTGGGACAAGATAAAACAACTTACAACTTGGAGAGCTGAATCTGAAACCACTTACAAACAGGAAAAACTCTTGAAAAAATTAAAGAAATTAGAACATGACAAGAAAACCCCCAACAACTCACAACAACACCTGAAACAATTAGTGTACAACGTTTCCAACAGAGAACTCACCAAAACAGAAACAGATGTCCTAACCAAAGGATTCAATTATGCTATAGCACCCCAAAAAATCCCCACAGAATCCATCATATGTGCAGTAGAATCCAGCCTAATTAAATTAAATACAGATGAAGCTGATAAAATAAGACACCAAGTTACCAACATCCTATGCACAAGCAAACCACTCAAAAGCAACTTGCAGAAAAATGAAATTAAAGCGCTACAAACCCTGAAAAGAGATAGCAGCATAATCATCCTCCCAGCTGACAAAGGGAATGCCACTGTAGTAATGGACAGAAAAGACTATGAAACAAAATTGACAGACCTACTCCAAGACTCCACATACAAACCCATAAACACAGACCCAACCACATATCTGGAAAAATTAACCAAGAAGAAAATTATAACCAGCCACATAAGCAAAGAGATCCAACAGACGATCATACCAAGAGAAAAATCTTCCAGATGCCCCAAACTATACGGCCTCCCAAAAATACACAAAGAAGGCATACCTCTCAGACCCATAGTCAGCTCCAGAGGAGCACCACTACAAAACCTAGCCAAATACCTAGCAAAGCAGCTACAGCCCCATGCTGAAACAGCAGCTTCACATGTACAAAACTCATACCACTTCTTGGAAATGATCAAAGATCTACACGTGGAGCAAGAAGATCTGCTTGTAAGTTTTGATGTGGTTTCACTATTCACTCAAGTCCCGATAAAAGAGACCCTTGAAATCATCAAAAATAAATACCAACCAGCTAAACACCTCATGGAACTAACAGAACACTGCTTAACCAACACATCTTTCATATACTAAGGACAAAGATACAAACAAATTGAAGGAGCCCCTATGGGATCACCACTGTCACCTGTCATTGCAAACCTGTTCGTGGAAGAATTAGAATCCAGAGCCCTGTCCAATGCCATCCTCAAACCCAAACTATGGTTAAGATACATCGATGACACATTCGTGATTTGGCCCCATGGAAAAGAAAACCTAAACAATTTCCTAACACACCTAAACAACACACACCCCAAAATCAAGTTCACCATGGAAACGGAAACAAACAAACAACTACCATTCCTAGATGTACTAATCTACAAAAAAACAGATGGCACACTAGGACACACCATATACCAGAAGAAAACACACACCAACCACCACCTCAACGCCCAATCCCATCACCACCCAGCACAGATAAACTCCGTGGCTAAAACACTAATTACTAGAACCAAACGCCTGGCAGACAAGACACACATTAAGACTGAACTATGCACCCTGACTAAAGTACTGACAGCCAATTACAGTATTATAGTATAGTATATTATAGTATTCAGCTTTGTTCGGGTATTTTACCACATCATTGTAGTTGTGGTTTTAAAGTTGTAGCAACGTTTCAGCAGAATCTCATCTGCCATCATCTGCCAACAGAAGCACAAAGAAGAATCCATCTTAATCTGTGGCACATGGTCATCCAAGGACAAGCCCACATTCCACACACAGAGCATCGGTGACTGCTGCCAATTGTTTTAGAGCAATTTCCATTGTCCTTGACCAGGCTGTGAAAGATGCAGCATCTGGAATGCCTCATGCTGCCTTTCCCTAATTTGCATACCGACTGTCAAAAAAGGAACACAATGTTGCCAGCCAATCAAGACAAAAAAAGCCACAAAACAGACAGAAGATATTAGAAACACCAATCAAGCAGAACACAGCAAACTCCAAGGCCAATAAACACAGACCAAGACTCCCAACCAATCAGGATGAAGAAAAAACCAGTCTGGCACAGCAGTAGGCTAGCCCCAAATTTAAAACTGAAATGGCTGTGAAAGTCTGACTCACAGCCGAACACAATAGAAGCCTGATGATGGCAGATGAGATTCTGCCGAAACGTTGCTACAACTTTAAAAGCACAACTATAATAACGTGGGAAAATACCCGAACAAAGCTGAATACCACACACACACACACACACACACACACACACACATATTCTAATTAGATTAATTTCTTATCAAAAGGTTTTATTTTAACAAAAGGACTTTATTATTTGTTGAGAGATCAAAGATGATATTGGGATGAAGAGATGTTTGATTAAAAAGTTAGAAAAGGTGATAATTTATTAAAAATCTTTGTACTTGGCTTGATGAAGGGGAAGTTGTTTAGTGATATTTATGTTTATACTTTTTCTTCCCTCTTTTTCTCTCTATACTTTTTCTTTTTTATATTTTTGTTAGTTTGCGTTAGCTTTTTTATCATAAAACTTCAATAAAAATTATAAGAAAAGAAAAAATATACATAGAAAATAGAAAACAGATTGCAAACAGAGACAAATTTGCCCAACTAAATTTTAGAGTAGAACAAAGAGACATGAGTTATAACTAAAGAAATTGAGGGTAACGAAGGGGAAAAAAAGAGATATTCAAGTTTTTAAAAAATAGGGAAGTATTTTTGCAAAGATGAGCACAGTTAAAGGCAAAAATATAATTTACAAAGAAGATTTGGCACAAATATTATCAGCAATGTCCAAAATGATCCCCCAATTGTTCATATGTACTAACGTTTAATTATTGAACTAGAATCACATTCTGGAAAATGACGTCAAATGATGGTAGAAATATTGTTAACAATATTTGGCATTGCCAAACTATTTAAAACTGCAACATTTTATAGTTACTCAAGATTTGTAAACAAGTATGGAAAATCCAGTAGAGGCAGGATTGGGATTCAAATGTTTAACAACCGGTTCTGTGGGTGTGGCTTAGGTGGTGGGTGTGACTGGGTGGACATGGCTTGCTGGTGATGTTATTGGCTGGGTGTGGCCAACTCAACATCCCTCAAATCGAGGCACGAATCTCCTCGCCTGGCCTCTCATGACTGTGGCGATGCTGCAACAGTTGTAACTGTGAAAAATGGTCATAAGTCACTTTTTTCACTGCCATTGTAACTTTGAATGGTCACTCCACTCCACAAGCAAAGTACCAGCAAAGGAGGGGAAAAAAACTCCAGAGAAATTCCTGAGACAGGAAGTCTAGTCCTGCCAAGAATGTAATAAGGGTTAACGGAGAGGCAGTTTCTGTAAGCAACACCAGAATGTTTCCTTCCTGTCTTCCTTACAGGATTAGGCCAGTAATTTCTTCTAACAACCGGTTCTCCAAACTGCTTAGAATGTTAACAACCGGTTCTAGCAAATAGGTGCAAACTGGTAGAATCCCATCCCTGAGTAGAGGTCAAGGAAGTGGAAAGTAACAATTTATATTCTAAATTTATATTTAAATGGCTACTGTTAAATTAAAGAATGCTTGAAAACTGAACAATTGCATTTAATTCACACATTAGTAAGTTAATTCTTTAAGATCATGCAATCCAGATTTCAACAATAACTGCCAGAAGTGCAACTTGGATTCAGAAGAGGAATCTGAGAACATCTAAGGCCACATTGGTAATATCCAAGGAATAATACAAAAGACAAGGGGTATTAAAAAAACTAAATACCTGTTTTTGTTTTACTAATTACTTTTGACTGTATCCAGGGGTGTGAAACTAGCAGCTCCCAGACTGGATGCATCATGTGCAGGCCACGCCTACCCCGGCTCTGCAAAAGCAAAAAACAGCACGATATATCACATGACCTGATCGAGTTTGACACCTGTGGTATAGACAACAAATTGGGAATAACTCTTCAAAATATGACCATGCAAACCATTTCTTTTGCCAACTGAAGAATTTGTAAGATTATTAGGAAGCAATAGTTAGAATGGAGCAAATGGCTCAATATGTTGAAAGGAGTACTAAAAGTTGCAGGCTGTCAGCATGTTTATTTAACTTATATGTAGAATATATCATAAGAAATATAAGATGAGAAGAAATAGAAAGTGCAGTTAGTATTACCGGGAAAAATATCAGTGAGCT
Organism: Notechis scutatus; assembly: GCF_049901735.1. Taxonomy (NCBI): domain Eukaryota; kingdom Metazoa; phylum Chordata; class Lepidosauria; order Squamata; family Elapidae; genus Notechis; species Notechis scutatus. The sequence continues at coordinate 166,749,745 of NC_142009.1, read as the reverse complement.
CACATATACTGGTGATATATCACAGTGGCTGGTCGTGTGGAAGATAAGGATTTTTTTGTTGAAGGGCAAAGAATACAATACAGAAGCTATATTGCTGCTAAACATATTTGTAAGATTACAGTATGTCAGTAAGCAATGCCAACCCAGTAGAAGTAGACAGAGAAGAAGGTGGAGTAATAATAGATTTTATTTTCCTAAATTCACAAGGTATTTTAAATCAGCAAATAGCATTCTGAACAACTGAAATATAAACAAGAAAAAAACGAACTTTTATTACTTGGATAAATAGTCAGAATGCTCAAGTGCACAGATAGCGCAAGAACAAAAATTGTATTGCCAAGGCTATGATTTTAACATAGGATTATGAAAACCAGATCATCAGAAAGGGTGATCAAGGAAGAATTGTCAGAGTTTGCAGCATATCCGACTAGCACACAAGTTAATAGTTCTGCAGGATTCATCCACATAAGAAAAACTTCTTTATATAACAATACCATACAGCAGAAGTCAGCATACAAAATCAGGAACACAGAAGCAATATTCATAGAAGCAATCATTACAGAGTAGTGAGATACAGAGGCCAGAGTTACAAAGGCCAAACCAAATCTTATATACAGTTCAGCAAGTCTAAGCCACGCCCTGACCCCAAACTGTCTCTTATGGCCCCATACAAACAAATATTATGTTTCAGTTTTCAAACATTCTCCATTGGCTGACCTGTTACCATGTCTATTCCAATTCATGAACTATACTGACAAGAATGAATGCCTTGTGATGCTAGAGAAAATTCTTGAGAATACCTTGTATCACAAAAACAATTAATTGAAAGCACTAATAATTAAGCTAATCTTGAGTACTTTGGAAAATATTTGAAAAAAACCCAAAAGCAATGGAAAAAAAGGCTGAAAGATAAGATAAAAAGAGGTTAAGAAAAGGCAGGTTTGCTAATACTATACTGATAACATAAACAGGAGCGTAGAAAAAGACCAAACAGCAGTTACTATACTGACAGATAGGTCTGGTAAATTGATGTTCACTGGATCACAAAAAGCTGGAACCAAAGGAACAGCAAATGATCCTTTTCAAAAATGTATTTTCAACAGACCAAATCAGCAAATAAAATTCTAAACAACTAAAATGTACATAAAAGCAGGATGATTGAAACATGTAGCACTAATATGACAAAACAATACAAGCTCTAATCTGAATGGTTGCTAAATAGCATATTAATTGATACTGCACTGGAATTGCTTTTAAACTCACAATACATGCATTTTTTTTTAATATCAAGTTCTCGCATCCTATTTCAATAGTGGTGGGGGGAGCATAAGAACTAGCCCACTTCAAATTAGGATTGCTTCCTCTGCTGCTTCTACAGACCTCTGCATGAAAATGCATGAAACAATAGCCTTCTCTAAGGCAGATTTTCTGCATCTCTTTGAACTAAAAAAGGCGCCCTGATGCAATTTTCCTTCCCATAGTTATTAAATATGTGCAAATTACTGTCTAGGAAGAAGCTGGCAATTTCATTTTAAAAAGGGGATTGTTTAGAAATCAATTTAAAAAACTGTCTGTAACCAGAAAGAGGTGTTTTGGTTTTTTTTTTGTTCTCTCTGCAGGTGTAAGCTCATTTTTAGTCATTTTTGATAGCAGTCTTTCCTATCTAGGTTCTTAAAAATGATCGCCAGGAACCTTTGCTTGGAACCAGTATGGGGAATCTCATTACTGGATTGGCAGCTGGGGCAATATCCTACAAAATGGCCATGGCAAACAGGTATGAGACATATATGTGCACAACTTCAGGAACCAAGAGACAGGAATGTCTTTAATGATCATCCAGTACCAATCTTTTTGAGAGAAACTCAGCCAAAGTATTCCATATTTACTAAAAAGCAATTTATGTACCTTATGAGAATCACATCTTTCGCTACTTACTGTACATTCAGTTTTTTTCAAAGCTGGTATCTGGTCTAAACTTGCTATTCTTTTATGCTACAGGTAGTCCTCAATTAACAATTGTAATTGGGAATGTGAATTCCATAATTAAGTGAGGCAGTTGTAAGACTTGATGTCACATGATTGTGCTTCCAGTTGTAGTTGTTAAGTGAAGTTGCCTTTTGTGACTTCTCCATTGACTTGTGGGGACCCTGAGAAAAGTTATAAACATTGACTGTGGGATGCTGTAACTATCATAATTGCGAGCTGGTTTCCAAGTGCCTGAATTGCAATCATGCAATGACTGCAACCTAAGAACCCACTGTAAGCCTTCTCATTCAACACCATTGTAACTTCGGATAGTTGCTGAGCAAGAGGTTGTTAAATGAGGACAATGTTTTACTGGCCAGACAGAAGCTCCTGAAACTCTCTTGTCAAACTCTCTCCCTGTAGTAAGAGTAGAGTGGACAGACCTGCTGGAGGACAGAACTAGTAGTATATGATAGCTCTATAGAGGCAGAACAAGGGTTTCAAGAGCACTTAAAAATTGCAGAGTTTGAACACTTTTTCTTTTATAATATAGGTTTTACTCAGTGTTGTTTTTTACTACCGGTTCTGTGGGCATGGCTTGTTTGGTGGGCTTGGCTTGGTGGTCATGTGACTGGGTGGGCGTGGCCAACTTGGCAAGATGGTGCGGCACTTTGCTGCGAGCGACATCGAGTTGGCCATGCCCTCAGTCACATGACCGATGTTGCAGAGACAGGGTGATTTCCTATGTACCTTCCCCCCCTCATCTGCCCATGGGCTAACAAAAAAAAAGCCCAACTAAAGATCACGACTGCCTGCCAAGTCTGCCTGCTGAATGGGTTTTGTTTTGGGGTGGTTTTTGTTTTGTTTTTTTGCCAGAAGCCCCTCTGAGATAAATTTGCAATGCCAAATCTTACTGTACCTCATTGTTGCAGTGCTGCCTATTGCTGCTGCAGCCATCTGCAAGAGCAAAAGTAGCAGCAGCAGGGGCGACAGGGGCGTGTGATGGGTCCCTCCACGGTCTGGGTGACAGCCAGGGCTTTGGCACCTCCTCTTTTCCTCAGAGGCGTGGTGTCTGCCTCCTTTCATACTCCTTGTGGAGGGACACACATGCCCATCACCCCCGCTGCCACTACACTTCCTCTTGGTTCTTGGCTTCTTCCATGGAGGTGCTCTTGAAGTCGACCTTTAGGTGATCCTGGAACATCTGCCCGCCTGCCCAGTGCCCATCTTCCCAGAGCACGCTTTCTTCCTTCTCCTGGTAGATACGCTTCTTCCAGCTCAGCTCAGCCCAGCCAGCCAGCAGGTGGCCACATGTCCCAGGGCTTCTCGCCCCACTTGTCACGAGATGCCTGCAGCTGCTGCGTGCTTTTTTCAGTGCAGCTGCAGTCTAGCAGCCACACCAAAAAAAGCATGCCCTGTTCTATATGCCGGGCCAGGCAAGTCTGAGCAGCCAATGCATAGAACAGGGTGGCACCAGACCATTGGAGAAGCGGAGCGAAGCCAGAGATCAGTAGCTGCCTCTTTCGCAGCGCAAAACTCTCCCCTAATTGGCTGGCTGGTCTCCTCTTTCTCTGCCTGTTTATCTTGTATGGCCGAGGGGGAGGAGACCAGCCGGCCAAAGGGGCAGCTGCTGGAGGTGATTCTTTTTCGGTTTCCAGCGTCCTCTTTCGGGCAAAAATCCTCCCCCAACCGGCCAGTTGGTCTACTCCTCCTCGGCCATACAGAACAAATAGGCAGAGAAGGAGATCAGCCAGCCGATTCGGGGAGGATTTCTTCACTGCGAAAAAGGTGGCTACTGATCTCTGGCTTCACTCCGTTTCTCCAGCAGTCCAGCGCCACCCTGTTCTATGCGCCGGTTGCTTTAACTTGCTGGGTCCGGCACGTGAAACAGGGTGTGCTTTTTTTCTGTGCGGCTGCTGGACTGCAGCATCTCACGACAAGGGGGGCGAGAAGCCTCGGGACATCTGCCCACCCACCTGCTGGCTGGCCGGGCTGGGCTGGAAAAGGCGCATCTGCTGGGAGAAGGAAGAAAACATGCTCCGGGCAGGCAGGCAGGTGAGCAGATGGCCCGGGGCTGCTACACGTGTGCACTGCATGTTTAGCGGCTGCACACATAGTGCGCATGTGCAGCAGACCTGAGACATCCGCCTGAGCTGCGCCACGGCCGCCACGTGGTAGGGAAAGCCAGGAGAGCGATCGGGGCAAGTGATTGATCAGGCAACCAGGTGACCGGGTTGGGGGCGTGGCCAGCCAGGGGTTACCACCGGCCTGAACCAGTGTGAACTGGTTGAATACCACCTCTGGGTTTTACTTAGCGACAAATCCAATTTACCAAAAATCTACACCCATTTTAGTCAGTAACTTCTACCCTGTAGCATTTGCAATTACCTTTTCCCATTCAGTGCAGTAGCCATAGCAATAATTGGCCCCTTCACTGCCAAAAAGCAAATAATCATGTAACAGACATCTAGTGAAGAAGTTGCTATGATTTCAGAAGCTCATCTCATGGATCTTGTGTAGTTTCCTTCTGTTATATACTGAAATCTGGGTTATTTAAAAGTTATCATAGTTAATTGTGTTGGCCTTTGAGGAAAAAAGTAATAAAGATTACAAAGACAGTGAATGACCAGAATATAATTTGGAGAAATAATTTTATTTTATATTTAACATTTTTCCTGGAGAGCAGTAGCAAACAGTAGAATTTTTGGCCTTTAAATATGATTAAATGTACTGCTCTGCTGCAGAAAGACATTTCCACATATTTATTCTACAATACTATTTCTCATTCAATTTATTGAAATTAAAATTCCTTTCAACAATGTATTTCAAAAGAAAACATGGAAAAATTCTCAAGATGTGAAGCGTGGTGTTCTTGCCCTTTGGTTAACAAAGTCACCACAAGAATCAGGTGCTCTCCTGTTTCTCAGTGAGCAGCCATTTCTGTAGGGTTATGCAACTTCCCATTCTTGGAAGGGAAAATGTCATCAAGGAGCTTTTTGACAGGTTGCTTAGTAGGAGAGCCAGTTGGCCTAGTGGTTATGGCATCACGTTAGAGGTTAGGCAGTTGTTAGTTCTACTCATCTTAGGCCCAAAGCTAGTGGGCGTCTTTGGGCCAGTCATTCTCTATCAGCCCTAGGAAGCAGGCAAGGGCAAGCCACCTCTGAAAATCTTGTCAAGAAAACTTCAGGGGCTATCCAGGTAGTTAGCAGTCACCAGGAGTCAACAATGATTCAAAAGAACCCCCCTCCCCCAAAGTGTGAGAAACAGGAATGCTTCAGAATAATGGTAACAATGTGATTTACCATTTATGTAATCTCATCTTCTTTCACTTCCTCCAATGAAATAACCTCAAAAACAGCGCTCAAAAGAAATGTGAATGAAATTCTCAAGCAACTTGAGAATAAAGTAATAAAACAAGCTCTTTCACAAAGGAAAATTGCAAAGCAAACTTTGACAGAATGTCAGTTAACTCTGGTCATCTTCCCTTGCCTTTCGCTCCCCATGTGTGATTTCCTTAACAAACCATCCTTTCTCTCCCTGATTCTTCAGAGGACAGAATCAGCCAGTTGTGAATCTGTTAAATGGACAAGCTTTCATTACTGCTCAGAATCATGGATATGCAATTGATGGCAACTCTCTCCCTTCAGGATGGAAGCCTCTGTTTGTGAATGCAAATGATCAAACCAATGAGGTAAGACTTCTTTCTCTGGGTATCTGATGTCTGCTCATCAAAGAACAGGCTGGCATCAGTATTGCTTGGATTATCAATCCCATGAATTCTTAAAGATTCTTTGCCCACTTCTCAATGAAATATTTATCTTTGGTAAATTACTGGAAATTTTATACTGGAATTATATAGAGAATACAAGGCAATACTTTTATAGGGACCAGTCAAAAATCCAAAATGGCATCTAGTCATATGATTTCCTATTCATCTGCATGTATGTTGGAAAGGGAAAGGGAGAGAGAGGAGAAAATGCTTCTGGACATGGTGGTCATTCCTCTGTAGTTAGCAAAACCCTTCAGTTGAAATAGGGGCATTTTACAGACAGAGCATGCTTGATAGAAACTGAAGTTGCGGCAAGGCACGAGGAAAGAAAGATGAAGTTATTTCTGTTTCTTTGAAAGTTATTCAGAAGTGCAATTTGCATTCATTGGAACTCAGAGGCCTTTTCTGGAAAAAAGCTGGTAGTATTTCTCTTAGTAAACCAGGGTTTATTTTTAGATTCTGGACCCAATAGACAGAGGTGATTGTCCTATAATAGAAGTAGGATTGGGTAATATTTCTGTTAGGGTTGTATGAATGACAGATTCAAAACTTATGCAAAACTCAGTAAATCTTACAGATGCTGTGGTGTTCATTTCAGGGATGAATCTACTGTAAATGTTCACTAGAGTTGCTCATCTGTTTCCTAGACCAATTTGAAGATGTAATACATTTCAGTTCTACCTCTAAACTGTATCAAATGCTTAGTCTTGACTGTATATTGCTAACAAGAGTATTTTACAATTATTTTTGTTGTCAGGAAGAAGACTAACATTATTACTTATTTTTTATATTGTAGGGAATTATGCATGAAAACAAGCCAATTTTTACGGTGCAGTTCTATCCAGAAGGCAATCCAGGACCAACTGACACTGAGGTATTTGATGGGGTGATTAGGAGAAAATAATACAATGATCAAACATCAGAACCTTATTCCACAACAATGCCTCCCATCTGAAACCAGAGGTTGCATATTGTGTACATTCAGCTTTGTTCAGAATTAAGACTGGACAAGGTCATGCTTAATGCCTGAGCAAAGCTGGTTCAAAACATTTTGCATAGCATCCTTCTTTAACATCAGAACGTAGATATATACATATTAAAAAAAACCAGGTAGCAACATTCTATTACTGACATTGAAACATTTCTGCTGCATAGATTACTGCAATGTGCTCTGCTTGGGGTTGCCCTTGAAGACCAGTTTGACAATCCAACTTTTCAAAAGTACAGCAGTGTGAGCAGTGATGGGCATACCTTGATATTTTGTGAATTACACAGGTTGCTATTTTGCTTCTGGGTGTGATTCAAGCTGCTGGCTTGAATAAGCTCTACATGGCATTTGGTCTGGTTGCTTAAGGGACCACCTGCCTCCTATACAGAATCTGCCTGGTTGAATCAATCTAGCAGGGTTGGCACACTATGGGTTCCTTCAATTAAACAATATCATCTCTCAGAGCCCTGGAATTATGCCTTCTCTGTCCAATTAAAATAGCATTAGGATCTCTGTGTTCCACTTTTCTGTGACAAACATTCAATCAATTTTATGGTTGCAATGTTTTGCTGGTGTTGGCTTATCATATGCACAGTCTAATTAAAAGAGTCCTTTTTTTCTGGAGCATGAATTTCATTGGCAATTCTTCATTACTAGACACATGACCATGGTCATCTTTAAAAAGTGTATGCAGATTTATATTCTTCCAGATACTTGAGACATACTTTTCTGAAATCAGAAGACTATCAATCTTGTTCATATAATCTGAGTGGCTTTTCCAAATTCCCTTGGCTTTATCTAAATGCCTTAAATTTACAAAAATTGAGTTACTGCCAGGTAGATCATCCTCACTACTCTCCCCCACCCACCCAGTTCCAAGCTGTTTGTTCTTGTTCTGATTATGACAAAATGAGGAATGAGGCATTTGAAAGTTTATCTTAGAATAGGCAACCACGTCCAGATTAAGAAATGTGGAAAAAAGTGTTCCAAAAGGTCTCCCTCTTAATTAACCCACTTTAACTAAGAATGGAAATGTACTCTGACATTTTTTCAGGTTTCTATATTCACCCCAGCCTAGCAGTAAAGATATTGTCCTGAAATCTGGTCATCCTTGCTTCATTGGACTTGCCAGCTACATGTAATTTGACACTGAATGTCTCTTTTTTCTGGGTCTAAGGCAATTTTTTGAGACTTCAGGAGAATTTTCCACTTGATTGACAAGAAGGATGACCATGAAGTATTAGTATCACTCTATAAAACCTTAGTAAGACCACATCTGGAATACTGCATCCAGTTTTGGTCACAACATTACCAAAAAGATGTTGAGACTTTGGACAAAGTGCAGAGAAGAGCAACTCGGATGATTAAAGACTGGAAACTAACAAATACGAAGAACAGTTGCAGAAACTGGCTATGGCTAGTCTAGAGAAAAGAGGGACTAGACATGATAGCAGTATTCCAGTGTTTGAGGGGCTGCCATAAAGAAGAGAGGTCAACTTCTTTTCCAAAGCACCAAAAGGCAAGATGAGAAACAATGGATAAAAACTAATCAAGGAGAGAAGCAACCTGGAATTAAGGAGAAACTTCCAAATAGTGAGGACAATTAACCAGCGGAACACCTTTTCTTCAGAAGTTTGTAGGTGTTTTGTCACTGGGGATTTTAAAGAAGAGACTGGACAGTCACTTGTCTCAAATTGTATAGGGTCTCCTGCTTGAGCAGGGGGTTGGACTTGAAGATCTCCAAGCTCCTTTCAGCTCTATTCTGACTGATTGATTGAAGGAGAATTCTGGCCTTAACTTTCCCAGTCCTGCAGTAGTTTGCTTGATAACAAGCTATTTACATGATTGCAAATGACCAGCAAAGACAGGCCTATAACAGGAAGCAGAGCAGTAGACATTGGAGGAAAACCAGCAGCAGAGAGAATGGAAAGAATTGGGTTTATTTTTACTACCTCAGGCAAACATACACAGCAGCAAGAGATAGGAGCATTTCAAAAATATAGCACAAATACCAAAATGGTTAGGAATTGCAAAGGTTTGATCAAATAACAGGACAAGGGACCAGGGGTGGGATTCTACCAGTTCTGTCCACCTCTGTAGAACCGGTAGCTCTGAAGAGCAGCAGACAGAGAGCATACATAGAACCGGTTCTATGTCTGCTGATGTTTTGGCCCACCCACCCTCCCGTGCTCTTACCTGACCTTTATTTCCTGCTTTTTCAACCGTAGCTGCTTTGCGCGACACAGCTGCGGTTGAAAAAACAGGGGGAAAAATGCTTTTTCAACCACTGCGCAGCTGTGCGCAGTGCTGCTCAGCTGTCCAGGCAGCTAGCTGACAACAATATACACACATGTGCGCGCAAAGCGCAAAATCGCAGCTAGCTGACAACAATATACACACATGTGCGCGCAAAACGCAAAATCACCAAACCAGTAGTTACACTGGTCAGATCCCACCCCTGCAAGGGACTACTAAGAACATGGCAACAACTGTGAAGCAACCAGCAGCTGGACCAGAAGAATTATTTATAGCAACCAGCAGCTGTAAGAGAGGGTGTAAATATTCCATATTGAGCCTGTTCCCAGCCCACAATGGAGAACTATCAATTCTCATATGAACAGTAGCTCATATGTTCTTCTCCCAGAACCTGACCTTTCTGATTCTATGTTTCTCCCAAGATTTGGATTCAGATCAGAATCTGGTCACTTGACCTGGCAAGGCAGGAATTAGTTTTACAGTATCAGGGCTACTAGAGCTCATATCTCCTGATGAACTTGCTTCCTCCTCAGGTATTACCCAGTTATACCTAAAGAAGGATCTTAAGCCAGGGGCAAGACACAAGTGGAAACTTTACTGATTCCCATTTTTCAGAGTCATTAGCTTTATTTCCCAATCTTCTCTTATTCCAATCCTTATTTTTCTTTATAAAACTTTGTGTTATTATTTAAGTTTTTGGAGCACAGCACTATTGGTGGTTTAAGCCATGGGTGTCAAATTCACATCATCACGTAACATATTGGGACTTCCCCCCCCCCACTTTGTTAAACTGGGCAGGGACGTGGCCAGCACGTGATGCATCCGGCCTATGGGCTTAGTTGTTGCTAAGATTTTAGTTCTATGTAATACTTTATATTAAACTCTACAGTTCAATTTGTATAGGTAGAATGGGGTCCCAATTACTGATCTTTGTGAAAGAAACGCAGTATATTTCTTACTGTCTTTCTTTCCCCTTGAAAAGACCTATTACTTTTCAAATGCATTTTGAATACCTTTTCCTTATTGAAGTTGTAGAATTATGTAAATGAATTCACATGCACATTTTCTTGTTCTCATATTTGAAATGAAGCTTAATCCCCTGCCTGTGATTTGTCCTGGTAATCCCACGAGCAATATGTTGAGTAATTTGGTGAGTGTAATAAGAAAACAGCTTCAGAATGTACAAGAAAGGTAAAAAAGGGACCTAATAGTGTTCATTGGAGTTATTGTATTCAAAAGACATTTTAGAAAAAAGATCATTTTAATTGGTTACTGACTTTCTTGCTTTACTGAAAAAAATATTGAAATTTATCAAAGACAAGGAATAAATGTGCTCAATGGAACAGAAAAAAAACCTTTATAAATGTTGAGTTATTCCTTCAGTCTGAATTTATGTAAGACTGAAACTTTATATGGGGAGGGCAGGTAGATGCAGCTGTCCAACTACAAGGGAGGAAGAACAATGTGTTTAAGGAAGCATAAGTAACATTTCCCCTCATCTACCACTCTTCTCTGCAACCCTCAAACTCAACCGTTTCCTCCAGATTTAGAAATGAGAATTAGACATACTTTCTTATTGATGTGATTGTTACCAAGCTAAGAGGAACAGGCAAGAGAGAGTAAAGAACCCAACAAGGAAGTAGACCTGGAAAAGTTGGGAAGCATCTCTGACCACCTGGACATTCAGATAGAAGAAAAGAAGTGAGAAAGTTATCTCCTGAAACGAACACAGAAGATAAAAGATTTAACAGATTTAACAGATAATCAGAGTCGGAAGGGACCTTGTAGGTCATCTAGATCTTGAATTCTTAAGGCTAGCTGAAGCCATCTGCCTTAGAAGACCTATGGAAAATTACTTCCTAAAACAAAATGGAATGGCAACAGAGGAATGACACATACAGGATATATTCAATTCTCCCAAATGAAGAAAACCTACCTTCAAAACAAAATATATAGACCCAATCACCACTTTGTGCAAGATGCTCATGAAAAGGAACTCGGTGAACTAAAATACTGTTCACTAATAGAGATTCTGGCAGATGCATTCACTAAACCTTTACTCCAAGATTGGTATGTCATCTCTCAATAAATTATGAGAATTGTGTTTGGTGTATGAGTCAGTGAGAAGAGATATTAGAGGCCCAAATCCAGGGATACCAAATTTTCAGTGCACTTTATGATCTACTGGCCATAGGCAGGATATAGGCAGGATATAGGTAGCTTCCACTTTATCTATCCCTGTAATACGTCTCTTTTAAAATTAACACTATTTCTATCATAAAACATGCTTTACTAATTCTTGGTCAGATACTATTTTCATCCTCAAGAAACTCACTACACAGAGGACTTTAACCTGCAAGAATGAAGTGAATAAATAATGCAGTAAATTCAAGCCTGGGAAATACAGCTAGGGGAAATTTCACAAGATTCGTAATGGACAACGACATTTCTTATTTAGTTTAAACTTCTGAGACAGATTGTTATTATACCTTTGAAATAGACAAAGAAATTAAAGATTTGCTTCATGATATGAGCAAGCCAATGTTATTGGCCAATAAAATCCCACACAATTGAAATCCACATTTATATGAGACTGTCGTAAATCAGCAGTTGAAGATCCTAAATGGCATTTCGATTTTCATGCATTAAATTTCTTAGAACCTTGGTTGTTTTGCTTGCTTGGGATACAATGCAAAGAATTTATCTATTAATTAACTGTTAATTAAAGTAATTAGGTTCACAACCTAATTATCAAGAGAATGCTAATGATACTAAATAGCAAATTCTGGAGGGATAATTTTGCTGGCTTGTTAGGTTATTGTAGTAAAAACATTCAAACCCACATAACAATTTATGTGAAGTGCTTCTTTATGTATATTCATTTGGGGAAAAAATTCAGCATCTGACTTTTTGTCAAACTGCTTGCTCTGATGTCCCAAACTGACCAGAACTGAGGAAGTTTTTTGGATGAGAAGCGAAACGTCCTCTAGGAAAAACAAAGAAAGTCCAGTTGCCTTTTGAAAAAGCCACTTTGGGCTTTTTCATGTCCTTGATGACCGAGAATCTCCATATACATTTGTTTGCTTTTATGTTAAAATACTTGGGAAAAAATTAGTTAGGATAAGTAATCTGAAGTCAGATTGTACATGTGGAAGAAGATGATTGTGAAATAATAGAGGTTAAATGTAATGGACCGAAATTGTGCCTCCTGAATGTCTTGTGTGGGTATGTTTTTGTTTTTTGTTTTATAATTCTTTTCCCAACCCTTTGGTAATTTAAATGAGCCCTGGACCTAGATCATCTCTCAAGAACAGGGCTGAACCATACATTGAAATGGGCAAAGAAAAAAACCCATAAGATTTAGGAGAATTGCATAACTTAAGCATGTTTTATCAGTCAGAAACATCTTTAAAGGAGGTTATATTTAGGATTGTTTTAGATCTGTGGATCCACAGTATAGCCAATAATAATTTGTCCTCCTTTACCACACAATTTAAATAGTTCTTTTTCTCCTTGTGTAAAGGGTCACACTTCATGCAACATGAGAAATACACACTAGTTGAAGTATCAGTGATAATTCTAGAATTCTATTCAAATGGGATGAATAATCAACATGGGTTTTTTCTGAGACTGCTATACTTTATTGTTTATTTTTCTAGTTCATATTTGATTCGTTTATCTCACTCATCAAGAGGGGAAAAGGTACAAGCATTCCTTCAGTGCTGCCCAAAACCACAGCTGCAACTTCAAGAGTTGAGGTCTGTATATTACAGTGCTTTATTTTATCTTTACCTGAAATATTAGCCATATTGATTATTGCTGTTATTATATGAGCTGGGTAGAAAAATTACTAGTAATCTGCATAACCAAAATTCCTTGCTAAAATTGTCTTGATTTTGTTACACATGAAACTTACATTAACACTAGTTTTGCTCCAAATGATTATTAATATGATGGAGTTTGGAATGCATCCTTTTAGTACATAAAGGAGATTTTTTATTGGTTTATAATCTATTAGACCTTCATGACTTAGGACACGTCTTCTTGAGATTTAATCTGAGCCACTGTTCATCATGGTTCTGTTTTAAAACTTGCCTTAAATGGGAAGAATTGTCTACTAGTCACAATAAGATTTTTGCTTATATTCCAGAATGCAGCAATCAGCCTCTTCTGAGCTCATGGAAAAAGAGTTTCCAGACTAAAGAGTTCATTTCCACCATTGTGGAGACATTCTGATTTAACACATTTTATTTGTTATTCCATTTTATCTCCCCATCCCATTTGTACCACAGACTTAACCATGCTGCAATCTAGCAGTCTGGCATGAGAATCATAAAGTCTAACTTTCCAGCCCCTTAAACATAGACTGTGTTCCTTTGAACAAAGTTCAAATTCATGGTTGGCATCCATCAGTGTTGTTGTAGCTTAGGGTTGAACTGTGAAATCCTTGGTCCTGTCTGAGTTTAGTAGTTCATATGCAGATATTTTGTCACTAGGTAGCATCTTCAGTGGAAGGCTTCAGGTGGAAGGCTTTAGGCACTGAAGATGTTACCTAGTTAGGTAATGAAATGTCTGCAAGCAAGCTCAGACATGAAACAAAATTAGTGATTTGAGGCTGGAATATTTTGAGATTAAAACATTTTGCATACTCATATTGGATATGTTCCCAGTAAACTGATTTTCACTATAGGAGGTTAATTCTGGATTTTGTCAAGGGAAGTGACAAACAATGATTTTTATGATTGACAGACACCATAAGGGATGTTTGCAAGCTTACTATCTGGCTGAATGTGCAGCTTTGCAAATACTTATTTTTCAACTTAAGAACTTTCTTATAATTTGTTGTTAGTTTAAGCAATGCACCATGCTAGGCTATGCTTTGTGGGGAGGAGAGCAGGGACAGCCCCATCCACTCTAATGAAGCGATCTAAATAACAAGAAGGATTAGTTTGTAGGGAGCTTTCCATCGAAAAGGTACACTGTGTAGCTTTTCTAGATCACTTGAGATTAGACCTTCAAGCAGGGGTGGGATTCAAATTTCTTAACCAGTTCTGTGGGCATGGCCTAATTTGTGGGTGTGGCTTGGTGGTCATGTGACTGGCTGGGTGTGGCTTGTATGTAAATATTGTAAATATATATGTAAAGATTGAATTTTTTATTTAAAAAAAGAGCAACTTTTACCCCAAAGCAGACAAAGGAGGCAGGCAGATTGAGCTGCTTGCAGAATCACAGCTTCACTCCTAGATCTACCTTTCTGCAATCTGCTGCCTGAGTCTCCACTGAAAAATAGAAGCTTCAATCCTAAGGAAGGTTCAGCTCTGCTCTCAGGCCTCTTCTCCCCCCCAACCCCCGAATATCACCCCTGACTGGGCCTCAGGGAAGCCTCATGGATGGAGTTGGTGGGGGAGGGGAGGAGCCAGCCAGTGGTGTGATTTGCCGGTTCTCCAAACTGCACAGAATCGTAACAACCAGTTCTATAGAACTGGTCCGAACTGGTAGAATCCCACCCCTGCCTTCAAGTATTCCCAGCTCTCTAGCTACCCATAGTAGTTACTAATATTTGAAATGCTTGAAAATTAATGTCCTTCTCATTGCAGTTACATAATCAACAGGAACAGAGTCAAAGGGGATGCATCAATTATTCCTGTTAGAAAGAAAGAAGTTAGGACACAGCTTAAAAAGACTGAGAATATATGTGCTAATATAACCCCAAAACATTGACTGAGATAGAAATTGAATGAATGGATGAATGAATGAATGAAAAACTGATTTTGCTGATTATTTTAAGGTTTCCAAAGTCCTCATCCTAGGATCTGGTGGTTTGTCTATTGGTCAAGCAGGAGAATTTGATTATTCTGGCTCCCAGGCTGTGAAAGCCATGAAGGTAAGAATAAGGACACTGAAATGCTGGCATGTGCCATAGCCATTCCTACTCTTTCAAACAGGAAGATTTTTTTTCTGCTTTTATAAAATATTTTACACAATATAGAAACATGACATAACTGTCTCTATTATTCACTGAGAATGAACTCTGTCCCCTGAACTTCTAAGTGGGCTCCATTATTAATAAGCATGCAATGAAATAATTCACATAAATGTTTTAAAGTGGTTTGCTATAAATGGTAAAGATGGTGATTGATTGTGAACAAATACAGATAGCAAGTTCAGCTTGCTATCTGTTACTCTGTTCTGAGGATAGAAATGCGAAGAATATTTTAAATGATGTGGCAACTGACACGTAACAGATCTCTGGATTAAGCAGAGCACAAATCACTATGTAGGCTAAGTTTACTGAGATGTTCAGGGTTTATGTATGCTATTACTATACAATAAACATCCAGCAATTTTGGTAATGCAGCAAAAATAAAGTATTTTTGCTGCATTACCAGTACTATCTGCAACTTTGTATGAGACCCATATTTGCAGAAGCAAGTAACAGACTTTGAAAGCCTTGAATTATTTATGAAATATGATATCTTACAGGAAATAGTTTTATAAATGGGGTAATAATTAGGTTTCTCAGTGGACATGCAGTTAGGGATAAAGAAATCTTTTACCAGTGTTCATGTTTGGATTTTTGCATAATATCTTTCTAATAGAGAGATTAAAATTATAATAGCACAGTATGAGGTATGGATTACAAAATGTGATTTCATTTTTTATTTTTATGTTTTTGAGAGAGAAAGAGTGAGTGTGTGTGTGAGAGAGAGAGAGAGAGAGGGAGAGGGAGGGAGGGAGGGAGGGAGAGAGAGAGAAAGAGAGAGTGCCCATTGGATTTCTGGTTGCAAAGAGCAATTCTCCCTTCTGAGAAAATGTGCATGATGCAATATTTTTCATTTCTAATTATTTAATATGAAAGACTTTTGGGGTGTTTAATCTATTGAATCCAACGCCATTTAAAGAAGTTTAATATTGTTTAGATATTTTTCTGTTACATTTTGTGATGTAACAAGTGAGTTAAAGGTGTTTTTTTATGGGATGTGTGACAAGGGAACTTAGATTATAATATTCAGTCACAAAAAGTTCTTTTTACTTCAGTCCTTTCTACTAATGGTCTGCATGGGGTACATTTTTTCCCCAGTTTCAGGAAAACATGTTCATAATTATGAAGGTTGGGAAGCTCTGAATTCTCTAGGCCAAAGTTTCAATGTCTGATTAAGGTTATGCTTGGCTGATTCAGCAAAAACATTAATAAGACCCTAAAATTGGCAAAGTGACTGATAGAATTAAAGATAGCATATGGGAAAGGACCATTTCACTGAGGATATGCTATCTGAAGATAGCAAATCGGAAGGGGAAAATGTATTTTCTTAATAACAAAAATAATCTTACTTTCCTCTATTTTCTTGCTTTCTATTTTATAGTTAAAAAATATTCTGTTTTCCATTAATCTTGATAGCTTGACCTCTTTCTCACTACCAATTAGCTGTCCAAATTTGCTGCTAAATCAGCCTTTCTAGAAATGACACTTATTCTTGACGTCCTTGCCTTTGGCAGCATGATTTGCACCAGTAATGTAGTCAAGACTGTTTTCATGATAGAGCAATGATAACTGTACCTAAGTACAGCTGCCATTGCAGACCTTTCTCTGAATTATTTTAATTGTTTAATAGGGCAACTACACAAAACTTATGAAATGATGTGACTGCTTTAAGGAGATGCAGCCAGCTGCTAGTTGAGCACTCTCAAGTACAGCTGGTTTATTATTTATTTTTAAGCTTACTTTATAACTTTAGATTTACTTATGTAAATTCATTTTGTTTTGTTTTTCTAGGAAGAAAATGTGAAAACTGTTCTGATGAACCCCAACATTGCATCAGTTCAGACAAATGAAGTTGGCTTAAAGCAGGCTGACACTGTTTATTTCCTTCCAATCACCCCACATTTTGTTACAGAAGTCATCAAAACAGAACGACCAGATGGATTAATTCTTGGCATGGGTGGGCAAACTGCTCTGAACTGTGGTAAGTTATGGGATTTCTCTAATGCAGCTGAGAAATTCCTATGCAGGCATTTCTCAACTTATAACCATTTATTTACCAACTGTTCAAAGTTACAACAGTACTGAAAAAACTGACTTATGACTAGCCCTTGCCCTTAAGACCATTACAACTGGAACTGTGATCAAATTCTGGGTGTTGGGAACTGGCATGTATTTGCAATTTTTGCAGAATTGTTATGTATAGGGTCATATAGGGCCAGTTGACATGAATGCGCACCAGTTCTATTCTGGTGTAAGAAAAATGGGAATTAGTTATTTCTACAGTTTTTGTGTTATTCCATTTCCAGAGACTCTGATCAACATATAATATTGATTGAAAATAAAAAAACAAATATGATAATATGATCTTACTCATCCCCAAATGCCTTTCTGAACTTTTTACATCATTCCAAAAATGTAGGGTAATGTGATCACCATTTGCAACCTTCCCAGCCAGTTGTTGACAAGCAAAGTCAATGGGGGAAGCCAGATTCATTTAGGGACTGCAGTGATTTGTATAACAACCACTAGCAATACAAATTCTGGTCTCATTATGAACATAAGATGAGGACTTCCTGTATCTGTGAGAAAAGGCAACGTAGACTAAATGCAAAACATGAGAAAGGAAGCATTTCAAAGAGACTCTGTCTTAATTAAGTGACTGGGAATTCAACTCTTTCTGGAATCCATATTTGTTTCTTTGGTTTGCCAGTTGTGTGGGCTTGACAGGTTCCACCATTAAAGGAATGCCACCTCTAGGGACTCCCGGCTTGAGCCTTCTCAGGGACTTTCCCTCCCGATTCAGCTTACTCTCAAATATCTTGACCACCCCCTCCTTGCTACATTTTTAGAGTGATATAAAAATGTGGTTGTTCAGAAAGGCATTTGGGGATGAGTAAGATCATACTATCTGGAAAGGTGCATTAGTTATAATTTCATTATTTGTTTATAATTTTCATATTTGTTTTTAATTCTCTGGAAATAGAACGGCACATAAATTGTAGAAATAACTCCCACTTTTCTTACACCAGAATGGAATTGATGCACATTCATGCCAGCTGTCCCTATATGACCCTATATGTAACATGATGGCCTGCCTTCACTTCCCCATCATAGCTAAAGAATCAGTTGCTAAGGAGAAAAGATTTCTGAACATTTGTGAATGCTAATTGTTCCAATTCATTCTGTGTACAGGAGTGGAGCTGTTTAAAAGTGGCATTCTGCAGGAATATGGAGTAAAGGTCCTTGGAACATCAGTTGAATCTATCATGGCTACTGAGGACAGGCAGATGTTTTCAGACAAACTGAATGAAATTAATGAGAAGATTGCTCCTAGCTATGCTGTAGAATCGGTAAATCAAATTTCAAATAATAAATATGGTGATACTTTGAAATGGCTGAACTGGTGGTGTGTCTAAGTGTGGAGGCCATGTCATCCTCACTGTGGGGACAGGATTTATTTCTCATTTCTCATTGCGCTGAATGTATTTTCACTCACAAATGTATACGAAGAAGGCAGGAATAAAGCATATTCCAGTGAAGGGAATATATGCCATCCCATTTGCAGGCAAGTCTAGGGTATATTTTGAAAGTTCCCCCTTCTAGTCTATCATTTGTCCCACTGTCTTTGCATGAATAGTGGCTGCTGCAGCAAACTTTGTCTCTCCAAAGACCTTGTAAGTTGAAAGGTAAAGGTATCACCATGCCATACATCCTAGTCTCTGACTCCATTCATGGAGGGTGCCATTTTTTCATAGTCCTTCATCACAGGTAGATCTACTCAGTTCTGGAGAGGAGCAGGGAAGAGGCACCCCCTTCTCTCCTTCATGACCCCAACTCAGTTCTGTTGATGGTAGAGCCATATAACTTGATTGAGTGTTTGCAGCACATTAAATACAGAGAAACTTTAGAGGTTAGATCCATTCTGACATTTTACTTGAGGGTAATTTTTTTGAGCAAATAACTGCCATTTTTAATATTATCTAAATGCTAACGATTTAATAGTTAACTCAGAATGGGTTTTGTCCTATTAAAATCTATAGATTATAAAGTAATGAATGACTCCTAATAATCAATATTCATAGAGTATGAATTGCAAATTTATTTCCTCTTCCTCCTCCTCCTCCTCCTCCTCCTCCTCCTCCTCCTCCTCCTCCTCCTCCTCCTCCTCCTCCTCCTCCTCCTCCTCCTCCTCCTCCTCCTCCTCCTCCTCCTTTGCTTCATAATCAAAACTGATTATATATCTAGGGCTACATAAGTTCTCACATTAATTGAGTTAATCTTTTTATTTTATATTGGTGTGACAGGGGTTGCCAACCTTTTGGACTCATAATTTTGGACTCATAATTTTGGACTCATAATTTTGGATTCATAATTTTAAATCCCGTGGACCACTAATATGAATTTTGACTGATGGTGGCTTGCTGACTTTGATGGGAAAGTCAGTCCCATATTCCAGAGCTGCAGTAGTCACAAGACTGGCCTTTGGTCATCCCAGAGCTGACCAAAGGCCAGTCCTGTGACTACTGCAGCTCTGGAATATGGGACCAACTTTCCCACCAACGTCAGTAAGCCACTCCAGGGCGGATTTCCCTCCCCTGCCATTGAAAAAACGGCTAGACTGTGTTTTGAGGGATATCCTACTTTTCCCCCCCACACGCCTCGTGGCCAAAAAGAGCAAGTGACACACCTCACCTGCCGGCCAAGCACTGAAGCTCCAACACTGCCAGAGAGAGAGAGAGAGAGAGAGAGAGAGAGAGACAGAGAAGGAGGGAGGGATCCAATCTAACCTCGGAGGGCTGGCAGTGATGTTCTCTCTCTCTCTCTCTCTCTCTCTCTCTCTCTCTCTCTCTCTCACACACACACACACACACACACACACACACATCCCTCACACTCCCTCCAAGGCAGACACATTCCTTCACTAACCTGCTTTTCAGCTTCATTCAGAGAGAGAGAGAGAGAGACAGTGGTATCCTGTGGTCCCAAATAAAGAACGATTTATTGGTAGGAAAATGGGGTGGGGGATTTTCCTGCAGACTTCTTTGAGGATTTTCCCAGGATCTCTGCAGGAAAATTCCCCACCCTGTTTTCCTACCGATAAATCATTCTTTATTTGGGATTGCAGAATACTGTCTCCAGCTCCAATCTTGGGGGAGGGGGGAGATTTTTGGCTTCAGGCAAGGAAAGCAGCAGAAGCAGCAGAAGTCTTTCTTTCTCTCCCCCAAATGAGAAATGAGTCTTAGTGAGACTTGTTGCGCTGGCACAGCCTCTTGGAGCAGGATGCCTTGCAGGGTCCCAAAGACTCATTTCTGGCAGAGTCTGGGGGAGAGAAAGAAAGACTTTTGCTGCTTTCCTTGCATGCAGCCAAAAGCAGAAGAAGAAAGAAGCAGAAAAAAGCAGCCCAGTGGCCAGGCGAGGTGTGTGGGGCAAGTTCCTCCCCTCTGCCCTTTCACCCCTCCCCTCACTACCTCGTATTGTTCACAATGCAAGCGACACAAGCCTTGTGTTTCTGCGGGCCATGTGGGCGGTGCAGCCTTGTGTTCCCATGCAGCCTGGATTAATTGCTTTGGGGGGTGCTTTGGGAGTGACATTTCTCTGCGGACCACCAAAATTTTCTCATGGACCATCAGTGGTCTGCAGCCCACCAGTTGACAACCACTGGTCTAACAGGTTTGTTCTGTGTCCCATTCTTCACTTCTTTTAGCTTTCCTTTAAATGTATGACAGTGAATTTGTTCCCCCCCAGATAAATCATTCCAACTTTGTCATGACTTTTATTTCTAATCACTTTTTTAACTGCTAACCCTTTCTCTCTCTTTTATGGAATCTTTTTGCATGCTCGTTTTAGTTCTGGGTTAATAATATTATTGTAGATAGAAGTGTTCTGGGTGTGCACTTAAGAATTCCTGAGAGCAGATATCTGACTTAAGCAATGATTAGTGAAGCAGGTTTCACAATTATAACAGAAAAGAGATTTATTTAAGAAAAAAATAGACAAAGTCTAGCAGTTAGCTAATGATATCCTACCAGGAGAAGAATGAAAGACCCCATGCCTTATGTATGTATGCATGAGAAGAAAGGCAAAGGCAAGTGAGTAGAAGTTAGCAATTTCTTAGACAAAGAACAGGGGAGAATGATAAAGAAAGAAAGAGCTGAGAGTAAATTCTTAAATCTCTACCTATCATTACCCCCTGTGGTCAGTTAATCATAGGATGATGAAAAGTCAATGTTATTGAATATCCTGAGAGAATTTTTTATCTATTTTCATGAGGAATATATAATATATAATACACAGGAATATGCAAAATTGTTCAATGAAGTTTTTTTTTTTAAATCACGATCAACAAACTTAGCTTTCCCAGATTTTTTTCAGGGAAGTTATTAGAGTAAATTTATTTACCATTTTGTCCTAACTGAACATTAAGTATTAACTTAATTGCCATCTACAGACCTAATTTATAGCATGTTATGCAATAATTCAATGATGCTTAAAGTTTTTGGGTGCAGAGAGATTTTCTATCTATTGTTATCTTATTTTTCTGTTCATTTTTGTATTGTGGCAGATAGAAGATGCTTTGGAAGCAGCAGAAAAAATTGGCTACCCTGTTATGATCCGTTCAGCTTATGCCTTGGGAGGACTAGGATCAGGTTTATGCGCTGACAAGGAACACCTCCTGGATCTTGCTACCAAGGTATTGTTCTGGTGGTTCTTTGGTAGTAATTTGGTATCACATCTGAAACTGAGGGCTCATCTTCCCTGAGTCAATTTGGGGCAACATAAACATTTAATAAATGAAATAAATAAATCCAAGTTAGAAATCAGGACACAGCAGGCAGAGTCATAGGTCATATGTTGGACAGTGTGTACACTGAAAATTCAGTTTCAGCATCTTTGTTAGTATACTGTAGGAACATCAAACACCATCAGTACTTCCATCTGACAATTAGTGTAAATACACAATATTATATAATAATGTTTATACAAATATATAAATAATTATATAATAATTAGCACTTTAACACTGATTTGAATCCGTCAGATACTGAAAAATAGGTCTGTACATTAGACATTACCTCATAGTTACAGCTATTTTATGTTAAATAAGTAAATATAAGTATAACTATACCCTTATAACTGTAATTAATCAAAAATAAATAACTGTAATTTATAACAAAAGAAATAATTATTCTATAAAATAATATAAACTGTAAAAAAAAACTGCCATAAGTATCATAATAAAACATGATAACAAAAAAACATTTAAAGTTGGAAGTTATTTAAAAATCATCACTCCAAAGTAATAACAAACTATGGTTTGAATATAATGTTCTCATATGATTTTTTTAAAAAATAAATTAATTTACAAAGGAAACTAGCATTCCTTTTACCCTAGTCCATGTATTTTCTAAGCCAGTGGTCGCCAGTTGGTGGGCCGCAGCCCACTAGTGGCCCATGAGAAAATTTTGGTGGTCTGCAGAGTAATGTCACTCCCAGAACACCCCCCACCAAAGCAATTAATCCAAGCTTTGTGGGAACACAAGGCTGCGCTGCCCACATGGCCCATGGGAATACAAGGCTTGCGTTGGAACAACACAACGTAGTGAGGGAAGGGGGGAAAGGGGGGAGGGGGGGTACTTGCCTTGCCACCGGGCTGCTTCTTTCCGCTTCTTTCTTCTTCTGCTTTTGGCTGCACACAAGGAAAGCAACAAAAGTCTTTCTCTCCCCCAAATTCCACCAGAAATGAGTCTTTGGGACCCTGCAAGGCAGCCTGCTCCAAGAGGCTATGCTGGCAAAGACTCATTTCTGGCAGAGTTTGGGGGAAGAGAAAGAAAGACTTCTGCTGCTTTCCTTGCATGAAGCCAAAAGTATCTCTCTCCCCCTGAAAACGGAGCTGGACATGGTATCCTGTGATCCCAAATAAAGAATGATTGATCATTAGGAAAATGGGGTGGTGAATTTTCCTGCAGACTTTTTTGGGGATTTTCCCAGGGTCTCTGTAGACAGAGAAAATCCCAAAAAAAGTCTGCAGCTAGGTGGTTCTCCACCTTATATTTGTATTGTTGTTTTGCTGTCTTAATGCCTCTTCTAAGGTTTTCCCTGGCCTCTCTATATATATCCCTGTCTTTTGCCTTAAAGGCAGAATCCTGGCCTCTCAGAAGTGTCCGTACCTCGGCAGTCATCCAGGGTTTACAATTCCCATAGACTCTGATGCACTTGTCCATTGTTACACTGTCAGTGCACACTTTGATGTAAGAGAGTACAGCATCAGTGTATTCATGCAGGTCTTGATGTTCAAATACACTCCACTCAGTGGTTTCAAAACAGCCCTGCAGCTGACTGAAAGCACCTCTGGACAGATTTGAACCATTTTCATGACTGGCTGAGTTCTTTTCCTGAGAGGGACATACTTCGGGCACAACAGAAGTGAAACATGGTCAGATGTACCCAGGTGGGGGAGGTGGATTACTTTATATGCCTGTTTCAGATTAGAGTACACATGGCCTAAAGTATTCTTCCCTCTGGTGGAAAGTTGCATGTACTGCACAAACTTAGGGAGAACTGTCTTTAAACAGGCTTGGGTGAAGTCTCCAGCCACGACAAGAGTGTCCCCTTGGTGAGTTTGCTGCTGGCTGGAGATGATGTCATATAGCGTAGAAAGTGCAGCGCTAACATTGGCATCAGGCGGAATATAAACAGCTATAATCACAGTGATTTCTCTAGGCAGATAAAATGGCCTACATGTGACAGTACGTATAAACTACTCTGTAGTTTACTACTCTGCAGTACGTATAAACTACTCTGCTGTTAACTCACCAGTCGCTGTGTATATAGATAAAGAGTCCTCCTCCCTGGCTCTTACCAGAGTCACCATTTCTATCAGATAAATGACTCGGCTTGTCAACCCCACTGCTACATTGGGTACAGCTGGGTGTAGCCAGGTCTCTGTGACAATCATCACACAGCTTTTGCAGAGAAGCCTGCTTGCTGCCATCAGCAGCTCTAATTCATCAATTTTGTGGATGAGGGGATCTGGCATTGCTCAAAAAGACACTTCGCCGCGCTAGTCTACGGGGTTGCTTTCAGAGCTGAGCCAACAGACCAGCTCTACAGCCGCGCTTTTGTTTCCGCCCCTTTCGCTTTTGTCGGCACCTCCCTAATGATAATGGATTAATAATCAATCAGTATTTAACAAGATTTAAAATCTTAATATTTTTATTATATTTGAGTTGATAGATAATCTTTTGCAGAATAAAGCAATTATTTCTGCCTAGGGAGTTTATAAAACTTGCTATCTCTGAAAAGGGATGGATGGATCCTCAGAACTGATGGGTTATGTGGAGGATGTCACTGGTACCTGAAAATGTGAACAAGGGGACAACCTCAATAGATTATGGAAACACGTTCATTCTTTGAAATTCTCATCCTTTGGAATGGATGAGCTTTCTCAGCTTTGGAAATCTTTGCCTTAATAACAAAAATTAACATAGGGAGGGTCTCTGTCATTGAAAGATCTTAGGATCATAGCCTGCTTGCAAAGGCAAGAGAGACATCTTTACTTAGATGATGTATGGAAACACTGTTGTGTATTCATGATTAATAGAATCATGCTATAAGAGGTATTATAAGGAAGCAGAATAATATAATGCCCACTTACATTATATACAAAATGACACTGTTAAGTTGTGGCCTCTGAAAATTTAGAATCAGAAAGGAAAGTATTGCATATTTACCATCTGAGTAACTAGATAACAGAAATCATCCCAAAATAGATTATTAGGCATCTTATTCTAATTCAATATGCAAATAGCTGACAGTTGGTTTTTTTCCCCAATGCTGGCAAAAGGGTAATGCTTTCACCATACACCATACAACCAGATTGTGTTGTTGGGCTCTCTGCCATCTATGATCATTCTACCAGATGGTAAGGTTAGATTTGAATACAATAAGCAGGCCAAATACATCCTATTAACTGGGGAGAAAACTGATGTTCTTTTCCTGATGTTTATGTCTAGCATATTTTTAAATATAAATTATCCATTTAAGCTTCAAGGCTGGTCTCTATTGACAGACCTGTTCCCTCTGCTTTTGTTCATGTAAAAGCCATCTAAATAGTGACTGATACATTATCATGAAACTCTAGATCTGGAAAGTATTTTGACTAAGAAACTTACTGTGTTCATTAATTTATAGGTATTCTTTGGTTCATGCCCACTCATTTGGCTATCATTCAAAGTTACAACAGTGCTGAAAAAGGGCATCTGCCTGTGCTTTGGAGCACCTTTCCACAGCGCTCTCATGCTCCCCGCAGTACCCACCCTGTCTAAAGTCTTGTTTGTGTCATTCTTGGTATCCTGCAGCACTCATACATTCACCTATGCTTCAGAGGGCCTGGGTGTAACATCCCCTCATCCACCTGTAGCTTCCACTCACTGCTTGTCTGAGACTACACAAGCACATATTATGGGTCACGTGAATCATTGTTATGTGCCGAAATTTTAATTGGGAGAGATTAGTGTTCTAATAGAGAACCATATAATCTTTATTCAATCACACTTAGGAGATCTAAATAAAAAGGGAGCCTTTGATACATGATGATAAGCAGGTTTTTGGAAAATTTCACTGAAAGTATTGTGCATTTCTTTATGTAGCCCAACCGTTCCTGCAAGGGTGTTTTTATTAATAGAAATGGCCCTTTGACAGCAACTATGTTTCAAGAGCACTAGGAAATGTTAATTTTTTTAGCAGAACTATACAAACCTTGTGACTTTCTCTTCTCTATAATCATCAAGGCATTTGCAATGACCAATCAAATTCTTGTGGAGAAATCAGTGGTAGGATGGAAGGAAATTGAATATGAAGTTGTGAGAGATGCAGCTGACAATTGTATCACTGTCTGCAATATGGAAAATGTTGATGCAATGGGAGTTCATACAGGTAGGTCTGCTTAGATCATTGTCATATTGTTATTTAATACTTTGTCACTGAAGTCCCAAGACTTAGTTCTGACATCTGTGGGACTATAGTATTGATCCAATGTCCCTAATCCAGTCTTAACACCAAATGCCCCCTTTAACCAAAATGTCCAAGGTTTGGACATTTTGACTTCAGAGATTGCCAGATAGGCATAGGAGAGGGTTGGTTAGTGTTTGAATCATTAAAACAGTCAAATTGTTTGCAAGCTTGAGTTTTGTTTTGCTTGAGATATATAAATGAAAAAGCTGCTGTCAGTCTGTGCTCCATTCAAAATCCAAGAAAGAAATACTCAGACTCCAATGGTTAGAGCAAAGTTTTTTTCTTTTACTGAAATTCAAAGTGGAAGCTACAGGTAAAATTCTGAATCTAAAGAATTTGCGCGCAGATCACATATACAAAGGGATGGAATTGTTCCCACCCCCGAAATCCAAAAGACTCTTCCAATTAAAAGTTCTGAATATGATCATGTGGGCATCTTCAGGTGGTGATGAGGCCTCTGTCCGTTGACCTTGACATATTTTGATAAAACTTAGCAGCTGCGCAAAGGAAGGAAAAAGCTAGGCAAGGAAATAGAAACTTAAGAACAGGAATTTATACTCCCCTCCTCCTTCTCCTTTACAGCACAGGAATGTAACACCTCCAGCTTTCTTCCTCCAATCCCCCCTCCCCCATTACTAATGACAGCCGAAAGATGGAGAGCAGTGAGAAAGATGCATAGCCATAGAAAAGATATAGAAGATATCTTGAAGGCTGACAGCTGCTTTAACTATTATAAAAAGTCTTTTTAATGCGCTCCCAGATTTCATGAATCACCTCTTTCAAATACTTGCACCAATCTAGTATGCATCAAAGCTTAATCTTGAAAAGATTTGAAATTGTAAGGAATAACTCATTCACCTTGAGCATTATTGCAACAGGTAGATACATATGTATAGTAGAATGCAGTTATTTATTACACATCCAGGTTCATGAAAACTATGTGGAATCAAGATACATGGAAACAAAAGATTGTTAAGAGTTGGTCAGCATGTTAGCATCTTTCTACTTAATATTATCTTATAATGCATATTTGTATGCGTGCATGCATGTATGTTATTTGTGTGTTGTCTACTTCCAAAGGCTCAATTTAAATTTTATTTTAAATCATATGAAATAAATAAATTTGCTTCCAGTACTAAGCACGTTTATTCCCATGCATTTTAGTTCTGTGCATGTCTATTAATAATCTATTTGATGGCTTAAAATATGTCTCTGGAGTTAATACAGACAAAACATTGCACGGTTAGGCTAAATCATGATCGCTGCTATTCAATTCTTTTTCTTCTTCAATTAGGTGATTCTGTTGTGGTGGCTCCCAGCCAGACCCTTTCAAATGAAGAGTTACAGATGTTACGGAAATCAACCATCAACGTTGTCCGCCACTTGAACATTGTGGGGGAGTGTAATATCCAGTATGCCTTAAATCCCACCTCTCTGGAATACTGCATCATTGAAGTTAATGCTCGACTTTCTAGAAGCTCTGCCTTGGCATCAAAGGCCACAGGGTAAGGCTGGAAACATTAATGGGTGAACAGCTATGTAAAGGAAACATTTGGATTAAAAAAAAAGCCTTTGGAAATATTTAAATACGTAGCCAAACATACAATAATTTCAGTTAAATTCATGAATGCCTTCCTCAAATATTTAATATATTTCTAATTCTGTTATGCAAAAAATAATAATTAAGTGTTTGGAGACACTTCCCAGGGCTGCATGCAGCCTTCACCCTCAGGCTGTACACTCTTACTAGAGCTGCTTGATTATCAGAAATGTATGTCATGCATGTCGGCTTTGATGTCTTTCCTTCAAGGTTTCCTTCCTTACCTGGAGTGAAAAATTTCATTCTATAGGTGTACAAAGTATGCTGTAACCTTAGGGGTTTTTTCTCTCCTTCTTTTTCTCCGGAGTGGAAATGCTGAACACAGCTCAAGCAGACCTTACCAGATACAAGTCTTCCAGAAATCATGAGGAAGCCAGAAAAACTCTGAAGCTTTGAAGAAAAATATTGAGCAAAACAAAGTTCTGTCTGTCTTGAAAAAAAAAAAAAAGTTGTCATGGTCTCCATGTGCTTATTGGACCAAACCTAAGTGGTTTGTGCAGCTGCTGTAGAGTTGAACTGGATCAGTGTTTCTCAACCACAGCAACTTCATAAGATGTACGTACTCCAGTTCCCAGAATTCCACCTGGTTGAGGAATGCTAGCTGGGGAATTCTGGGAGCTGAAGTTCACATATCCTACAAAGTGGCTGAGAAATACTGAATTAGATGATCCTTGTCACCTTTTCCAACTCTACAATTATGGGATATGCAAGAGCTTTTGATGTATTCTGTGTCCTTTCCCCCCAATATCCATTTTTGTTTTGATTCATTATTTGTGTGTAAATGTACGTAGAATAATTTTACCATGTATGTGCTTTTCTAAGCATTAATCAACCATGGTTTTATTTGCTGTATTCAGGATCAAATGAATACTGTATAGTAGCCTAGACAATAACTGTAAGAAATATACATTATACAATGTTTCTGTTCTTCAAACATACTGAAAGAATATAGGCAAAATAAGTTACATCACTAATCTGTTATGAGCTGGGCCCAATGTTTAATATTTATTAAATGAACTGCATTTCCAAGCAGTGAATAATAAACTGAAATATAATGTCATTTAAATAAACAATTCTTAAGTGTTCTATCATTTAAGTTTTCTACTAATGTTTGGATGGTCTGAAGATTCCTGATTTGGGCATAAGGTTGGATTAGAAGATCTCCAATACAGGTAGACCTTGACCATTCACTTACTAACTATTAGAACAGCATTGAGAAAAGTGACACAACCATTATAGCATTCCCATGGTCATGTGATCAAAATTCAGATGCTTGACAATTGATTCATATTTATGGCAGTTGCAGTGTCCCAGCAAAGTCAATGAGGAAGCCAATTTCAGACTACAATCATATTACAACTGCAGTAATTCGCTTAGCAACTGTGGCAATAAAGGTCATAAAATGGGGCAAAACTCACTTAACAACTGTCTCACTTATCTACAGAAATGTTGGGCTCAGTTATGGTGATAAATTGAGGATTACCTGAATACTTTCCAACCTATGATTTTGATTACCTATGGAAATATTTCCTTTCGTTCTTAATGCCAGGTATCCTTTGGCATTTATAGCTGCCAAAATAGCCCTTGGGATCCCACTACCAGAAATTGAGAATGTAGTAACTGGAAAGACCACTGCCTGTTTTGAACCAAGCTTGGATTACATAGTAACCAAGATACCACGCTGGGATCTTGATCGTTTTCCAGGTGCATCCAACAAGATTGGGAGCTCAATGAAGAGTGTGGGTGAGGTGAGTCCAATGCTTTCCTCATTTTCTGAAGAAATAATATTCTTTTCAGAATATTATTGAGATCATTTGGCAAGGTTGAAGATAATGTTGGAAATGGGGAGGGGGAAGAAGATGCAGTAATTCAGAATGTTTCAGAATGTTTCTCAGACACAGCCTTACTCTAAGGTTACTAGTTTTGTAACTCATAGCAGAGGTAAGATGAATTAAAATTCTTCTTTGATTTTTACTTCTACCCATTAACCACTGCACTTTATATTCATAACCACAATAAACTTCCTCTACCAGCAATAAATAACCTATTTTGGGCTCACGATTGCTCTTATTGAACTCCTAGCTTGGAAATTGTATTTGTATGTGTGTGTGTATTCCAACAAGTGGGTGAGGCCAAAATAAAAACAAAAATGTATTTAAATAAAGTATGTATGACTATCCACATATTGAATTATTTTACCTTTATCTAGATTACAATTGATGACCTTTTTGGAGGCATTCTATATCCATAGCTAGGGAGTTGGAAGCTGTATGAGGGAATACCACCCTCAAAAATGTTTTAGACTATAATTATGACCAGTCAAATTGGCAGGAACCATTATTCATACTGGCTGTTATTTATAAGAGTTATAATCTGAAATCTCTGAAGATTCTCTATGTGAAAATAATCTATGTGATATATCCATGCTTTAAATAATTATACCTTTCTCTTTCCAGAATCTTCCACATCAAAGTTTGTGAGATAACAAGGATTCTTCTTACCTGATTTCTCTCACAAAATTATCAGGGTTCCTAGCAGTGGTGGGATTCAAATAATTTAATAACTGGTTCTCTGCCCTAATGATTTCTTCCAACAACCAGTTCACCAAACTGCTCAGAAAGTTAACAACTGGTTCTCCCAAATTGGTGCGAACTGGCTAAATCCCACCACTGGTTCCTAGGAATAGAGAATTGCTTTCAAAGTCAAAGTGCGTGATGTAAAAAGTAGGAAAGAAAAATATTAGAATGCCGCCCATTATAATTTTATAGTGCTCTCAAGGACAACTTGAGGAAAGGTGACTTAAGGTTTGTGTATGGAAGAAATACTCTTATTAGTTGCACCAGAAATGGTGAAAGTATGTCATAACCAGGGGTGGGATTCTACCAGTTCGCACCTATTCGCTAGAACCGCTTGTTCACATTCTAAGCAGTTCGGAGAACCAGTTGTTAGAAAAAATTACTGACCTAATCCTGTAAGGAAGGCAGGAAGGAAACATTCTGGTGTTGCTTACAGAAACTGCCTCTCCGTTAACCCTTATTACATTCTTGGCAGGACTAGACTTCCTGTCTCAGGAACTTCTCTGGAGTTTTTCCCCCCTCCTTTGCTGGCATTTTGCTTGTGTGGAGTGACCATTTTAAGTTACAATGGCACTGAAAAAAGTGACTTATGACTGTTTTCACACTTACAACTGTTGCAGCATCCCCACAGTCATGAGAGGCCAGGGGAGGAGATGCATGCCTCGATGTGAGTGATATTGAGTTGGCCATGCCCAGCCAGTCACATGGCCACCAAGCCATGCCCACCCAGTCACATGACCACCAAGCCACACCCACCACCTAAGCCATGCCCACTACCTAAGCCACGCCCACAGAACCAGTTGTTAAAAATTTTGAATCCCACCCCTGGTCATAACTCTGTGCAAATATCTCTAAAATTCCAGGTTCTCATATTCACTGGTAAAATGGAGTGGTTCAAGCCTGTTTGTTTACTGAAGCTTATGATAGGAAAACTTGCTTAATAAAAAATCAATCAGTTTTGTCTGAGGACTAAATTATCACTGACTGTTTCATACATGATGCAGAGCATGGTCCTTCCTTGCATCCATTGACTTTTTCTTTCTCCCAAAGTAGATTCCTTTGCTGACTAGTTGTCATAGGTTACCTATTTGCTTATAAGAGCTAGAAATGACACTATCTACTTTTGCAGTTATTTTGCTGTTAATTTTGGAATGAGTTGTTTTAAATAGTTCATTCTATGAATGTTATGTTTGACTATTCATTCATTTTATGACAAATTAATGTGGTGAATCATTTTGAGATAAGAAAGTTGACATGAAAGTATAAAGGTAAATAGGGGCTCATGCATATGGTAATTTTTATTTAATAACAGTCCATCAAATACATGAATATTTAACAATGAGGACAATGGAATTCCTTGTTGCTTCCATAGATGAGTGAATACGTTCATGAAATAACTTAGAATATGGTTGATCATTCAATAAATGTTTGAATTTTGTATTATTTGAATGATTTCCAAACTGCGAGGAATTTCAGCTTTCCTTAGAAATGCCTCTCAGTTTCTGTACTTTTAATAAAAGTGTAACTGCACATCACACTCATACTTCATTCTTGAAGCAAGCAATGACTTTTTCTGGTTTTTTTAATTGCCTATTGCTGCCTTTATTTTTCAATGAGAACATTATCATTCAGTCTATATTTCTATAGCCAAAAATTATGACAAGAGAAATTTTATTTGTTCAGCCTTCCAAAAACTGTTGGGGAAGTGTACTATCCTTACAGAGAATATTCAGTGAATCTCTTTTCTGAATTTTACAAGTCAAAAATGGAAAGGATAATTTTGAAAAAATGAAATAAAAGTACTTTGTGTGTTTATGTCATGGACACTTGCTTAGGATTAGATTCTTTCCATTTTCAGCCAAATGTGCAAACAAAAAACTTGGACCAAACCTGGTTGTTGTTTCTCAAGTTATGGTAGTCACAGAAATGTTTAGTTACTTTCTTTCAATATTAGGAAGTATTAGAGATGACAACTTTCTATTTGTTGGCAAGGTATGGTGATTTTAGTAAACCCACGTACGGTATGAGATTTTCTTAATATTTTCTTTTTTATATAATTGCCACATCTTGAATGGTATAGGATCGCCTTTTTGAGCAGTGGGTTGGATTAGAGGATCTTTAGTGTCCCTTCCAACTCTTGTTATTCTGGATTCTTAAGACCTATGCAGAAGGAATACTTTGAATATTAATGACTAAATGGAATATCAAAATTCAATATTTTCACTTGTCAGCATTTTTAAAACTCCCACTTCTCCCTTTTCTTCTAATAAAACATAGTAGAAAGAGCATGGCATTTAAAATTTTAATTTAGGACTCTCTGGAGTAATATTGGCACATTCATCTGTAGGTTTTAAGAAGAATGGAATGTGACATAATAGGTAAACCATGCAGTTAATTCACTAATTATCTAACAGTTTTGCAAAATATACAAATTAATAACTTATTTGCTTGTTGTCAGACTTTTTTTCTGAATGGTTTTAAAACATATTCTTTGGCTCTACTATATTGACATTCAAGGCTTTCTTTAGAGCTTTAAGTATTTTTAAAAATCTTCTTTCCTCCTACCTTCATAGAGAAAAGAAAACTTTACATAATGCCATTATGGAAGGCTTTATTGAGCCTAATAATATAATATCTGAACATTTGTCTTACAGAAAAGGGTATGCAAAACTTGTTTATGATGTTTAAATGGGTGTGACTAACAGACTCAATAAAAGCAGACATCTTCTTTTGAGAGCTTTAAAATCCCAAAAGCAAGTCTTTATTGAGTACATCGTTCTGGCACAGAAGAAAGCAAAACCAATTCTAAATTTTCCCATGCAACCCTGCACAGTTAAAAATGAGTTTCATCCTCTCCTCCCATTGGAACAGGTCACATTGTCCAATTAGGAATCAGCCTTTTGTTTTGATAACAGTCCACATCTTGGTAGACACCCACAGAAGTGTCTTTGGCTCTCACGGTTGAAGTTTGTAGCCTCCACATTCCATCTCACCCTTCCCTTCCCCCCAGTTCATTGGCAAGTTGAAAAGCAATAATAGTCACAGGAACCTTAAGCATTTTTCAATCTTGAAAGGGGGCTTTGCCTCATTGAAACAGCCCTTTGATATAAAATGAAACAATGTTTGTTTCCAATCATCAGAGCAAAACTGGGTTGTTTTGATCTGTAATAGGGGCTACTGTGACCTTGAATACAGTCCATATTACCAAACAGGTGATCCAGGCAGATAAGTCTCATCTCCAGACATTGCTGCACTGAGGCAGAACCAGTTGCTTGCAGGAGCCAAGATGCCTAATTGAGATGCATCTTCACTAGTCAGTACAGGTCCAGTTATATCTTTCTTTTACTTTGAGTTCAGATCAGTTCGCAGTGTATCAAATAGTATCAAATACTAGTTCAGTGTAAAAAACAATGTCCATCAAGCTTGCTTCGTAGTCAAGTTGCCAATTGTGGAGGACAAAATTCTGACACATGTTTATATCAGGTGCAGAACTTGGGGAAAACATTTATTTCCAAATATGTCCCCCCACCCCCTTTGGCAGCTTTTAAAATAAACTCCTCATAGAAAGTGATTTTCTTCTATGGAAAAGGGTGAAGGCAGAAGCAATAATTGAACTTCCATTGTGGATTAATTTCACATTTATAACCAGTGGGCTATTAGCCCACAATTAAGAATACCTTCCTATCTTTTCCTGACTCTGAAAAAGTGATGTAATTTTCTTTTGCAAATTTCAAAACTAAAACATTTTCAGACTTTGAAAAGTTGTCATTCAGTTCTATGCTATATTAAGTAAAACCCAGTCTATTCATGAAATATTATCATTGAAAAATGTGTAGTTGCTTTCTTCCAGCATTATGTGTCTTTGGCTTTTCTTGTGACTAGATAGATGGAAGACAAGAACAGGAGACAATATATTTCATTTTTAATGATCCTAGTATTGTTTCTATTTGGAGTGATAATGCTGGTGGCAGTACATTCTTACATAATTCACACATTGCATTAAAGCCATAATTTGACTCCCATACTATGGATTTTAGCTAGTCCTAATCATGAATCCATGCTTTATTCAACAACATTTGCTTAAAAATTATACTGTGATGTATGAACCCAACCACTATCAGCTGCTATGTGACATGGCTGTGTGGGGAGATGAGTTACTGTATATTATTAATATGGCTATTGTGTGTGCAGAAGGAGGTTGCTGTTAACTTTTGAATTTAACCAGGCTCTTGAGCACAGGGCAGGGATTAAAATATACAGTATATCAATTGCCCATTTGCATAACTCATTTACCTGGATGGGGGAATTTTGAGTTTTATAAAGACTCTAATCCAGGAATTTAACATGCAAGTACTATAAACACTAGAGAAATCTGTCAGGTTTTGGTTAACTCTCTCCAATCCATTGTGTTGTACACAGTATTTACTAAAGGGTTAAAAGTCCTTCCTTGTTTTAATTAAGGGGAGAACCAAAAACCTAAGAGAAATGGTATATCCACCTCTGCTTCCTTCTAATATTTGCCTTGTGCAGTACTAGGGGAAATTAATAAATAAGCAAAACAAAACAGAAATGGGTAAGATTGGTTTGCCATGGTGGCAACCCTAATTATGCCACTGCAGTGTTTAATTTTATAATATTAATTTTATCAATCAATTTTTAGGTGCAACATCAAACCTGTTAAACTCTTTATCTCCAAAATTTTGTACTCTTCTTTCTTCAGGACATGAGTTTTTGCCTGGAAGTCTGTCAGATCTGTGTATCTGCCATTCTTCAATGGAAGAAAGGGAGGGGGTGGGGTTGGATTTGATACATTTAATTATTTTCCTCTCTATGTATCCTAAATATTCTATTTCTTACATGGTCTGTTGTATAACCTTTTACACAATTTATAACCGTTGCCTGGCACCGCAACGACGTGCCTACCATCCCTGTCCTATTGTTTCTTTTTTATTTTTCTTATATGTATCCATTTCATGTATCCATACCTATGTTTATACTTATACCTGTTATCTTATAATTGCTTGACTATATATATATATGCCTGGCAAATTCTCACCTCTTGGGGAGATGCAAGGGGAGAAGGGGCCATGTGGATTGCAGCACCGGAAGATAGCCCTGGGAATCTTTCCTTATCTGCTTTCTCAGAGATGCTAGTATAATAACATCTTCACATCTGCGGATTGGTGGAATCCACATCCAACTGTTGGGAGGGGTTTCCAATTCCCTTTATCCTAGTTGCATGCCCTGAGGGACCTCAGATCCTACTTTGAATTTTGGCTTGCTTTTACTTCTCTTCAATAAAAGATTCCTTTTGAAATACAAAGTTTATTTCAAGAATCTATACTTATTTTTTGAAGAGTGGAGAGGCTGGTCCTTACAAAGTCACTCTACCTTATGCTGCTTCTCCTAATTTATTTTTTAGGTGGCTACTTGAATTTTTTTTCTTGAGAAATTTGAAACAGAATCTATGCATGACCATGTTAATACTTTCTTTATTCTAGGTTATGGCTATTGGACGGACCTTTGAAGAGAGCTTCCAGAAGGCTTTAAGA
Organism: Notechis scutatus; assembly: GCF_049901735.1. Lineage (NCBI taxonomy): Eukaryota > Metazoa > Chordata > Lepidosauria > Squamata > Elapidae > Notechis > Notechis scutatus. Next base: position 166,714,043 of record NC_142009.1, on the reverse strand, counting down.
ATGTGCCACCCATCCATTGATGGCTTCACATCATGCTTGCCAATGAATAAAGACTGGTCTACTAAGGTGGATCTCAGAAGCGAACTATCTGAAGCCTCCAGTACACGAATGTATGCAGTGGCCAAGGTACTGTGAGAAGCAGTTGAATTTTCATCTTGTCTCTAACTAAAAGATGAAACATTATTTTAACTGATAGATAGCAGCAAGATAAAGATCAGCACTTTCCATGTTTTTTTAAACAAAAATAATGTAATATTCAGTTAGAACATTTTCAATGTGGCCGAATTCTTGTTTTAATAGATCAAACTATTCATGCCAAACAAGGCCTTTGTTGAAATTATCTCATGGTATATAAATCTCCTGCGTTCTCAAATATTTTTATGATGATCAAGAACATAGGTAGTCTGGGTGGCAGCCTTTACATTAAATCCTTAATAATTAAGAAGCAGGAAGAACAAGCATGTTGTTAATTTTCTTTCTCTGGAACAGACTACTTTTCCAATTCCCCTAACCCATTATACAGTCTGTTTATAGCATCAACCTAAGAAGAACAGACACTGATTCTTCCAGAATATGGAATTATTCAAATATGTATTATATTCTTTTCTGTTTTGACGTTTCAGCTTTTTTACTTCATCTAGACGGCTGGAACTTGCTGGTCAGAAATCTTCAACAATTGTTATGACACTTAAAGAATGAATTATTTATTCCTGTTGGTGCAATGCCACATTAAGTCTGTTTGCTAGGTTCGTCAAAAATCCTTTAACTCTCACTTTTCTCAAAATCTAACATTTTGAGATGGAAAAGGAGTCTTGACACCCTGCTTTGAAAAAAATGTAGTTACAAACTTTATACTGTGATGTTACTTTCCTATTTTTAAATAGAGGTAAAATAGAGATAGGACTAAATAATTGCAAAGTCACATTCAAATTACATGATTCATTACCACATGCTATGTATTGGATGATGCTGATTGTTTCTTAAGCTGCCAAAATTACTGCTGCAGGACTTAGATGTTAATTATACTTCTGGGGTATATAGCTTTAAGCTTGATGTAGAGATTTATATGAATGGATGCTCAAATCCCTGCACAAAGAAAATTAGTTTGCTATGAAGAAAATTAGCTAATACTTATTCCTTAGTGGGCAAAAGGTCTGAATAATTAAGTCATATTTCTGTATAGGTTTTAATAGGTGACTATCTTTTTGTGCCTCGGCTGGTCCAAGGTCCTATTTTCCTGGAAAATATTGTTTACAGATTTGTTGGTATCTTAAAATCTAATTCAAAAACTTATAAGTAAGCAACTTTATATAATTTAGGTAGGTATTTATATAATTTTGGGAATTATTCTCTCCCCTTGATTCCTTTATTCATTCGGCCAAAAGATGCTTTGTACAGATGCATGTATTTTCTCAGTTGAAAGGAACCAATTGCTTCACTGGTCATACAAGATTTCATGAGAAAGAAGAGAATGATGTCAATAGGTTGTTTACATATTTGGCTGATTGGGAAGAATGGTGTTGCTGTAGTGCCTATCAGATAATAACGTTTCAGATAATAATGTTTCAGTAGGGTCTCCTTGAAAATACTGTTGCTGTAGTGCCTATCAGATAGTAATGTTTCAGATAGTAATGTTTCAGTAGGGTCTCCTTGAAAATATAATATCATGATCATCACATTTGTTTCTCTCAAGAAATATTTCCCACCTTGACAAATATGCCAACATATTGAATCATCATCACAGAATCATGCTATATGGGTGCAGCTGGGCCATAATCAGATATGTTGACCCTCGGTGTTGTTAAAACATTTCTTTTAATCTGCAAAAGTTGCACTTTATAGGATTCTTTAAATAGTGAACAAACTGTCCAACAAAGTTGGTCTTTTGCAATCAATCTTTTTATAAGGAACCACCAGGTTCCCTAGAACTCAATTTGAAAGCTATAGACATTGTGTATTTGAAGATCAGTTTTGTGGAAGAAAGCTAATTCTAATGAGATTTAAGCTGGTTTGAACTGAATTTTCATGCCCATTCAATTGAGATGGGGAGTTTTCCATTGATCATGTAAGCAAATTGCTGAAGGTTAACATTGTTTCTCTACTTTTCAGCCAGATCCATGACAATAATCATGGGTTGGATTGGTTTTTATAAAGCTGATTCTTAAGGCTTCATGGAACTTGCAAATTTTCAAACTAAGGCACAGGAAAACAATTCAACATTTTGTTCTGAAAGCAATATGAAGTCTTTGAATCTATTTAACTAATTTTTATTCCTTACATGATTCCAACTAGAGCTTAAAATAATAATACAATACAATATGAAAACTATGCTGGGCTGCAATTACAATATATAGGCCAGTTTGTATAAAACTTTGAAATGAGTTTTTGAAATGAGTTTTTGAACACAAATAAAACTTTTGAACACAATTTATAACATCTGGAATTTAAAAGGAAATTGGAGGGAATATTAAGCATGAAGATTTGTTTAATAGAGAAAGTGAAATAAAGCCAGAATTAAACCAGTTAAATTAAATTAATAGATGATATGGACTATAATTAAAAAGTAATCAATATTTATAAACTATTGCTGAAAGTTAGATTTAAAAAGAGCTAAATTTCAGAATAGATTTGAGATAGAAATAACTACTAAATATTTTTATTCAATGCAGCGTTTAGGAATAAGTCAGTTAATTCATGAAGCCCTGACTAATCAACATCCCTTTCTGATAGGCCTTGAATGAAAACTTCCCTGTAGATGATATCCATAGACTTACAGACATTGATAAATGGTTCATCTTTAAAATGCGTAATATCATGAACATGGAGAAGAACTTAAAAGCTCTTGATAGGTAAGTCTATTAAACTTCCTTTTAAAGACAGCTGAGTATGTTATGTTGTATTATTCTAATGTCAGATAATTGCTTCTGTGAAAGTGCTGGTCAGCAAAAATTTCAGCATATTCCCCCCCTTTTAAAAATGGTTAACTTTTTTTAAAAAAATGGTCATGGGAATGCAACCATAAACAAATGGTTATTGCTGAGTGGGCTGATTGAATTGCTGCTTCAGGCTCTCCTCTTATAGCAATCCTCTTATTTAGATTACTCCATGCCTTCTCTACACACTATTTGGGATTCAGATTTCATTCTTGATTTAGTTTCCATCCTGATTCTCTTCCATATTTATGTATCCAATAATGGAAACATAAATGTCTTTATCTTCTTTAAAATGAATATGAATGGATATCAGTATGGCCAGGCATTTATCAAGGTGTATGTTCCAGTTAGGGTCCACTGTTGACCCATAGCATCCTGTCCTTCACTTCCCTCGACTCCTTTAGTGGTTGTGTCAGACTGAATCCAAAAGGCAGGACAAGTGAGAGGGCAGTTTTGGCACTTCCAAGAAAGATAAATTCATTAATTGAGAGAGATTTACAAAGTAAATTTACAAAGACCACAAAGTATTTGTGGTCTCCAGAATTTCAAGTCTTAGTTATAATAATAGTTCAATCTATCGTTTTATGTCATGCCTTCAAGTCTCCCTTTATTTCTGCTGATTGCTTAGACAAATCCATGCAGTTTTCTTGGCAGCATTTTCAGAAGTGGCTTAGTCCTACAAAGGACTAAGAGTCACCCAGCTGTTCCTAGCTTTTTGCCTTTGACCACTATACCAAACTGGCTCTCTTCCTTCCTTCCTTCCTTCCTTCCTTCCTTCCTTCCTTCCTTCCTTCCTTCCTTCCTTCCTTCCTTCCTTCCTTCCTTCCTTCCTTCCTTCCTTCCTTCCTTCCTTCCTTCCTTCCTTCCTTCCTTCCTTCCTTTCTTTCTTTCTTTCTTTCTTTCTTTCTTTCTTTCTTTCTTTCTTTCTTTCTTTCTTTCTTTCTTTCTTTCTTTCCTCTACAGTATATTATATAAGATGACTAAGAAACAACAAAAATTGATTTAAAAAAACAGTTGAATACTTTTCCAAAATATAATATCCACCCATTGATATATAGCATAGTGCTAAAAGTGCTGGAACCATGTTCTAATCTAGTCCACTAACAGTGTGGAAATTCTAGTCATTCCTTGCCTCACTTGAGTCTGGAGAAGATTGAAAATTCAGGTAAGAATATGCGACCTCTTTCATGTACCTTCATTCCCAACCATTAAGGTCTTAATTTTTCAATCATATATCAAAACCAGATGGGCTAAAGATGTAAGATAAAAGGCTTGATGAAGGCTTGTAAACTGCATAAATGGACTTCACATAACATTCAATTAGTCGTTTGCATTTTAGCTTACTGTGTTGACAAACCCAGACCATAATGTTAATTAATTAATTAATTAATTAATGATTCAGTGTAGTATGGTAATCTAGAAAATTGGATTAGCCTAGTAAATGTTAGTTCATGAGCCATTGGTGAACAGAGATAAGACGTGGCAAATGAGAAAGGAACAGGAAAGGATCCATTGTGGCCAGGGTGGAGGATAGGGACCAGGGAGGAGAGACAAGTGTCAGAGAAGGCAAAAAACTGCTTTGCTCCTTGCTATGCTGACAGTAGCTGCAGCTTTGCCCAGGGGCCCAAGAAATGGAGCTTTGCAGCAGAGACCAATAGGAGAAGCAGGTTTATAGAAAGTATTTCATGAGTTTGATATTCTCCTGACCCCAGGAAAACATCTATGGTTACAGGAGAGTTCTGGTCTTTCTAGCAGCCAGAACAGACATAGCCATGGAAATAGGAGTCATATAGGAGGAAGTAATCCTACCATGGGCCTGCAGATAACTGACAACCTTCAAGTTCCTCCTCCATGTGATATGGAAAATTCTCTACTTTTTGTGATGGGAAACATCATTATATTGACACGGACATGAGTTCTGCAGCATCTTGTGGTTTTTATCAAAATCATGAAAGCAGGATCATGCTGCCCCCACCCCCTTTCCCCATCATATGTGTGTGACATGATGGCCTGTTTTTATCATCCTGCCCATCCTGTGACCACTCTAACCTAGGCCAGAGAAGCTGTCTAGACGAGCCCCTAGTCTGATATCTTAATCATCTTGCCAAACCTTCTCTTTTGGGACAGCTAAAACTGAAAGTGTATTTAGATAGAAAATAGTATTTTTCTTCTTGAGCATGAATGCACAAAATACAATACAATGGGGAATGGTAAACCAAAGATTAAGACTGTCAGTCAGTGTTCTGCTCTGCTACTGTGGTCCATCTTCCCTTCCCTTTTCCTTTCTTGTATTTTACGAGGCCAAAAGAGGGTCTTTATTGAATTATTGCCTGTATATTTAGGGCATTTTTCTTAACCTAGAGATCCCAATAAATTTTGGCAGCCACATGAGGGCGCCAGAAACTCACATTCTATCAAATAATGCATTCCACGGTCAGGAAGGAACTTGGCAGAAGGTTTGAATTACTGTTATGAAAAAAGGCTTTTCAATCTAATCTTTGTTCTGTTCCTTTGACAATCTGTACAATTTTAATTGAGTAGTTTTCATTTTACTCAGAAAGTCAGCTGGAGCTTTAGCTAAGCTTAAGCAACTATGGAAGAATAGTTAGATAGATAACTTACCATGCACACATATCTCAGGTAATTTTCCCTTTAACTTCCATGTTTTGTTACACTGTCTTTCCGATTTCACTTAAAAGGAAATAGCCATATGCATCCAATTACCCATATTTTTGATAAGTTCCATGTCTTTTGATGGACACAGTGATTGATTATAGTTAGCCTTTGTACAAACTTGGACCCATAAATGAATCAAAAGCAATTTGAGCTGTTTTTAGTAATGCCTTTTCCATTGTACTAGTCTATAAGATACATTTTAAGGAAAAATAATACTAATATTATTTTCTGCACTGGCACCAGATGTGAGAAAATGAATGAACAATGAATAAAGTACAAGTGCATGCACCAAACTAGGAAGGAGCAAGCTATAGTTAGTGGAGTAGACAACCAGCTTGATGATTTTGGTCAGCCCTTTTGACCTTCTCCTCCATTGCTGCTGCTTAAATTCTATAGCACAATTTTATTAGACATTAATGCTCCTATAAAATGTTCAATTGCTTTCACAGTTTCACAGTTTTGAAAAACTTCTCATTTTGTTACTCACATGTCCTTTGTTAATGCTAGCAGCAAAAGCCCACATAAATATTCACAAACACTTCTGTATGCTAATTTTGTATGCATTTTTCCATATGTGGACATTTTCCTATAATATTTTGTCCATACTGTTGGCTGCAAATTATATTGCAAAATTCTGGAATTGATGTATTTCAACATGCACTCTGTTTTGTAATCTCCTTCATATCAGAAAGTACAAAAATCATATGTATAAAAATCTTCATGCAATGAATTTCTCACCCATCCCTATTCTCAGCTGCATGGTGCAATAGAAGAGAGAAGAGGCAAGAGAATAAAAAGCAGCATTATGACTGAAATTATCAGGATTTACAATAATCAGAGGGAAGGAAGGAAGGAAGGAAGGAAGGAAGGAAGGAAGGAAGGAAGGAAGGAAGGAAGGAAGGAAGGAAAAGAAAAGTAAGAGGGCAGTATGGAGATATTCTTCTTTTGACTATAGTTTGGCAAACTATCTTAGATTGCATTCAGGATTAATTTCTGTCTTTCCTTCTGTTGCTGCTTTGCAAAAAAAAAAAAAAAAAATCTTGGAGGAGAATCTGACAACAGCCCATTCATTTGGTTTAAGCCATAGTGATCCTTAGAGACATGCACTCACTATCCTCTTATCCACCATGGCTTATGAGGAGATAATAGTGTGAAGAGAAAAATATTTTAATAAGGTGTCTGCATTAGAGCAGTTACTGAAATGTAAAGCAAATATGATTTCAGTTTAGGAGAGATTCCCATATGTAACCTTGGATAGCACTTTTAAATTTAAATTATTGCCAAAGAAAGTTAATGAAATTAATGAATGGCATTTTTGTGCTACCCTAGTGTCCTGCTGATTTCATTCACCATTCCAATCTCACCTTCCTAATTTCATTTTGTACTACCGGTATGTTCCCTGGAGAACTGTTTTCAACATAAAAATAAGTTATTATAACACAATCTTTCTTTTAGATCTTTTTGCAATGTTGAAATGTGACTAGAGACGCAATGGCAATTTCCTTATTGCTTGATCTGCATCTCTGTTATATGCAACATTCTTTCTGTTTATCATTATTTATATGTTTGCTTATAATCATGAGTTATGATTATGTTAGAAATGTCTAGAAACCTGAAACATATAATTCTTTTTTAATTTTGGCAACTTGATTTGTTAGGCAGATAAAGATAATGAAGAGATTAAATATAATGGAATTACAGTAAGAAGAAAATGAATATTACATATATTATGCATGCTTGGCCTGTGCTATAGACGCTTGTTCAGTTATGGGTTTATAGTTCACAGAAAATTGGCTAATCTCAGATGGTCAGTTTGTATCTGTATCTTCTGGACGAGATCTACTCTTATTCCCTCATTTATTTTGTAAGGCAATTATACTCTAGAGGCTTATCAAAATATACAAAGTCATAGGTTTTGTATGGATCACTTGACTGCCATACAAATATGAATTTCATTCTATGACTCCATACATGTATTCCACTAAGAAGAAAATTTTATTACCTCCTGGCCATATTTTTGGAACAAAATTGTCCTTTGTATTTCATGCAACTATTGTGGAAATAGAGCGATAACGATACATTGTGAATTTCTATTTTAGAAATAAACGTTTGGTATAACTGCTATATATTCAGAAGAAAACAAAGAGGTAACATGTAGAGTAAGTGATTTTTCTTCCTCCTGAGAGGGTGTGTGTGTGGGTGTGTGTGTGTGTGTGTGTATGCATTTAGGAATAGGAGAAATATATGTTTAGAATAGTTGATAATGTTTCCTCTCTGAGATTAAAATATAAAAAGGATAAATATGTGAAATAATTTGAAAGAGGCAAAGAAAGAGAACAAAAGTTCCATCTTCTGTTCCCTCTTTAATAAATGGCTTTTCCTGGGAGATGATGGATTCCACCTGGGCACAACTGAAATATACTTGTGTATTTGTGATTAATGTGTATTTAAGTCATTCTGGACATAGAATCAAGAAAGTATGAATTGGGAAGTTAGAATTAGAAGATTGTTTAAAGAAGAAATATAAGTTTAAATCATCTCTAGAATTTTTCATCCAGCTCCTGTTTGAAAATCACCAGTGAGCTGGGAGTTCATGACTGATTACAGGTTAACAAAGTTGAAAGAGATCTTGTAGGTCATCTAGTCCAAGCGGGAGACCCTACACCATTTCTGACAAATGGCAGTCCAATCTCTTCTTGAAAGTCTCAAGTGATGGCACTCCCACAACTTCTGAAGGCAAGCTGTTCATTGGTTGATTGTTCTCACTGTCAGAAAATTTCTCATTTCGAAAATATTCCAATAAAATGGGAAAATATGTACAGGAAAAATAGTAGTATAGAAAATATAATTTAATAATATAATCCAAATAAGTAAAGACAGTAGATGGGAATTCAGGATTAGATAATTAAACTGTATTATTAATATTAATAGTGGTTAAAGTATATTATGAATTTAAAATATGAAGGACTAGAAATTGTGTGGGATTTTGAGATACACTTCTGGGATTGATTAAATATTGTTAATATTTAGCATTATTATTAAAACTTTACACAATTGGAATTTTGAAGTTATGGTGAAAATATGAATACTTCTTAAAAATATTAAATAATGGTATTTAGGGATTATAAATAGAAGGCACAAATAAATGTATTTATTAAATAAATTTATGTTTAAATGAACTAATGGGAAAATGAGAAATGGATTATGAAAAGACATTAGCTTTGTTGAAATTGTGGAAGTTGGAAGATTAGAATTACACATACTTGTTTGTATTATTAATGTTACTGGCTTAAAAATGATTTGACCCAGTCAATGCAATGCCCACAAAACATGTATGTTTACATATTTTTATATTGAAAAATAAAAAGCTTATTTGAAAAAAAAAAGTTTCTCATTTCCAGGTTAAATCTCTCCTTGTTCAGTTTCCATCCATTATGCCTTGTCTGGCCTACAGGTGCTTTAGAAAATAGCTTGACCCCTTCCTCTCTGTAGCAGCCCCTCAAATAATGGAACACTGCTACCATGTCTCCCCTGGTCCTTCTCTTCACTAGTCTAGACTGGCCATGCCCAGTTCTTGTAACCGTTCTTCATATGTTTTAGTCTCCAGCCCCCTAATCATCCTGGTTGCTCTTCTCTGCACTTTTTCTAGTGTCTCAACATCTTTTTTATAGTGCAGTGACCAAACTGGATGCAGTACTCTAGGTGTGGTCTTACTAAGGCTGTAAGGACCAGCCTCTTCCCCTTTCAAAAAATAAGTATAGATTCTTGAAAACTTTATATTTCAAAAGGAATCTTTTATTGAAAAGGGGTAAAAGCAGTCAAAATTAAAAGCACGAGCTGAGGTCCCTCAGGGCATGCAACTAGGATAAAGGGTTAGGGTTAGAAACCCCTCCCAACAGTCTGATATAGATTCCACCAATTCGCAGGTGTGAAGATGTTATTATACCAGCTTCTCTGAGAAAGCAGATACAGAAAGTTTCTCAGGGCTACCTTCTGGTGCTGCAATCCACATGGCCCCTTCTCCCTTTGCATTTTCCCAAGAGGTGAGAATTTTCCAGGCATCAGGGGTGCCAGGCAATGGTTATAAATCGTGTAAAAGGTTATACAAAAGACAGGGTAAGAAATTGGATATTTAGGTTACATAGAGAGGTAAAGTTTATTTTATTTTATTTTAGTTTTCTTTATTGTCATTGCACCTCATACAATGAAACCAAACACCATCTTCAGTGCACATCATGACCATGAAAATAAACGCAAACACACATCTTTCACACTCCACACATTGAATTGAAAACCCTGACACCACACCAACACTGCATTATACAGTAGAATTCAACAGAGCTACTGCCCTGGGATAGAAACTGTTTTTCAGCCTGTTTGTCCTTGTTTTTATTATTCTGTACTCTCTGCCAGATGGTAATAGTTAAAATAAAAGAATTAAATGTATCAAATCCAACCCCCCCCCTTCCATCGGAGAATGGCAGATACACAGATCTGGCAAAGGCTTTATAGAGTGGTATTAGTACCTCACTTGATTTTGATTGTATTTAGGATTGCATTAGCTTTTTTGGCGGCTGCTGCACACTGCTGGCTCATATTTAGCTGGTTGTCCACTAAGACTCCAAGATCCCTCTCACAGTTACTGCTATTGAGCCTGGTTTCACCCAGTCTATTTGTGTACTTTTGGTTTTTCTTGCCTAAGTGTAGGACTTTACTTTTCTCTACAATGAATTTCATTTTGTTAGATATGTCCCAGTGTTCTAGTCTGTCAAGATCCATCTGGATCTTGAGCCTATCTTCTTGGGTGTTAGCTATTCCTGCCAGCTTAGTATCATCTGCAAATCTGGTAAGTTCCCCTTCTATTCCCTCATCTAAGTTGTTAATGAAGATATTGAAGAGTACTGGGCCTAAGACGGAACCTTGTGGCACCCCACTGCTTACTTCCCTCCATGTAGACTTAGACCCATTAAGGACTACTCGTTGAGTACGGTTTGCCAGCCAGTTGCGAATCCATCTGGGTGACTGTAATTGGGAGACAATTCCTTTGCTTAGTCAACCCTTATAGTGAAGAAATCACTCCAATATTCTGTCTGAATCTCCTGCAAAATGATATTTCACTCAAAGTCCGTAATTGACACACTTCCCTTATTTTAAAGAGTTTTCCAGTGTTGGGAAAGTCTGAATTCTTCTTTCCTAAAGCTACCAGCATAGCTAGGGATAGATGCTGCCTATTGTCTCTATTCCTTAGACCTCCTTTACAGACATGATTTCTGAGAATTCTTCCTTTTAAAGCTGGTTTTAAGAGGTTCTGTTTTGGCTTTCAAAAATATTTGACTTATCTTTTTTCATTCTCACTGATAAGAACTATTATAATTGGTTGCACAGTCTTAGATTGGATTTGGCATTTTATCTACTTGTTGTGTGGACCTGAGATAGGCAAATGTCGTTGTTTGATGGTGTTAAAGATGTCATCACAAGATGTAAGCTCTTTCAAGTAACATTGCCTTTTGCAATTGACTTGATGGTGATTTTGTCAATACTGATCAATGTTCAAGTGTGCTATAGTTGTTTTGAAATTGTACCCAGGGCACCTTCTACTATTGATACTATCTTATCACAGTCGAAGAGTGGTGGAAGCCTAACCAAGGACCTAAGAGTTATTAAGATAGTGTCTGAGAATTTAGGCAGTTCCTAGCAGAGTTTTTGTTGTTGTTGTTGTTGTTGTTGTTGTTGTTGTTGTTGTTGGGTGTTTGGGTCTGATAAGATCAAAATTTCCAAATATTGAGGTTTTGTGCCAGGTGTAGTATGTTCCTACAGAATGACCTCTAATTTTCCCTTATGGAATGGTCTAGTTTTGTTGCTTTGATTTTCATGGGATGCCAGATAGGTTAATAGAGCTAATTGTCAAGCTTACTTCTCCTGGGAAAGGCCTCTCATTTTCCTGGGCACTTCTTTTTTGTGCCATAGTTATGCTGCTAGGATTATTTCTAGTAGTGATTCAGTTAGCAGAAGCATCAGAGGCAGAGGGATGCAATGAGATACACAGAGCAATGGCTGGGCAACTGGGGGGAAGGCTGGCAGGAAGAAAGTGGCATTAGTAGTTTTGTTTCCCTCCCTCTCTTTATTGAGATTGAACTGGTTCCAGCCATGCAGGATTTTAATAAAGCAGTTTGCAGAATTCTGATTGATTCACTGCATTAAAGTGGGTTTCTGTTTCTATTCCCAAATTGACTCCAGCGTGGGATTGCTTTTTCAAAGGTTTGCCCAACTCTATTCTATATCTTGTTATGTGAGGAGAGGAAACAATTGGGGTGTGTGTGTGCTAGGAGAATTGCTCAATGAGAAAAAGGTACTAGCTAGACAGAGAAGTTGATGCCTATGTGCAAAAGATTATCAGGGAAAAGAAGTCACAATGGGTTGGCCAATTTTATATTTCTGGAGGATTAATAATGCAATATTCATATTCTCATTTTTCCTTATTTTCTCATTTATAAACTAACTTTTGCACGGGGCATTTAGAACTTACACTTGGTTGACCCAAAAGTAAGCAATCATAGCAACGATACGGGAGAAATCCTCCAGCCGATTCTGAATAATAATCCCAAAACAATTAGAGCACCATTTGAACGCCATTGGCATTGACAGTCATCATGAGTCAATTGCAAAAGGCAGATTTGCTTGGAGCATCTGCCTGTCCCAGGTCCTTGTGAAGTATTCAGTGATTGGATAAAAATGCCAAATCCTGTCTAGAAATTTGGCTGTCTATATGACCAACCATAATAATATGTTTCTGCTGAACGAATAGTTTTCCAGAGTTTCAGGACTTCAATAATTTCCCTACTACTAATTTGTCTACATTCTTTTATGACTGGGTCTACCTTTGGATGAAATGACATTATTCCTCCTTTATCAACAAAAGAACAGATTTTACACTACTTGTCAATTAAGCAGTGATCCCCAACCTTTTTTATGCCACGGCCGGTACCGCATCAGCTGGGCGCCGCGCCCGGTACCGGCATCAGCTGGGCGCCATATCTTTTTGATGAAAAAATGCTTCGTGACCTCACGGAAGCACTTTTCATCAAAAAGATGGCGGCGCATAGCGCTCGTGAGCTTTTCCGGTAGAAATGGCTTTCTACCGGAAAAAGCTCATCGAGCTTTGCTAGCGCCGCCATCTTTTTGATGAAAAGTGCTTCCGTGAGCTTTCTACCGGAAAAGCTCACCGGAAGCACTTTTCATCAAAAAGATGGCGGTGCCCAGCAAACCAGCGACCCAGTAGGACTTGTTCCATCGGACCGGTACGGTCCGCGGACCGGTGGTTGGGGACCCCTGAATTAGAGGATCCTAATTTACTTAATTCAGATTAAAAAAAATAAAAGCAAAAGAGGAAAGGGTGTTCTTGTTTTAATTAGAGCTATTAGCAATTAATTCATCTATTCTGCTTCTGTTAATTTATCATGTAAATCAGACTGATGATCAGGTAGCCAGGGTTTAGCTGTTCTCACAGGTTTAAAAGAGGGAAGCTTTGGACTATTGTAATTCTTGTTAAAATACTTTGTTGTGCTATATAAGTTCCTTGTAGCTGACATTTCCATAGCAGTTTGTAAATATGAAGTCTTAGGCCCTTATAGTCGCATGCTTTAGAAGAAAGGAACTTGTTCTTTCTATGAGGGCATGCCAAAAATGTCCCTTTGGTTGTTCTTTCTATGAGGGCATGCCAAAAATGTCCCTTTGAATAAATTGTGCAATCTTTTCAGAGATTAGAAGTAATGAAAGACTACTGTAGAAAGGACATGATAGAAGTCTTCCAGTACATGAAGGGCTGTCACAGAGAAGAGGGGGTTGACCTATTCTGAGGGCAGGACAAGAAATAATAGATGGAAACTTAAGAAAGAAAAATCCAATCTAGGACTAAGGAGAAATTTCCTATCAGTGAGAACTACTAATCAGTGGAAGGCCTGCCTCCAGAACTTGTGGGTACTCCATCACCAGAAGTTTTTATGAAGAAATTGGACAACCATTTGTCCAGAATAGTATAGGGTCTCTTGCTTAAACAGGGGGGTTGGACTAGAAGACCTTCAAGGTCCCTTCCAACTCTGTCGTTCTATGATTCTATATCTACAAGATGTTTTTTTAAAAGGCTAGAAAAGTTTTAAAAGGAGCTATTCTATTCCTTTTTAAAAAAGTAAAGTTTTATTTGGGTTTTCAAACATACAAAATACAAGTAAAACATCTTTTTTGAAAATAGAATGGTCCCGGGTTGAACTTCTTTATACAGACACAAAACTCAATTTCATGCTCCTTTTTGTATTCTATTCCATATCAATTTCATGCTCCTTTTTGTATTCTATTCCATATCTTATACTATTTTACATTTTCTATATAGTTTTTCCCCTCTTTTGATTTTCTCGATTTTAATTTGATTATCTCATCTCAATTCAAATCATTATATTTATACTTTTGTCTGTTCTGTTTCAATTTCATATTATCTTTTCTCATTAAACAAGTTTTCTCCTGTAGTTACTAATTGGAGTATGACATCCTTATATCTTTTAATTACATCCATTCAACTCTTATTTAAACTACCAATGTATACCTTAAGGTTATGACCTTCAATATAATACATAATACATAACTTCCAATCGAATTCTGCCTGGTACATTCTTATAATACACACTATATTCTTTTTTTTAAAAAAGATTGTAAATATATATAATTATAAACCCTCATTCCGTTCCAGTTCAGTTCTATCATTAATAATCATTAAAATCTTAATATCTTTAACACTTCTTTTCAATTAGATATCATACTTCCTTAAAAACACATATAATCTCCATAATTAATTTTTCCCTTATTTCTCTTCACATACATTTTATAAATCATTAAATATACCTTTTATTACATTTATTTATTGACAAACATTCCACTGAATTACGATAGCTATTTTATCAGACATTTTAATCATACATTGTTTCATATTTTCTAAAATTATTTCTGTTTCTAATATAACCATACTATCTTATGTACCTTTGCAGAATCCCTTTTTCCATTAAATTTTCACCCATTATCTCTAAATAGGCCCTGTTTCTCTGTATTTTGTTTCTGTCCTTTATGACTTTTTTTCCTTTCTTTCTTCCCTCTCATCTTCCCCTCCCCTTTTACCCCCTTGTCTCTCTATTTCTAATTCTCTCTTCTGCATTTCCTCTTCTGTTGCTTTCTGATTTTATACTTATTTTCACTCTATTTTTTTAGTTGTTTTTCCCAATCTTAAACTTTCCATTCTCTTTCCCCCTTTCCTTCCCCCGATCTAAGATTACTTGTTCATTAAAGATGCTTCTTCTTTGTCGCTAATCTTCTTGTTCTGCAGGCATTTCTTGTTGTTTCTCATAATTCCAAATCTCCATTTCTAAAAACTGAAATACGAAGCCAAAAGAACCTCTCCTTCTTGTGCATCTTCTTTGTACTTTTTAAGTTCCATTTTCAGTTCTTCTAAAAGTGGAGCCATTTTAAACAGTTTTAAACAACCACCCGATTGATTTTAGTCATTCAAAACAATAACCAAGAATCCAGAAATCATCAAGTAATCCAGATAGTCCCGAGTTATATCTTCTTATTTCTTTTTCGACTTTCTCTTCCTGGGGTTTTTGTTGCGATATTTCAGTTAGAATGTATCTTTTGGAAGTCTTGTTGAGATTTTGCTATAAGTTCTTTTTTTAATTCCAGGCAGTCTCCTCCCTTCCAGATCCTGCCCTTTTATTCTTCCTCTCTCCTTTCCTGTTTTCAAAAGCTTTTAATTATCCAGAAATCTTTATTATCCCTTTGACTTTTTATTTTCAGCATTAAATGCCTATTGATGTCAAAGTGGATTTTTTCCAATTTCTTACTTAAGTCTCTTAGCTGTCAGTATAGGAAAAGGAGAAAAACCCCAAATCTTTTCCCTTTTCTCTCTCCTTCGCAGCTTAAAAATCTTCTTAGGGAACAATGTTTTTTTTAATAGTTTCAATTCCAGGGTACCTTATTTGTTGCTTTTGCTGTTTGACCCGGTCAACCAAAACTTTCTCCTCTTATCTTCCTCCTGCACATTCTTTTCTGGTTGAGTTCTTCTTTGTGGTGGCCATTTCTGACCACCACTGCAACCGCCGGGAAAGGGAGTAATGGCCAGCTGGGGAGGAGAGATGCGGCTCTCCTCAACCCTGCAGGCAGTCCCCTCTTAACCACCTCTACGGGGTGGCTTAGCCCCGAAGCCAGCCGGCTAGGGGCGCTCCAGCGGCAAGCATGGATCAAAGCCTCGCAGAGATGAGGTTTCGGTCTGTCGCTGAAAAAGCTCAAACTGGAAGTTTAGCTATTCTATTCCTTTTTCAGCTCAGAAGCAGTGGTGGGATTCAACTGATGTTACTACTGGTTCGGTGATTACGTTTTCCGCGCGCATGCACACTTTATGTGCATGCACACCAGATGCACGCTGCGCACGCATATAAAAAATCCTTAAGCTGTGCTGTCCAGACAACTGAAAAGTGCTGTGCAAGGTGCACAGCATTTGAAAAGCCTCTTTTTTCCTGCTTTTTCAACCTCAGCCGTGCCGCGCAAAGCAGCTGAAGTTGAAAAAGCAGGAAATAAAGGACAGGTAAAAGCCCGGGCGGGCAGGTGGGCCAAACAGCAGCAAACACAGAAACGGTGTCTGCTGCTCTTCAGAGCTACCAGTTCTATAGAGCCGGGCAGAACCAGTAGCATCCCATCCATGCTCAGAAGCATTAAAATATCTCACAATTATGGAAATAATGCCCATGTCTCCCGCTATAAATAAATTGCAACAATTGGAGAATTATTTTGTGGGTTGTGGGTGCTCCATCACTGTGGGTACTCCATCAGGTTTTAAAGAAGAAATTGGACAGGTTTTTTTTATCTGAAATGCTTTAGGATCTCCTGCTTGAGTAGTAGGTTGGACTAGAAGACCTCCAAGGTCCCTTCCAACCCTCTTATTCTGTTATAAAGAAAACAAAAAAGAGGAAGGACTTACCAGTGTTTTGTTTTTAATGTACATTGTAATTTTAAATAAAGTATAGAATAAGAATATTATAAAGCAGGAGCTGATCCCCCCTCCCAAGAAATGGAAAAATGCAAACACAGTTAGAAAAATTGAGAACTAATATCTATTTTCCACCTCTGAAACTATAGTCTGTCAGAAGAAAGAAGATCACTATAAAACATTATATTTTCAAGTTCCTTTGATGTAGCTAGAAAGGCAGAAAGAAAGCTGCCAGTGGATAGAAATTCACTGCTAAGGATGAGAATATAATCCAAAATATTTTTGAACGCTACCATTAATAACAGTTTAATGTCAAATTTAAGTCAGTGATTTAATCAATAGACAAAAATCATTTTTATTTCCTACCTTCTGGTTACTTCAAACAAACCTGTAAAGGAGTTGTTTTCTGGTGGACTTTCCTTCTGCCTGAGAAAGGGGCCTTGGTTTCAAAACTGCAAAAATAGCTGATCTGGCAAATGCATTTTAGATCTATATTTACTCTGTGTCCAGGGAGATGGTTGAGCTGACATAAAATCTATCTGCAGGTAAATAAGTGTGACCAGCCTTTTAAAATACCGCTTTCCAGAGTGATTTTGTATATGTATTGCTGTACAAGTACGGAGTGAAAAGTTCCTACCTTAATATCACTGAAAAGTAATTTAATCATTTTTAGATGAATAAGATTAATATTTTATTTCAGATCTAAAAAAGATATAGAATAGGGACATTGCTTGCTCCCATTATTAATTTATTTTAACTTAATTTTAATTGTATGTATGTGTATGTTTGTATAAAATCAATCAATTAATCAATCAATCATCTATCTAATAGTAAGTCATTTTTGGAGCATTTAAACTCTTCTGTTTGAAGTTCCTGAAAATAATATTTGCATTAGTAGATTATCTTTGCGAAAGCAAATCTACAATTCCTATTATTTTGCATTAGTTAGGTTCCAGCTTCTGTGACAACTGTATTTATTAAGATATTATTCCCAGACTTATTAAAATAGGTAGGTCAGTAGACAAATAGAGAGATAGACAGACAGACAGATAGAGAGATGATAGAGAGATAGATATAGATATAGAGAGATAGATATATAGATACATAGATTGATAGAAAGATAGATAGAAAGAACATGAGTAGGATATAGTAGATTTTTTTCTTTCTAAATAGAATTTTACTAGACATTTTTGTGAGACTGGTATACTGATGTGTAAAAGGACAATTCAAAAACGAATGCAGTATCTTTTGCCCTGTATGCTTTATGTTTAAAACCTGTAAAAGACAGGTTCTGGGAAACATCCCCCAATTTCCTTTGAAGACAGAATGTCTTTATAGAGGACAGGATGCTGGTGGGTTCAGCTGGGCCTGTCCCCTCAAAGAGTGGACTTGAGAATATGGTTTTTTTAATTATTTATTTACTGTCCAAGATCAAATGACAAAATCTAAAATGCAACACACCATTTACACAATCACATGGAACAATATATTTATTTATTTATTTATTTATTTGATTTGCCAATTGTTTACAAGATAATAAGTATAAGTGTATACATAGTTATGAATACATGAAATGGGTACATATAAGAAAAATAAAAGAAGAATAAGAGAAACAATAGGACAGGGACGGTAGGCACGTTGGTGCGCTTATATATGCATATGTAAAAGGAAGAAATCTTGTTAAATTATAAATTATAGAAATTATTTCCAAATGAGTATGTTTATGATAAATTGTCATGTATAAATGCATTGCCTCTTACTATGGGGATATATTCTCTTTTATATTTTTGGTGCAACATAAGTTATAGCTCTACAGTTGAGAGAGAGGGAGAGAGAGAAATCCATAGTAGTCCAAGAACACTTTAGTATGTTTTTGTCAGTTTTTGAAATAACTAATAGCACTAGCAATAGTACTCAGACTTATATACTGCTTCATAATGCTTTACAGCACTTTCTAAGTAGTTTACAGAGTCAGCATAATGCCCCCAGCAATCTGAATCCTCATTTTACTGACCTCGGAAGGATGGAAAGCTGAGTCAACCTTGAGCCTGGTGAGGATTGAACTCCTGGCAGCGAGCAATGAATTAGCTGCAATACTGGATTCTAACCACTGCACCACCACGGCTCTAATTAAAAGGAAGGGATGCCCCTGGGAATTTTTATTAATGTATTAATGAACTTTAAAATTCTGATTACATAAAGAAATTTAAGGATTAGAGCATAGTATTTTCAATCGTAGGAGCCAAACAGAACCAAACAATTCCGGTTCAAGATACTATAGAACTACTTTGGAAAATAGAAGGATTTTTAAAATAAAACCTTTATTTTTATATACAACTCCATATATTGAAAAAAACCCTTCAGTATGAAGTTTGTAAAGGTACAAAAATTGGAATGAAAACCCCAGATTTCAAGATTTTTTCATTTCTTTGCAAGATGAAAACAGTAGAATGAAAGGAAGATCAAAGGATCATCAATAAATAATTGCTTTTCCAATTGGGTGTCACACTGCTTTGAAAAAAAATCAATTCTATATCTGCAAATAAGAGAATAACATATGATTCATCAGAAGGTCCTTGCTGATATTCTTGCCTCTGTATAAAGGGTCCCATTCGATGGAAATAATTTTAGTTTTGTGGAAACAGAGACGACATAGCTGCTATGATTGCTATGAGTGTGTTTCTGCTGTTTTACATATTTGGAAAATAACAGGGACTAAGTAAAAGCAGAAGCATGTTTATTTATCTTAAGGAGAAAATCTACCCATGTTGTTACTAAGAGTCAATGACAACTTGATGGCATAGGATCAATTGATATATATTTGTCACTTCACCTTTCTCATTTATTACATCAAACATGGGGAAAGCAGGACAAATGATTCAATTATATCCAAATGATATGATAATATAATTATTTGGGGATGATATATCAATCTTGTAAATGTCCTAGGCTCATGCACAACTGTATTCACCTGCACATATCTGAAATACATAAACAAAAGATTTTCCATGTTTTCCAATAAGAACATAAGTCTTCAATCATATTGCCATCTGGAGCTTTATTTGCTGAGCTATTCCTGAGCCCCTAGGTACCTTCTTTTAAATATGAACTTTAAAAAAAGGGAATAAACAAAAATAAACTCATGCTTTTATTTATTACTGAGATTATTTGTTAGCTGAAATTGAGATAATGTTAATGATAATTGAAATGATAATTTATTTTCAATAGGGGATGCTAATCCATCATCTCTTCTATCAGCTAAAATCGGTTCCAAATTATTCAGTCATGAGCTGCAATCTAAAATTTAATTATTATACAAGAGTTATATTACAATGTACTCAAGTTAAGAATATAAACACTGACTCAATAATAACTGATTAAGATGTGAGATCCTAGGAATGATTTTTGCTCCCCTTCTCGATAAATTTTTGAGACATGCTGTGATTCTTATTCATCCTTTACTACCTATGAAAACATGTAACTCTATTGGCAGGTTACAAACCAAAACATTTTTCCATAGACTTGAGAAATAGAAAGCTTTCAGGATAATGAAGGATAGCCTTGCATATTAATATCCATGGAAATCTTTGCAATAGGAGTTAGGTGCAGACGTTTAACATGTTATATGAAAGAACCATTTCTACAGTTATGGGTGAAAAGCAGTCTTGTGTCTTCTTTTGTCCTTCCATGTGCACACTATTGTACAGACAGATGTACAGATTACTTGCTGACAAAGTCTACTCTGTGCATTCAAAGGGGGAAGAGGAGGATATGGAAAAAAATTGAGAAACTACTTCCTGTTTGAAATGATAGTGTTACAGCAGTCTCTGAGTAGTTTACAATGTCAGCATATTGCCCCCAACAATCTTGAGTCCTCGTTTTATTGAAGGATGGAAGGCTGAGTTAACCTGGAGCTGAGTCAGGGCTGAACTCCAGGCTGTGGGCAGAGTTAGCCTGCAATACTGCATTCTAATCATTGTGCCAGCACAGCTCTTAAAATGAAAATGGTCTCGATACTTTTTTCTACTTTTTGATCCCATCTGATAGATGATTTCAGATTTTTTTTTATAAAGTATCTTTTGGTAAATATCAGTACCATGTTAAATTATGCCCCAAAACTTTGGAATCTTACTCTTTTTTGAGGACTCATGGTTGTATAAGATTTGGATTGATGGTAAAATAATAATTCTGAAAAATGGGAAAATAACAATATTTTGATATTTAATATTGTATTCAAGGGATATGCAACTTATCCATTTTTGAAAAGTCAGTTTTATCTACTTGTCAATAAATCACTCAATATATTTTTCTGTGGCATAGATTATATGACATTTTGTAACATTTGATAATATTACTTCCCCCCTTTAGGTTTAGAAATCTATTTGACATTTGATTGATAAGTGATATATATCAAGGATTTCCCCATATTTAAACTTTAATAACAATATATATTTTTAAAAAGTATTAAAAATAAAAATGAATAC